>NC_139004.1:62358832-62915700 GCF_964374135.1 Grampus griseus | reverse complement strand
AGATGCCTTCAGGAAGCTGACACATTGTGGCCATTCTCACTTGATGTCACTCCAGTGTCTGTCAAGACAGTTGTGCGCCCTGCAACATTTGCTTAATTCGATACTTGGTTCCTTCGAGGGAGTAAAGGAGAAGTCACCCCCCTAATTTAAATTTGAATATGTGTCTTTGCAAAATTGCAGAAGTTCAAGCAGCTTTGTACTTTGTTTGGTCAAAACTCAGTTTTCTTTATCTTCCCAGGAAGCAAGTGAGTTGTCCTGAAGTAAATATGGTGGGCATTACTAAATCTGACCACAGGAAGGCTGCGAGAATGTTAACAATAGCTGTGCTCATTATGAGAGAACAAATTCCCTGAGGGCCAGCATTCATTTATAGGCAGGGAATAAAAATAGGCTGCTTCTTCCTGCTTGGAGGGGCACTTCTCTATATTGAGGGTAAAAGGTGGAAAAACAAGAAGCAAACAAAACCCCCTCAAATCGTGGGGTGTTGGTTAAATACATTCAGTAATGTGCTGCAACCAGCTTGTAGCAGTTTATAAGAACCAACTGTGAGATCTCTTCCCAACTCCATGATGTTATGTAACATTGGTACCTTGAAATTGGAAGTGGTTGGATTATTTACACCAGGGGAATTGGCAAATACTACATATTAGGACTGTTGGGTTTTTGTTTGTCTGTTCTTGTTTCTTTTGAGAGACACTTGTTAAACACTTATCAGAATCCTGCTATTTATAGTATGTTCATGAAATGGAATATTAAGTTGCTATCAACATTGACATTATAGAAAAATATTTCATAGTAAGTATGTGTATGCAGAAAGATGAATAAGACCCTCACCTCACACCATACACAAAGATTAACTCAAATGAATCATAGACTTAGTTGTAAGAGATAAAACAATTAAACTTTTAGAAGAAATCACAAAAGAAAATCTTGAGACTTTGAGCTAGGCAAAGATTTCCTAGATGCAGTACGAAAAGCATAGTTCGTAAATGGAAAAAAAATGATAAAAGGACCCCATCAAAATTCAAAACTTTTGCACTTCAAAAGACATTAAGAACATGTAAAGACAGGGGACTTCCCCGGTGGTCCAGTGGTTGGGAGTCCGCGCTTCCACTGCAGGGGGCACGGGTTCTTATCCCTGGTCGGGGAACTAGGATCCCACATGTCGTGTGGCACGTCCCCCCTCCCAAATAAAACATGTAAAAACAGGAAATAGACTGGGAGAAAATATTTTCAAAACACATATCTGATAAAAGACTTGTCTCCAGAATTTACAAAGAACTCATACAACTCAATAGTAAGAAAACAACGGACCCAAGCAAAAAATAGGCAAAAGATATGAACAGGTATTCCACCAAAGAATATTTACGAATGGCCGTTAAAGTATGAAAAGATGCTCAACATTTTTAGTCATTAAAGAAATGCAAATTGCAAATTAAAACCACAATGAGATACCATTTCACACCCACAGACACCAACCAAGGTCACAGCTTCCATCCTTCCTAGAGCTGGTCACAATCAGTTAGGAGTTGGCACATTACTCCTCCTTTCCCCCCCAGATACTTGATCCCAAGATGTCCTCATGGCATCTATTATTTTTAATATTTGAAAATTTTTAAAATAATTTATTGACAACTATTGAGATAGATGTTTCAAGACTAGGGTGAAAACTCACTCATGATTTTCAGTTCCATATTTGACCCTTTTGGAGGTTGAAAGATTCCTTGGAAGGTCATATCCAATGTGGGAATACGCTCTGCAATAAGCCAACAGAAGGTCATCCACCCCTTTAGCGTTTTTCCACTAACTGAGAACTTGCTTTTTTCCATGCATTTATAAGGAGAGGGTGCCCTTGTTCAGGGTCAGCCATTATCTGACCAGCCTGAGACAAGAACTGAACAACAGATGTTGAGAACAGAAGAGCATCTGGAAAAAGACCAGGATCAAAACTGAGACCTTATTTCTAACCACCCACATCTAGAGGAGTTGACCAGCTACTGTGTGAAGGGGCTACTGGGTTGTACCTGTGATAGTCAGTGGGTATTTTCCCAAGCTGGTTCTTAATTTAATCCAGAGGTAATTTATACATCGTAGCCCTTTGATTTTTCCCAGGTGTTGGTGGGGGTGGGGAGGGGAGTAGAGTCCATTTGTTTCCTAAGCCCAGAGATAATCAGATTTTGCAATGAATTTTCTAGCAAATGTCACACAGTTCGTTCTTATTGACCTAGTTTTAAGGTAAGACCTTGTCACTTATGGCCTGATCACAAGATAACTTTTCCCTGGACTGCCATCCATCACAGATCTTACTATCTAGTTCTCGTGCATGACTAATGTTCTAAGTATAAGAACATGAATTTACTTTCTTTCTTCTTAAATCTCATCTTGTTGGTTTCAGTTCAGTGACCCAGTCTATCAAGATCCGTTTTAATCTTCATCTTTGCATTGAGTTCCTAACCTGTGTTCTTGTCCTCAAAATTGACAAACAGTAAATGCTATGTGGAACATACATCTGTAAACTGTTCTAAAATAATCACTGTAAGAGAACTACAAGGTTGACAGGCATTGTTGAGTTGTATTCACTTCCTCGCCCTTGAGGAAGCCAAAGATCAGTGCTGAAGAGACTGAAGTAGCACAGAGTTCACTGGGCACCGTGGCATAGGAGTGGTGGGTACAGCGCAGAGGGAGTTTTGGATCCTGGCATGTGCGCACACGTGTGTACATGGGTGTGCAAAGGGCAAAAGAAGGAGGCTTCTGTGGGGCTCACTGTGAAAGACTAAAAGGAATGAGACCCAGGGGGGCGGTGCTAGCACATTTGGATAAAGACCGGCAACAGTGGACCCCAAGACTTGTAAGCGTCTCATAACCATTTCCACATTGTTTATTTTGTTATCTGCTCTGTTTCTCTGTTTCGATATGTGATGTTCCTTTGAAAGACAGCTATGTGTTTTTTCGGTCCCTGTGCAGTGAAGGGGTGGGGGAGCCTCGGCAACTCTAATGCCCTTTGCAGAGAGATCAACTCAGGGAGAAGGGGAAGCAGAGGCACGCAAGGTGATGCGGGCCAAACCCAAAGCAGTTGAGGGAAGAAGGGGGCGTTTGTAATACCGAGCTCAGACCCTTTGGCAGAGCCGTCCCTGTCTCGCACAGGTGGGCTGTTTTTCTCCTTCAAAAGGGAGGCAGCGGGATAGAGTAGGAAGCAAAGGTCTCTACACTTTTTTTTTTTTTACATCTTTATTGGAGTATAATTGCTTTACAATGGTATGTTAGTTTCTGCTTTATAACAAAGTGAATCAGTTATACATATACATATGTTGCCATATCTCTTCCCTCTTGCATCTCCCTCCCTGCCACCCTCCCTATCCCACCCCTCTAGGTGGTCACAAAGCACCGAGCTGATCTCCCTGTGCTATGCGGCTGCTTCCCACTAGCTATCTATTTTACGTTTGGTAGTGTATATATGTCCATGCCTCTCTCTCACTTTGTCACAGCTTACCCTTCCCTCTCCCCATATCCTCAAGTCCATTCTCTAGTAGGTCTGTGTCTTTATTCCCGTCTTACCCTTAGGTTCTTCATGACATTTTTTTTTTCTTAGATTCCATATATATGTGTTAGCATATGGTATTTGTCTTTCTCTTTCTGACTTACTTCACTCTGTATGACAGACTCTAGGTCCATCCACCTCACTACAAATAACTCAATTTCGTTTCCTTTTATGGCTGAGTAATATTCCATTGTATATATGTGCCACATCTTCTTTATCCATTCATCCGATGATGGACACTTAGGATGCTTCCATGTCCTGGCTATTGTAAATAGAGCTGCAATGAACATTTTGGTACATGACTCTTTTTGAATTATGCTTTTCTCAGGGTATATGCCCAGTAGTGGGATTGCTGGGTCATATGGTAGTTCTATTTGTAGTTTTTTAAGGAACGTCCGTACTGTTCTTCATAGTGGCTGTACCAGTTCACATTCCCACCAGCAGTGCAAGGTTGTTCCCTTTTCTCCACACCCTCTCCAGCATTTACTGTTTCTAGATTTTTTGATGATGGCCATTCTGACCCGTGTGAGATGATATCTCAAAGAATAAGATATCTAGGAGTAAACCTACCTAAGGAGACAAAAGACCTGTATGCAGAACACTATAAGACACTGATGAAAGAAATTAAAGGTGATACAAATAGATGGAGAGATATACCATGTTCTTGGATTGGAAGAATCAACATTGTGAAAATGACTCTACTACCCAAAGCAGTCTACAGATTCAATGCAATCCCTATCAAACTACCACTGGCATTTTTCACAGAACTAGAACAAAAAAATTTCACAATTTGTATGGAAACACAAAAGGCCCCGAATAGCCAAAGCAATCTTGAGAACGAAAAACGGAGCTGGAGGAATCAGGCTCCCTGACTTCAGACTATACTACAAAGCTACAGTAATCAAGACAGTATGGTACTGGCACAAAAACAGAAATATAGATCAATGGAACAGGATAGAAAGCCCAGAGATAAACCCACACACATATGGTCACCTTATCTTTGATAAAGGAGGCAGGAATGTACAGTGGAGAAAGGACAGCCTCTTCAATAAGTGGTGCTGGGAAAACTGGACAGGTACATGTAAAAGTATGAGATTAGAACACAAAAATAAGCTCAAAATGGATTAAAGACCTAAATGTAAGGCCAGAAACTATCAAACTCTTAGAGGAAAACATAAGCAGAACACTATGACATAAATCACAGCAAGATCCTTTTTGACCCACCTCCTAGAGAAATGGAAATAAAAACAAAAATAAACAAATGGGACCTAATGAAACTTCAAAGCTTTTGCACAGCAAAGGAAACCATAAACAAGACCAAAAGACAACCCTCAGAACGGGAGAAAATATTTGCAAATGAAGCAACTGACAAAGGATTAATCTCCAAAATTTACAAGCAGCTTGTGCAGCTCAATAACAAAAAAACAAACAACCCAATCCAAAAATGGGCAGAAGACCTAAATAGACATTTCTCCAAAGAAGATATACAGACTGCCAACAAACACATGAAAGAATGCTCAACATCATTAATCATTAGAGAAATGCAAATCAAAAGTACAATGAGATATCATCTCTACACTTCTGATTGCAGGCTGCTGTCAGTTAACAGCGCTGCGCAGGTACCTCCAACATGTGAATATTTATTTATTCATTATCACGTGTGTTCTACTGTGCTGGTATCTTATGTATAGAGTAACACCAAATGAAGATAAAAGTATGAAATGTATAGAATAACACCAGAAGAAGATAAAAGTATAATATAAAAATAAATATAAAGAGCCGTTCTGGGGTTTCCCTGGTGGCGCAGTGGTTGGGAGTCCCCCTGCCAATGCAGGGGACGCGGGTTCGTGCCCCGGTCAGGGAGGATCCCGCATGCCGTGGAGCGGCTGGTCCCGTGAGCCATGGCCGCTGGGTCTGCGCGTCCGGAGCCTGTGCTCCGCAGCGGGAGAGGCCACAACAGTGAGAGGCCAGTGTACCGCAAAAAAAAAAACAAAAACTGTTCTGTTTTCTTCCCACATCCTAGTGGAAGGTCTTGTACTCCCTTGCCCACATCTACCCCTCCAGGCATCTGCCTTTTTTATATGGGGGAATTATATGGCATGTGACTTATATATCAATAAAGTTGTTATGTGACAGAAAGAAAGGGCACCAGCTGGCAGGAGTTGGGGACATCTGGGAAGGCTTTATAACTCTTAGAATTAGGCACAAAAAAGAGTTTGTCAGTTTGTGGAGTGGAGTGAAGGATGTGAGACCTGGAAGTGAGAGGGGGCTTTCCTTGTTTTAGGAACTGAAGGTAGCCACAAAGACAGGCACAGAGTGAGGTGGGGTGAGCAAGGGGAGGAGAGCCTGAAGAGCCCAGCAGGAGCCAGACCCCCAGATGCCTTGAGAGCCAACTGAAGTTTAGGACCTCTTCCAATTAGCAAATGAGTCAAACTTGGGGAGTGACATGCCCAGATTTGCATCGTAGGAAGATCATTCTGGCTGCAGAACGGATTAAAAGAGGATAAGACGGGGACTCTTTATCAGGAGGAGGTTGTCCTCAAGGGATGAAGTAATGGGGACCCAACACAGGCAAGTGGCATTGAGGACAGAGCCAGGTGGACAGGGTGTGAGGGCAGGGACCCCCAGGTATCTGTTTCTGGCAGTTTAGTCAAGGGCATTGCCATTTGCTGAGATTGTGAACTCAACTTGGGCAGGGAGTCTGCTAATGCATTGGGTTCTGGGTGTAACCACATGTGGCCACAAGATGCTCAGTGGGTACCTGGAGGCAGGTGCAGCCGGAGATCTTCTGAATGCAGGAGTTTAATAACTAAAAGATTTCAAACAAAATCCAGCTTTCCGGCTTCTCTAGGAAACCTGAAGATTTGGTCATTCTGCGTTTGTGTTCACTCTTGAGCAGGGATCGGTAAACTACAGTCTGAATGCCAGATCCAGCCCTTGGCTTGTGTTTATATGACCCTAGAAGTAAGCTTTTTTTTTTTTTTTTAACGTCTCTAGAGGGTTGTTAAAACAAAGAAGAATATATGACAGAGATTGTACGTGGCCCACAAAAGTCTACAATATTTGCTCTCTGGCCCTTTAAAGAAAACGTTTGCCGACCCTGCTCCTGGCAGCCATCCGCTAGTGCTGAGTTGCCGCTGCCACCTTTCCACCATACGTGCCCCCGGTTGCTTCAGTCCCCACGCTATGCTCCTGCCCAGCCCGACTCACTCACGTACAATTTCTCCTTGGCCCCTGGCTGGACCCCTGATCCTGAGAATGTGTGGCAAGAGAAAAGGGCCAGAAGCCCAGGCAAAGACAACATTTTAGAGACAAGCAAAGAAAGACTGAAAGGAACAGTCAGAGAGATAGGAGGGAAACTAAGAGAGGGGGTGTTTTCCAGGTCAGAAAATAGAACTTTTCAAGAAATAAGTGGTGGTCACATTCTCTGGTGCAGCTGAGCAGCCAGGCTGGGGGAAGCCTTTAGAACCCCCAGTGGGTTTAGCAAGTGACCGTAGGGTGATGAGTTTTAGTGGAATGGAGAGCACAGATGCCAGATTTGAGTGGTTGAGGAGCAGATGGCTTTCTGTTTAACTGTGGAGGGAGGGAGAGATGGGGCAGCAGCTGGAGGGGTCAAGACTTTATCAGATGGGAAAGGCTTGAGCTACAGAGAGGAAGAGGTGGAAGATGGGGGCAAAGCTGATGGAGTAATGTCTGCAGAGGGGGTCGGGGATGGGCAGGATTTGCCTCGGCCAAGCGTCCCATGGGAACGAGGCCAGGAGGTGTGAAAGTGCAGGTGAAGAGGAACGTTTCCTAGCAAGAAGTTATGAGTATTTTATCCTGTTGGCTTCTGTTTTCTTGGTGAAAAAGTAGTGGGTCACCTGCGGATAGTGGGGATGGGGGACAGCCACAGAATTCTAGAGTGAGAGGGTTTGAGCTACATGTGGCACAGAACAGGGAAACTCGGCAGTGTTGCTGTGTAGCTCTCTCAGGCCCACTGAGCCTGGAGGCTGTGGCTCTGTGGGGACCCCTACTCTTCTAGGCTGTCTGAGCAGCCCAGGGAGCGGCCTGAGGAAGGTGGACGGGAGCCTGTGAGTCACAAAGGCATGACCATCTTCCCCTCCCTCCTCTCAGGGACCCTGTAAGTGTCGACTTCTGGCCCGAAGTCAGAGGACTGGGCAGACACAGGGTGTGAATCCACACATTCCAGCCAGGACTTCCAGCAGCCCAGGAAAGACAAGTTCTCTCTTTGAAACGTGCTCTATTTACAATTTAAAAAGCAGAAGAAAAGGAAAGCAGAAAGAGCCCTTTTCTAAAACTTTGCTTTAAAACCAGCACAGTTCAACATGAATTATGATTTAGCATCTGCAGAATATCTCATCGTTTTACTGAGTGGTCACACTGACTGCCGCTCACACGGATTACACAGCAGCCCCCTTTCTCACTTCATCTCATCACAGCAACAGGGTGCTGAGCAGGGAAAGCAGAGGGAGGCGTGTTTCATTTTCACAAGTGAAAGGAGCAAAGTTCACAAAATTTGTAAACACCGCAGGCGGGAATGTCAGGCTTTGGATAAACCTAACTTATCCAAAGGTACAGCTACAATCATTCTGAACTCATCCTGTGACTAAGGGAAAGACAGTCGGGGGGTGCAGTTGACACTGGGGCCCCTTTAGTTAACCTCGAGTTCAAATTCCAGCTCCACTTCGCTTAGCCATGTGACCTTGGGCAATACTTCAGCTCCTCTCAGCCTCGTTTCCTCATCTGGGAGGTGGGTATTGACCACAGTCTTGACAACACAGGGTGCAGAGCCTCAGCGGGGGTTCACAGAGATAGCCCCGTGCAGCAAGAGCAGGGCATGTGGAAAGCCGTTGATAAGGGCTCAGGTTTCTAACTGTGATGGTAACGTTTCTTCCTGTGCAGAAAGGAGAAGGTTTCGGAAGACCTGGCCCTCAGTCTTGCTTTAACCACCAGCTTTGTGACCTGCGCAGTTTCCCTCCCGGGTACGCAGTGTCTCCATTTACAACAGGAAGCCATAGATGGGAACAGTGATCAGGGGTCCTGACTCCTTGGGGGAGTATAAACCAACACAGGCTCAGTCAGCTGAGCCTTAAGCCGGATTACACGACCTCATCAATTGGGCTTCTATATATTTCCTGTCTGATTCACCTATCCAGCTTATAATATGTGTTGTCATTTGCTACATTAAAAAACAAGCAAAAAAACCCTAGAACTTCATGGCTTAAAACTAACAAAACTGTTTATTCCCTGTCATGATTCTGTGGGTGCCTGAGGGGTTCTTCTACTTCGTGTGGCATTGGCTGGGGTGCTGGGATGGCTGGAAAGTCCAAATTGGTCTCCATCACTGAGCGGGCAAGTTGGTGCTGGCCATCTACCAGAGTTCAGTCCTCCACGAAGCCTCTCTGTGTGGCTGCACTGCGCTTCTCACCTCAGGGCACTGGATTTCAAGAGGCAGCAACCAGCAACCAAGAGTGAAAGTTCCAAGAGGAAGAAAGCAGGAAGTGCCAGGCCTGAAGACCAGGGCAGGGGAGTGCCACCACGTTAGGTCAAAGCAGTCCCAGGCCAGCCTAAATGCAGGGGGCAGGAAATGCACCCCACCCCTCGGTGTGTACAGGGAAGGACGGGACTGATGGTGACCCCTTTGGAGATTACATACCACCCGGTAGAGACACGTATTTTTTTTATTTCACCAATTAATAGTTCACAAAGATTCATTGTTTGCTCTCTGAGGCCCCTCCCTCCTCAAATTGTGTAAGAACACAGGGGGGCTTAAAAAGTCCTAGTCCTTCCTCCAAACGCAGGCTGGGAGGGAACTTGAAGGGGCTGTGCTGGCCACTGCTACTGTGGTCTAGAAACAGCACACAGGTCACTGTTGAAGCCTGGAAGGGCTCAGCCCCAAGGACACTTGTCTGTTCAGGAGGTGATGTCCTAGCTGCTCTGGCTCCATCCAGGCCGCTGTAGGGGTGTCACACGCTGGCCTCCAGCACTGTGGCCCCTTCAGCTCACACATGCTCAGCCATCGTTCCCAAGGTGTGGCACCATGCTGGACCAGAGGCTGCTGGTCTAAGCTGCAGGCTGTTCCAGAATCACTGAGCCCTACACACACACACACACACACACACATGCACGCACGCGCGCGAGCACACAAACACACTAACTCCGCAGTCTTAGGCCCTTGAATTAAGCTCAGAGCCCCTTCCCCCAGTGAGTTTACCTTTGCCCTTAGAGCCCTTGTCCTTTCCTGTCACCCTGGGCCCCTCTGCCAGATTTTCTCAACTTTTAATGTATGCAGTCCCTCCCCTCCCAAGGCTTTTGACCCCTTATGTGAAATGGTTTTCCCCTCCCTAAAGCTCCAAGGAGACCCAGGAGGGGCAGCTTTCATCGGGCCACACAGAGCACGTGGCTGTTGCACCCTCTCCAAAAAGCAGTTTGGTTCTCCTTGCTGCCATTCAGTTTGCACAACTACAGTTTGCACAACTACACTCAGGAAAAGTTGCTCCCAGGTGACCTTCAATCCGGAAGCCTCTGGTCAAAAATTAATATATAGAGTTAAACTCTGTTAGAATCTTAGCAGAAGTCGTTGGTCGCTAGAGGGGAGCGGGGGGGGAGGGGTTGGGCAAGATAGGTGGAAGGGATTAAGAGGTACAAACTTCCAGTTATAAAATAAGTCATGTGAAGTAATATATAGCATCAGGAATAGAGTCAATGATACTGTAATAACTTAGGTGACACATGGTTACTAGACTTAGAGTGGTGATCATTTTGTAATGTATTTAAATGTCGAATCACTATGTTGTACACCTAAAACTAACATTATTATTGTATGTCAACTATACGTCAGTTTTTTAAAATAAATTTATTTATTTATTTTGGGCTACATTGAGTCTTCATTGCTGTGTGTGGGCTTTCTCTAGTTGTGGCGAGCGGGGGCTACTCTTTGTTGTGGTGCACGGGATTCTCATTGCGGTGGCTTCTCCTCGCGGAGCACAGGCTCAGTAGTTGTGGCGCACGGGCTTAGTTGCTCTGCAGCATGTGGGATCTTCCAGACCAGGGCTCGAACCTGTGTCCCCTGCATTGGCAGGCTGATTCTTAACCACTGTGCCACCAGGGAAGTCCATATGTCAATTTTTAAAGTGACAGCATAAACAAAACTGGTATCCCTAATTATTAATATTTGAAGAATACATTTAAGTCAGTCTTCCACAAAGGTTGATTCTAAAGATAGCAAAAAACCCAACTTCGGTTCACTTGCTCCCCTCACAAAGTTTAGTTTATTCTCACCCTGAGTTTAGATTTCAGCCCTAAGCAAAATCCAACCCTGACCCTTGCCTTTGCTTCTTTGTAAATTTTAAATTTGATATAATTTCAAATTTACACAAAAGTTTCAACAATGGATCAAATAACTCAAGGTCAGAGAACATTTTATCCAGATTCACCAGTTGTTAGTATTTTGCCCCCTTTTATGTTATCGTTCCCCTCCCCCTCCATATTTAACATGTATGTTGTTTTTCTGGGCTATTTGAGAGTAAGTTGCAGACATCGTGTTCCTGAAGACCTTCTAAGTACTTCAGTGTGTATTTTTTAAGAACAAGGACATTCTCTTATGTAGCCACAGATCACTGATCAAAGTCAGGAAATTTAACATTCATCCAATGCTGTTTTCCAATCCACGGTCCATATTCATATGTTGCCCACTGCCCTGAAATGGTCCTTTGTGAGCTATATCTCCCCATAATCCAGGTCCCATCTGGGTTCTTGCTTTGCATCAAGTTGCCAAGTCTCTCCAGCTGACTTTTCGTCTGGAAGAGCCCTCAGCCTTTCTTAGTCCACGTCTCCTCTTTAGGCAGGTGCATTTCTGTGCAAGGATATTGGAAGCTCAGAGCCCTTCACCTCTTTGCAGCCACACCTGCTGCTTTCCCTCTTTGCCCCCTAATCCTTCCTGGAATGTGCAGTTCTTCCGTAGAGAAGGAAGCCCCACTAAGCAGCCTTGCCTCAGGGCGGAGGGAAGAGACAGAGAATATGGGGTAAGCATCTGTATTGTTTCTTGTGACTTCTCTCCAGCCAGGAAAATGTGATTCTGGTAACTCCACGCTTGTTCCCTTTTTATTTTAACCACATTTTATGGTAAAAATAATGTGCTGATCATGACAAAGGAAACTTAGTGAAATGGAAAGAGAACATAATCCTCTTTATATTTACATGTGCCAGTCTAGTAATGCATTTTATATAGTTGAAGTCATTGGACTCTTTTTCTGTCATCTGCTTTTCCACTTTTTTTTAAATGTAAATTGTTTCTGACCACTCTCCTCCACATAGGACACTCAGGCAAAGGTGCAGACAGGACCTAGCATAGTTCGTGAGGCCCCTGCCTGCCCTCATGCCCTAGTATATGGCCCTATGCTCCTCAGGCCAGGCTGCCTGGAGGCCTCTGAACACACCAGGCTCTTTCTCTGCTGTGTCCGTTCTCTCCCACTGTCGATGCTGATCCGTAGTGCCCACCTGGTAAACGTCCCTGTGATCTTGGGTGCCCTCGGCCTGCAGTGGCTCGAAGCAGGATTTCGGTTCCCCGGCCAGAGATGGAAGTCAGGGCAAGGCAGTGAGAGTGCTGAATCCGAACCACTAGACCACCAGGCACAGTGGCCAGTGACAAGGCCCTGGCCCATCAGCTTTGTGGAAATGAATTCCCACAAAGAGATGGAAAGTAGTGAAACAAGTAAAGCGTTTATTAGGTGGATAAAGGGTACATGTGGATAGACACACGGGTGGGGTCTGAGAGGGAGTCACGCCCTCGTGGTAGTTTGAATCACTTATATGGGGCATTTCTTCCAGGTTTCCTGTGGCCAATCATCTTGCTTTGCCTGGTTCTGAGTCCGCATTTGGTTTATCTCAGTGTCCTCCCATGTGTGTGCGCGCATCTCTTAGCCAAGATGGATTCTAGTGAAGAGGCCTATGGGTAGGTTGACATCACCTGCGACGGGGTGGCACCCCCTCTCTTTTTGACCTTCAAGGAGCCTTTCTGCCCATGTGTATTCGGGGAGGTCTCCTTGACTTCGAGAATGAGGAATATGTGGTCTCTTTATCTCTCATCTGGGCAGGGCTCAGCTTCTCTCTCGTTCCTGCTATTTTGGAGTCTCTGTCTGCAGGGGATGAACTCCAGCTGCTCAGCCTGGGGCCCATCTGTCTCCTGCCTCACTTGGAGGCAGCCTAAGCATTACTTCCTTGTTGCAGCTGCTCCTGACCCTGATCTTACCACCCCAGCCCCTCCTACAACCCAGGACAGTCCCTCCCTGCTAATTCCAAACAGTGCTTATCGTTCTGTTTTGTAGATGTGCTCTGTGAGTTTCCTGTAGGCGGCACCTGCTCCTTCTATTTCAGTGTCCCCAATACCAGGCACAGCACATAGTCTGGGAGTGAGTAATGCATATGTGAGGTTCAGTATCCTTTTTTTTTGTCTGCATGGCATGTGGGATCCTAGCTCCTCAAGCGGGGATTGAACCTGCTCCCACTGCAGTGGAAACGCAGAGTCTTAACCACTGGACTGCCAGGGAAGCCCTCAGTATCAGTATCCTTCTTTCACCCCGATTTCACTTCAAGCCATGCTTGTGTCGATTGGGAAAAAAAATGCAAAATCCAACAGTTGAGAATTATGTTTTATTCGTTGGAATTTCTGAGGACTGAAGCCTGGAACGCAGCCTCTCAGGTAGCTCTGAGGGACTGCTCTGAAGAGGCAAGGGAGGAGCCAGGATATAGAGGAGTTTTTGCCACAAAAACCAGGTAGTGAGAACATCAGAAGATTACTGTCAGTTAAAGAAAAACCAGACGTCTCAAGTTAATGAATTTAGCACTTTTCTGTGTATAGGAATATGCAAGAGTCTGGACTCATTGAAATCAGTCCTTTGATATGCACCTTAGCTATCTAGGGCCAGTGTCTAGCTTCTCTCCATCCTGAATCCCCTCAGCGTGCACAGCTGGGGTGGCTGCAGTGGCTGCTGCCACAACATCCTTTGTTTACTAATATAGCAGGCAACATTTTTCACCCACACTTGTAAATACTGCTCCCTGGATTCTGAGTCTTGTTTAAATCTGATGAAGATTCTTTGCTTGACCAAACCTTAATCAGCCTCCTGAACCTCCTCCTAGGCCCATCTGTGCACTTATTTGTAAAATCCAGTTTTAGCGAGAACCCTGCTGAGTCAGTTTAGTAAGAACCTCCCTCCTCAATACCTGATTGGATTCCTCATCCAACACCAGCCCCCAGGTGGGGTCTGATCACTCCAGCCTGCCTGCAAGAGTCCCCCTTACCTCCGATGTTTCCTGTTAGTAATTGTCCACCCACTGCCCCCTCACATCCTGTTTCTTGGCTATACATTCCCATTTACCCATGCTGTATTTGGAGTTGAGCCCAGTCTCTCTCCCCCACTGCAAAATTTCATTCCAGTGGTCCTTACACTGGTTTCTGCAGCCTCCCCTTAAATAAAGTCTGCTTACCATGCTTTAACAAGTATCCTTGAATTTTTCTTCCTTTTTTTTTTTTTTTTTAACAAATCCTATCTCTCCCAGTGACTAGCTGTGTAATCTTGGGCAGGTGTACCTCTCCACCCTTGAGTTTCTTGACTTCAAATCCTTTGCCTTCCCCACCCTTCAGCCACCCACACTCTAAACCTTGTCACCTCCAGAATCTGCCTTGCCAGGAAATCTTTAACTTAACATCTCCCTCAGTAACCGCAGCTTCCTTTAGTTCATACTCTTTCATGCCCTCATTACCATCACTCCCACCTACCTTCCACCCCATCAAGACCTCTGGCAGCTTGGATCTGCCATTTTTCCTGAATACTAGCAGTCCCTTACTGTCTTGACTTAATTCTTTATCCAGTCAGGACACATGGTCACTACTTCAGGCCATCTCTTGCCAATACAGTCTCTCTCCACACTGTTCTTCTGCCATCTCAGCCTGGAAGACCCCAGCCCTGCTCCTCTCTAGCAATTCCACCTCTGCTTTTATGCCCAGCTGCCTAGAGAAATTCACCCAGGTGTGAGGACATCACGAATTCATGGGTGCTAATTTCAGCTGGGCCCTCAGAGAGCCCAAGAGACCTGGATCAATAATTAGAACCATGTGGTCAAGTCCTGGCTCTGTGATTTCAGGCCCTAAAATGTTTGTCCCTTCATCTCTGTGGTGGTGGTGGTGGTGGTGGTGGTGGTGAGGCTTGGTTTCCTCACCACTAAGTGGGAGTCCCAAAAGTGTGTGCCTCTCTGGAGGTTTTGAGAGGGTCAGAGCCTGGCACGTGGCACGCCCTCAGTAAACGTTAGTATTAGCGATTGCAATTGCCGTCGATGGCTGCCATTTACACACGAGCATAGGGAGGTTCCTCTGCAACTCCCCACGGTTGTTCCAAGCCTTCATTCTTCTCTGCCAGGCCCTCGCCCTGCACTTCCATAATCACTTACCACCCCACCCCGTCCTTAACGGAGGAGATGGAAACTACTGGAGCTGGCATTCTGTCTCATTCGCATTTACCTGCACCCTCGGTCCATTCTTACCTTCATTTTCAGGATTTACGCTTCCCCTGCCCAAGGCTAATCCCCCCAACCTCCAGATCCTAGCCTGACCATTTCCTGACATCGGCTTCCCTCAGCAGCTGCCTCCCTCCCTCCTTCCTTCTAGCCCTTGGAACATGCTCAAGTCTCTCCTAATACAAGAGCAAATGCCTAAGAGACTTCCCCTCCTGAGAGGATGGAGTCAGTATACTTTTTCCTATTCCCTTCTTTCAGTACAATGGAAAACCCAGGACATAAATATAAAACAGCATAAGAAGACTGAAAGGTGGAGATGAAACTGCACCTCAGATGGGACTTGAACACACAATGTCCCAAATGAAACTGCACACCTGGTCTCAGGACTTAATGAAGGTCGGGTTCTTTATATCTTGGCATAGAAGGAATTCAGCAAGAGGCAAAGTGATAGGTAAGAGGTAGATTTATTAAGAGAGATACACATTCCATAGGTAGAATGTGGTCGGTCTTAGAAGGCGAGAGTGGCCCCGAAATATGGGGTGGTTAGTTTTTATGGGCTGGGTAATTTCATAGGCTAATGAGTGGGAGGATTATTCCAACTATTTGGGAGAAGGGCAGGGATTTCCAGGAATTGGGCCACCACCCCCTTTTTGGCCTTTTATGGTCAGCTTCAGAACTGTCAAGGTGCTGGTGGGTGTGTCGTTTAGATGCTAATGTATTACAGTGAGTGTATAATGAGCTCAACGTCTACTGGAAGTCGAATCTTCTGCCATCTTGGGCCTAATCTGTTGGAACCAGTTTTTGTCTCCAGTTTTTCTCTCCAGCTGTGTCATTCTTTAAGGGTTGTGCCCTGCGCCCTTCCCTCCTGTTTCAGAGAGAAGGCAGACTGATCAGGGACCCTAGGACTTGACAAATGACATGGCGGTGAGTTCCCTGGGTTTGTTTTTTTGCCTCATATATCCCAAAATTGGAGCTGAAGAAGCCCGGAACCAGGAAGCACCAACAGGCAAGGAGGAAAAAAGCTCCCACCAAAGCCTGCTCTCCCCACCTCTCCTGCTGGGGTGGTGTCAGCAGATGCCCAGTAGGGAGAGGGGCTTTCATCTCCACTGGGCCGTAACAACACCCCCACCCTCACTCCCTTAGGTGTCAGAGGAGACCACGTGGGGAGCCCTTCCTTCCACCCCTCCTGACAGGAAGCAGGTGCCCCCACCTGGGGGAGTCAGGGCTTTCACCATTGTAAGGGGTAAGAAGGCCACCACCCCATCCGCCATGTTGTCAGTGGGAGCCACATGGGGACAATAATGAGGCACTCCTACCCCTCTTGGGGTGGGGGAGGTGTACCAGTGGAAGCCCCTGGTGACCGGGGGGAGTTGGGACTCCCACCTCTGCTGGCAGTAATGAGGAGTCCACCCCACCCTGGGTGTCAAGAGAGGCCTAGCAGGAGTCTGGGCTTCTGTACACACCTGATAGAGACCAGGTGGTCCCCTCCCTCCCCCTGCCAAAGCCAGTTCAAACAGAAAGTTTAAGTAAGTTCCAAAGTTTTGTAACATAATGCCCTAAACTTCCAGGTTTTAAAAATCGTGATAAAATGTACATAAAATTTACCATTTAACCATTCTTAAGTGTGCAGTTCAATGACATTAAGTACAATCACGTTTTTGTGCTACCATCATTAGCATTCATCTCTAGAACTTTTTCATCTCATTAGACATTAAACATTAAAAAGTCCCTGTTAGCCTCTGATAACCACTATTTTAACTTTCTGTCTTTGAATTTGCCTCTGTATTCTAAGTACCTTTTATAAGTGGAATCACACAATATTTGTCCTTTTGTGTCTGGCTTATTTCACTTAGCATGATGTCTTCAAGATTCATCCTTGTTGTACCATGTGTCAGAATTTCATTCCTTTTTAAGTCTGAATAATATTCCATTGTATGTATAGACCACATTTTCTTTATCCATTCGTCTGTTGATGGACATTTGAGTTGTTTCTACCGTTTGACTATTGTGAGTAGTGCTGCTATAAACATTGTTGTACAAAAATCTGTCTGAGTCCCTGCTTTCAATTCTTTTGGATATATACCCAGAAGTGGGATTGCTGTGTCATATGGAAATTCTATTTTTAATTTTTTTGAGGAACTGCCATACTGTTTTCCACAGCAGCTGCACCGTATTACACTCCCACCAGCAGTGCACAAGGGTTCCAGTTTCTCCATATTCTCTAAAACACTTGTTATTTTCCGGTGTTTTGATAATAGCCATACTGATGGGTGTGAAGTGGCATCTCAGTGTGGGTTTGATTTGCATTTCCCTAATGATTAGTGACGTTGAGCATCTTTTCATGTGCTTATTGGCCATTTGTATATCTTCTTTGGAAAAATGTCTATTTAGATCCTTTGCCCATTTTTAGATCATGGTTAGGTTGTTGTCATTGTTAAATTTTAGGAATTCTCTATGTATTTTGGATATTAATCCCTTATCATATATGTGAGTTGCAAATATTTTCTCCCATTCTGTGGGTTGCCTTTTTACTCTGTTGATAATGTCCTTTGATGAACAAAATTTTAAATTTTGATGAAATGCTATTTGTCATATTTAGGAAGTCACTGCCAAATCCAGTGTCATGAAGATTTCCCCTATGTTTCCTCTAAGAGTTTTATAGTATTAGCTTTTATGTTTAGGTCTGCGATCCATTTTGAGTTAATTTTTTAATGTAGTGTAAAAAGTAAGGGTCCAGTTTCCTTCTTTTGCATGTGGATATCCAGTTTTCCAAACAGAATTTATTGAGAAGACTGTCCTTTCCTCCACTGAATGTTGTATTCGTTTTCTAGGACTGCCATAACAAAACACCACAGACTGGGTGGCTTAAGCAACAGAAATTTATTTCCTTACAATTCTGGAGGCTGGAAGTACAAGAACTTAGTTTCCTCTGAGGTCTCTCTTCTTGGCTTGCCGATGGCTGCCCTCTTACTATCTTTTAACAAGATCATTCCTCTGTGCACATATGCCCCTCCCCTTGCCCCCACCATGTATCTTCCTCCTTATAAAGACACCGATCATATTGGATTAAAGCCCCACCCTAAAGGCCTCATTGTAACTTAATCACCTCTTTAAAGACCTTCTCTCCAAATATGGTTACGTTCTGAGATACTGGGGTTGGGACTTCAACATATGCATTTGTCAATCCATAACAAAGGGTCTTGGCTCTCTTGTTGAAATCATTTGTGAGAGTTTAATTCTAGGTTCTCTGTTCTATTCAGTTGATATGTGTGTCTGTCTTTATGCCATTACCATACTGTTTTGATTATTGTAGCTTTGTCTGTAGTAAGCTATGAATTCAGGAAGTGAGATTTCCAATTTTGTTCTTCTTTTTCAAAATTGTTTTGGTTATTCAAGGTTTCTTGAGATTCTGTATACATTTTAGGGTGGATTTTTCTATTTCTGCGAAAAAACGTAATTTGGATTTTGAATCTGTAGGTCACTTTGGGTAGTATTGACATCTTAACAATTTTAACTCTTTCAAACCATGAACACAGGATATCCTTCCATTTATTGATATCTTCTTTAACTTCTTTTAGCAACATTTATAGTTTTCAGTATATAAGCCTTTCACCTCTGTGGTTAAGTTTGTTCCTAAGTATTTTACTCTTATTGATGCTGTTGTAAATGCAACTGTGTTCTTAGTTTCCTTTTCAGGTTGTTCATTGTTAATGTATAGAAATGCAACTAATTTTAGGTTGTTGATTTTATATCCTGCAACTTTGCTAAATTCATTTATTC
The DNA here is from genome assembly GCF_964374135.1 of Grampus griseus. Classification (NCBI taxonomy): domain Eukaryota; kingdom Metazoa; phylum Chordata; class Mammalia; order Artiodactyla; family Delphinidae; genus Grampus; species Grampus griseus. The sequence continues at coordinate 62,896,868 of NC_139004.1, read as the reverse complement.
TAACAGTTTTGTGTGTGTATCTGTGAGTTTTCTATATATAAGATCATGCCATCTGCGAACAGAGATAATTTTACTTCTTATTTTCAAATTTGGATGCCTTTTTTTTTTCTTACCTAATTGCTCTATCTAGAACTTCCAGTACTAATGTTAAGTAGAAATGGCAAAAGTGGACATCTTTGTTTTGTTCCTAATCTTAGAGGAAAAGCTTTTTTTTTTTTTCCACCATTGAGTATGATGTTAACTGGGTTTTTCATATATGGCCTTTATTTTGTTGAGGTACTTTCCTTCTATTCCTAGTTTGTTGAGTGTTTTTATCATGAAAAAGTGATAGTGTTGAATTTTGTCAAAAGCTTTTTCTACACCAGTTGAGATGATCATGTGGGTTTTTCCTTCATTCTCTTAATGTGGTATATTATACTGATTGAGTTCCATATGTTGAACCATTGTTACATTCCAGGAATAAATCTCACTTGGTCATAGTATATAATCCTTTTAATATGCTGCTGAATTTGGTTTGCTAGTATTTTGTTGAGGATTTTTGGCATCAATATTCATAAGGGGTATTAGTCTATAGTTTTCTTGTCTCTTCATCTGGCTTTGTTATAATGGGATAATGCTGGCCTCATAGATACAAGAGTTTAAGTAGAATTGGTGTTAATTCACCTTTAAATGTTTGGTAGAACTCACTAGTTAAGTCGTCTGATCCAGAGCTTTTCTTTGTCAAAGAGTTTTTCGATTACTGATTAAATCTCCTTTCTAGTTATAGGTCTGTTCAGATTTTCTGTTACTAGAAAGCCGTACACAGATCTGGGAGGAGAACATTCTGGGCAGATGGAAGAGTGGGTGCAAGGGTCAAGGTGGAAGCATGCTTGAGGAGAAGCAAAGAGATCCATGTGGTTGAAGCAGAGTGGTTGGGGTAGGGGAGGGATAGGAGATGGGGTCAGAAAGGTGGCGGGACCAGATGCGGTAAGGTCTTGTAAAGAATATAAACTCCATGGCAAGCCATGGGAAGCTTTCCATGACCCGGCCCCTTCCTCCTCCCCAGTCCCCTTCCTCCATGCTCCCCACCTTTGACCCTGCAGTCTGGCCGTCCTGTAATTACCTAGAACAGCTGCTCTGTCTGCCTGGCCAAGCCCTACTGTTCCTCACAGACAACCCTGGATGCCCATTCCTCTGAGAGGCTGTCCCTGACACCCCAGGCTACATGGGGTACTCCTCCTTGTGCTTTGATGGTGCCCTGCAGCTGGGTCCTGTAAGAGCTCTGATCTTCATGAATGGGAACTTTCTCTCTAGGCTGGTCATTTTTGTGTTCCCAGCCTCTGGCTAATAACAGACACTGATATGTTTGAATGAATGACCATCTGGAGCCACTGGCCTCTCCTGAGCAGAGAGGCTGATGCCCCAGCCTGTTCCTCTTTTGCTCTGAGCATCAGCTCAGTTGGAATCCTTTCTATGTCCCAAACATCTATGCCTGGCTCTTGGTTCATGCTGTGCGTAGCAGGGCAGGAATGGCCACAGTGAACTGGGCCAGTTTTTTTTTGTCAAATTTAAGAGGAGGAACTGAAGCTATACATCAACACAGACTTTTCCTTCTTGCTATGTACTTCTTCCAAGTTTTGTGTTCTCATCAGCATGTGATCTTGTTCTGACTAAATGAATCAGCTGAGATTAGATTATTCATTTATTTCAGCAAATGCATTAGGGTGGAGCATGTGGTTGTATGGACCTGCTCACTGACAGGTGGTAGAGGTGGGTAGAAACTGGCATAGCCTCTCTGGAGAGTATCTTTCTCTAACTGTATATTAGGTCTTAAAATGGTTCATACTGGGCTTCCCTGGTGGCACAGTGGTTGAGAATCCACCTACCAATGCAGGGGACACAGGTTCGATCCCTGGTCCAGGAACATCCCACATGCCACGGAGCAGCTAAGCCCGTGCGCCACAACTACCGAGCCTGCACTCTAGAGCCCACGAACCACAACTAATGAGCCCATGTGCCACAACTACTGAAGCCCGTGCACCCTAGAGCCCGTGCTCCACAACAAGAGAAGCCACCGCGATGAGAAGCCCGCGCACCGCAACAAAGAGTAGCCTGCACTCACCGCAACTAGAGAAAGCCTGCGTGCAGCAATGGAGACTCAATGCAGCCAAAAATAAATAAATAAATTTACTAAAAATAAATAAATAAAATAAAAATAAAAACTGAAATCTTAAAAAAAAAAAAAGTTCATACCTTTTGACCCAGGAACATCATTTCTAGATATGATCCTAAAGAACTAATCAGACATATTTGTACAAGAATATTCAGTGCTGTACTAACATTCATATTGAAAAGTGGGAGACAGCTTACGTGCCTAACAGTAAGTGCCTGGTTATTAAATTATGGTATACCCATGTGACAGACTGTATGTGATCATTAAAAATTATTTTGGAGAACTGAAATGATATAGGGAAGTGCGATGCAATGCTAAGTGAAGAGAATGGTAAACAATTTGATCTCAATTTCACCCACCCCTCCAAAAAAAGATCAGAAGGAAACACGTCACAGCATTATAAGTGGTTATTACTGAGCTGTGTTATTACTGGTGAAGTTTTGAGTTTATTTTTGTTGTATTTCTTTAAATTTTCAATAGTTACTATGTATTTCCTTTTTTAAATGACTTCAATATTTACTATGAATTATTTCAAACATTCAAAAATACAGGAACCAATGAGCAGATATACATTAGGTTTCTACCTTATACAAAAAAAAATTAATTCCAGATTGATTATGGTATATAAGTGTGAAAAGCAAAATGGAGAAACTTTAAGAAGAGAATATAGAAGTCCCTTTAGTTTTCCAATAGCAAGACATGTTTTATTTAAATATTTCTGTATTACCAACCAGCTCTAAACTTGATGGCTTGAAGCAACAACTGTTTTTCATTGTTGATGATTCTGCAGGTTGGCCATTAAGGCTGGGCTTAGCTGGACTATGGCCAACTGTCAGGTTAGCTGAGAACTGGCCATTGGCCGGGCCACAGGGTGTCTGGGCCACATGATCTCATCATCCAGTAAGTAGGCTAGCTGGAGTTCATTTCCATGGCAGCTGGCAGAATTCCAAGAGAGAGCAACCCCTAAGATCTCTGTACTCAGAACTGCCACAGCATTACTTCCACTGCTTTCCCTTGGCCAAAGCAAGTATTGAGATTCAAGAAGGGTAGAGGTAGAGTACATGTCCTAACAGGAGGGGCTGCAAAGACACATAGCACAGAGGCATGAATCATTGGAACAAAAACAGTGCAGCCATTTATGCAACCTACCACAAGAAATAAATTGCACAAATCATAAAGGAAAAGGCTGATATATTAGAATACATTAAAACAAAAAACTTCCGTATAAAAAATGATACCGGAGCTTCCCTGGTGGCGCAGTGGTTAAGAATCTGCCTGCCAATTCAGGGGACACGGGTTCGAGCCCTGGTCCGGGAAGATCCCACATGCTGTGGAGCAACTAAGCCTGTGTGCCACAACTACTGAAGCCCGCACACCTGGAGCCCATGCTCCGCAACAAGAGAAGCCACCACAATGAGAAGCCTGCGCACTGCAACTAAGAGTAGCCCCCGCTCACTGCAACTAGAGAAAGCTTACACGCAGCAACGAAGACCCAACGCAGCAATAAATAAATAATAAATAAATAATACCTTGGACATGTATTACTTTTGTAATCACAGAGTAGTAAAGGCAAAATCAATAGGTCGTGATGCTGCACCAGACCACATTATTTTTTTTAAAGCACTGAAGAAGAACATCTAGTATGTAAACATCTGAACTTTCAAATTGGGGAAAGTATTGGATCAATAATTTCATTATCCTTGGATGCTTTCTTCTCAAACAGACATATTACAAGATTAAGTTAAATCATAAAGCCCGCCTCCTGCATTTGAAAAGGAATTCCTCCCACAGCCACTGTTATTCCAGGACATACCTATTGTATATAATAAGGTGTGCCCAGTTGAAATTGTGTTTCTTCACCTTAATTCTCCTTCAGAAAGATCCTCAAACCAATCACCAGAATCTTGGGAGGAAGTCCTTTTTTTAGAGAAGCAAAAAAATTGAGGGAATTGATAATTTCTGGCTTCAGGAATGAGTGAGAAGGAGCTGAGACCAAGAACAGACTGAGGGGGGTGACAATTTTTTTTTTTTTCCTGAATCTGTACTCAAGAGTGCTACCTCATCCTTGTGTATGACTCGGGATATGCCCAAAACACAGACCTCCTGCCATGGCCCCCTGCAAGGTCACGTATGAATAGTTTGGGGTCAGGCCATGTAATGAGTTATCCTAGAGGCTTGTGCCCTGAACAGTATGAACAGAGGGGGCTGAGGTTTCTTAAGGATATTAATACAAACACACCTCTGTGGGCAGCAAGAAGCTGTGTCAAAATGATTAGATGAAAAGCCAAGCAGCGCTGGGTCCTATCTGGCTTATACCCACAGAAGAAAAGAGAGAAAAGGAATAACAGAGAGAGAGTAGAGGAGAGCCACAGAATCTTCCAGTTGCCTCTGTTTCACCTGCCCTCCTTTATTTGCCCACCGCACCAGCCAACGTCCTGGAAAGAGCCAGGTTTAGGCTCAGAGATCTTTATGTAAAGAACACGTGGGATAGTGAGTCACCTCTGACTCTGAAAGGCCAACAAAGGTGACCGCTGAGCATTGATGTGGTTTCCTTACCCAGCCATGCACAGCATCTTCCTGCCAAGGTGGAGTGTAACACAAATCACACCTCCTTGCCACCTGCTGGTCCCGCTCTCCAGGGGGGTGGGCAGGATGGTGCCTCATTGGTATATGTCAGGGCCCTGTTTGCAGGGATGCCTCAGTGCTGCTTGGTGATAAATCTGGCAGCATCGTGGCCTTGGACAGCTGGTCCAGGGCAGAGAGGCCAGAAAGTGCTGTGTGGCAGGCCTGCAAAACAGGAGAGCCTGGTTACTAAACTAGAAACAGAGAGCTGCTGCCAGCCTTTGGGTGGGGGCAGGGGTAGGGGTGGGGACTGCCGGGGCACAGGCCACACGTCCTACTCCTATGGGGCCAGGAGGTTGGGACTCTGGGCTGCCCCGGGGAAGAGCCAACAGAGAAAGGAAACTGTGTTCATTCCTCAATGAACGTGTTCTGAAACATAAAGCATGGTGTGCTGGAGGACTGCCCACAAGTCGGTATTATTGGTACCGGGTTGTGGATAGTCTTTGTACCAAGCTACAAAGCTGATGCTCATGGATGTTGGGGAAATTAGAACTCCTGCCAATGCAGAGAATCCTCTCCACATAGGTAGAAAGGAAAGAAAACAGTTTTATTATTGAATAAGCATTAAACCAGATCACAATGTGTGTCACAGGCAACTCACTGATGAGATTACAAAGGCAGAAGAAAAGTTTCCCATTTTTGTACTGCCTAGCTGTTACAACCCATTATGAAAACGTGCCCAAGACTAATGGCAGTGTGTTTTCCAATAGGAGGACCTGGCAGCACCATTTGCTGTGCATTCTTTCATACTTCACCCAAGTTCACCTGCTAACTGGGGGAACTAGCTAATTGCCTTTATCTGAATTGCCTTTGTCTCTATGACAGGCAGACAAGCACAGCTTAGAACAGGTGCCAGGCTAAACTCCAAGGTGACAGGGAAATAGGGACAATTTTTATATTTCAAAGAGATCTCAAAAACATTAAATACTTAAAAAACATTGCTGGGTTTAAAGCTGCAAGGGACTTTACTTAGCCCTTACAAATACTTAACTACATATCAAAGGGACAGAGTAAGGATCCACAAAGGCTAGGTTTCTCACGTACAAAAGGGAGGGGGAAAGTTTCTTTGCTCTTTGGCCACGAGGAAAGCTGAGTTTTAAAATTTGCCCTTATGTGGGTGATGGCAAGGCACTAAGACCTGGGGCAAGGCTTGGGTCTCCTTTCCTGAATTCTGTGGGAGATTCAACAGCCATTTTCCAAAAGGAAGCGATTAGGGAGTTGGTGGTGACCAATAGATGACACAAAGGGAATTTTTTCCAGGCCTGGGAGATGGGAATTGCTTTCCTGGTAGAGTGGTGGTTGCCTCTGGTTCAGTAAGAGGTGATGTTTTTTCAAGGAACCTGCCAGATACAGCTTGCTCTCATCTCTGTGAACAATGTCTGAAGTTCTCTATGGGGTCCAGAGCCGCTGAGATGCCCTGAGATGCGCAGTGGGACTCAGCACACAGGAAGTCCTGGCCTGGTGCGAAACCAACTCTTGTCACAGGTCCAGCCTTGAAAGGGCCATTCCTTGTGCCCTTGGGGTGGCGGTCTCTTTCTGTGGCCTCAGAGTACCCTCGGTTGGGCCCCCTTTTGACACCTAAGCCATCCCACCTCTGTGTGCAGTGCAGTCATTTCCAACAATAGAAGATTGCAGATGTTTCCAAAGTTGCTTCTGCAAACCACAGACGTTGCCCACAGCACCCCATTCCCCACCTCAAATCAAGAGTGTCACGGAGATGGTGTGGCCTGAGCAGCAGGACTCATTCTGTCTGGAAAGCCAGGGGAGCCCCCAGGGTGAATGTGGAAATCACTCTGTTGCATCTCAGAATCCCCCTCCCCAAGAGAAATGATGCAGACTTGGCAGCACAGGGACTCAAAGAAAGATTCCAAGAGGAGACGGTGACTGTGACTCTAGGAAAAAGAACGTGTGCAGAGAGCAGCAGAAAACCATCATCACGGCCTCGGTGTTTTTCCTTGTGAATTTTGTACCATTCCAAGGCCCGGTTCAAATGCCCCCTCTTTTATGAAGCCTTCCTGCTCTCTCCCATCCCCAGCTGCCTGTGCTCTTGCCCGCCTCCCACCATTTCAACTGAGTAACTAAATGACTGTGATACTTCACTTTTTTTTTTACTTCAAAAGCAAGAAATGGTCATTACAGAACATCTAGAAAAGCACAAAGAAGAAAATCAGAATAAAACACAATCCCCCCACCTTGATGGACCTTTTTCTATGCTTTCTTCTGTCCATTTTGTATATACTTTAAAAAAATAAGAACCAGACTGACTGTATTGCTTTGTAAGCCACTTTGTCCCTTTGACCTTATGTACATTTTCCTGTGTTCTTCTAGAACATCATTTTTAAAATTTATTTTATTGAAGTATAGTTGATTTATAATGTGTTCATTTCTACTGTACAGCAAAGTAATTCAGTTATACATATATATATACATTCTCTTTCATATTCTTTTCCATTATGGTTTATCACAGGATATTGAATATAGCTCCCTGTACTATACAATAGGAACTTGTTGTTTATCCCTCCTATATGTACTAGTTTGCATCTGCTAATCCCAAACTCCCAGTCCTTCCCTCCCCCTACTCCCCTCCCCCTTGGCAGCCACAAGTCTGTTCTCTATATCTGTGAGTCTATATTTGTTGCATAGATATGTTCATTTGTCCCATATTTTAGATTCCACACATAAGTGATATCATATAGTATTTGTCTTTCTCTTTCTCACTTACTTGACTTAGTATGATAATCTCTGGGTCCATCCATGTTGCTGCAAATGGCATTATTTCATTCTTTTTTATGGCTGAGTAATATTCCATTGTAGATATGTACCACATCTTCTTTATCCATTCATCTATTGATGGACATTTGGGTAGTTTCCAGGTCTTGGCTATTGTAAATAGTGCTGCAGTGAACATTGGGGTTCATGTATCTTTTCGAGTTTTAGTTTTGTCCAGATATATGCCAAGAAGTGGGATTGCAGGATCATCCAGAAACACTACTTAGTTTTTTGAGGAACCTCCATACTGTTTTCAACAGTGGCTGCACCAATTTACATTCCCACCAACACTGTAGGAGGGTTCCCTTTCTCTACCCCCTCCCCAGCATTTGTTACTTGTAGACTTGTTAATGATGGCCATTCTGACTGGTGTGAGATGGTACCGTATTGTAGTTTTGATTTGCATTTCTCTAATAATTAGCAATGTAGAGCATCTTTTCATGTGCTTGTTGGCCATCTATATGTATTCTTCGGAGAAATGTCTATTTAGGTCTTCTGCCCATTTTTCGATTGGGTTGTTTGTTTTTTTGTTATTGAGTTGTATGAGCTGTTTGTATCTTTTGGAAATTAAGACCTTGTTGGTCGCATCACTTGCAAATATTTTCTCCCATTCCATAGTTTGTCTTTTCATTTTATTTATGGTTTCCTTTGCTGTACAGAAGCTTGTAAGTTTGACTAGGTCCCATTTGTTTATTTTTGCTTTTATTTCTATTGCCTTTGGAGACTGACCTAGGAAAATATTGGTATGATTTATGTCAGAGAATGTTTTGCCTATGTTCTTTTCTAAGAGTTTTATGGTGTCACGTCTTATATTTAAGTCTTTAAGCCAGTTTGAGTTTATCTTTGTGTATGGTGTGAGGGTGTATAGAACATCACCTTGATGCCTATGGACCATGGTTTATTTGAGGCTGTAGAGAACAATGATTAAAACTGTGAGCTGTGGAGTTGGACCACCTGTGTTGAAATCCTGGTGTGGTGACCTGCAGCAAATCAACTTCTCTGAGCCTCAGCTTCCACATCTATATAATGGGGATATCCCTCAGTGGGTTCTGTGAATAGTAAAAATATGTAAAGCACTTAACACAGTGTCTGGCAAATATAAGCACTTTACAAACATGAACTACTGTTCTTGATTTCTTCATAATCCTGTAGAGCTGAGTGTTTAATAAGAGTCAGGGTTGCTCTTCTAAGCTTCACTGCAGTGACCATCTATGATTTTTCCTTAGGATAACTGGAATTTCTGGGTTATAGTATGTGCACACTTTAAGGTTTTTGTGTATGCCTAATGGCTTTCCATCAATATGGAACCAGTTTAAGAATCACCAGTGTAGGTATATGTGACAGTGCGTGCTAACACAGGACAATGGATGGCAAAGATCAGAGAAAAATTAAAACTTGTATAACCATACCCCTCCACTTTCAGACAGTTTAACAAATCAGCTGCATGTTGTTCTTCCCTTGTTAAATCACAGGTCATGCATGTGACAGGCTTTCTGCATCTTCTCTACTAAAGAGGAAGCACTGAGAGGCTGAACTGTCTGCCATTTTTTCAACCTATTCTGCCCAGAGTAGATAGTCAATAAATGAGGGGGGAATTGAATTGACTAAATATTTTTAATGTTTTTAAAAGAAACAAACTTGAGCCCTTTAAAGTAAAAGCAAGTCTTTGTTGGAAGTCTAAATTTGAGGAGTTAGTTAAGAATTTCTCTTCTGTCCATTTTACATTGGCCTTTCTACCACTAGACCTTCAGCCCTGCATGGGCTGGTCCCCAGCACAAATCCAGTGGGTCCCAAAGCACTGTCCACTTCACCTTGAATCTAGCCTTATGCTGTCAGGTATAAGGGAGATCCTCCCTTTGAACTGGAAAAATGATCACGTAAAGATCACACCGAGGTGATTACAACCAGTCATATCTACCTTTGGTCAAGCTGTGTGGCAAGAAAGCCAAGTTCTCCATCCCACCAAGAAGAACCCAGTAAACAGATCTCAGTTGTTGATACGAGTAGAACTGGGCCTATCGAGAAGAAACAACAGTTCCAACATAAAACAGAAGATTCCCAGAGATCTAGACTTTGATGTGATTGGGGCTTCTCAAGGCCTTATGGCTTCACCAGTATTCACAAGAGCCAAGAAATAGGAGTGGGGAGTTTTTCTCTTGCTTTGTAGAACACTTTGCAGTTACAAAGCAAATTCTCATTAGAGTCTCACCACAACTCTTCAGCATAGGTAAGGCAGGGCCAGTGTCTCCATTATGCAGTGGAAACGAGGCCAGTAAGCTAAAGTGACATGTCCAGAGGCCACACGACTCAGCACGATAGAGCTGGAACCTGAACTCCAGTCTTCTGGCTCCCAGTTGCCCCCTCCAATATAGATGTGGGGTCTCTGCTTAGGCCAGGGGACTCCAGTCTGGACACCTCTGGACACTTCGTGGGTTGGCAGTAAGTGACTGTCAGAGTTTAATTTCATTTTGTAAATACACAATATTGATGTTAATTCATCCTTGCATCTTGTGATGGTTTTGAAACATGCTTATGAATTCTTTGACACACCTCACATTAAGGTGTAGAGTCTGTGTCCTCTCGTGTTGAACTTGGACAGGCCCTATGGCTGCCTTAATGAATAGAATGTGGTAGGAGTGGTGTTGTGTGACTTCTAAAGTCAGATTAGAAAAAGTCATGCAGCTTCTGCCGGTGTCTCTTTAAGACACTTACTCCAGGGTTCCAGCTGTAAGAATTCTGGCTACTCTGAAGCCACTTTGCGGGGAGACCACGTAGAGACACTAGATGGATAGATCTATACATGGATACATGAACAGGTTGATCTCCATCTGTTCGAGTCTTCTCATCCCAGGCTGTAGTCATATGAGTGAAGAACCCTTCACGATAACTGTCACCCCAGCCACTGTCTTTCTGCAACTGCATGACAAAATGAAAACCGCCTTGCTGAGCCCCATCAACTACAGGCTGGCTTTGCCTTAAGCCACTGTTTGGGGTGGTTTGTTACACAGCTATAGCTAATCAGAACAAGTCCTATTATTTGTTTAATAATAGTTCATTTTACAGAAAAAATCGTATCGTATCCTGTAATCTGGGACTCCGTCTTCCATGCTTCTGATTTGAGCTCTCTGTCCATATTCTAGGCAAAATTATTCCCTTGGTGGCAGTGACCCCAAGATTAGAAATTATTTCTGGCCCAGAGACATAAATGGTTCACATGAATGATAGATGTTATTTCTATTATTAATGAAACCATAGTAAACAAATTAAGGCCTTCGAATTCTTCCTGTTTACATCCTCTCCTGCCCCAGATGAGGAAACTGAGGCTACAACTTGCCCCAGGTTGCTCAGTTGTCAAAAAGGGAGATAGGACCAGAACCCAGGTCTCCAGGCAACCAGACTGATGTCCTCATTACTCCATTTCATCACTTCCTGCCCTGAACTGGAAATGGACTGTGCCATCTTTTGGACCCAAAGCAGGAACCAGCCTGAGGAAGAGGAAGACTCTAGACCAACTCAACAGGTCATATCAGAGTCAAGAGAAAACCAATTAATGTCCTGCTCATTCACCTACTAGTATTTCAAGTAGTATTTGACTCTAGGTCAAATCAGGACCCCATTCAAGCTACTACATTTGTGTAAACAGCTATTAAAAACAAACAGAACCAAACCAACATAAAGCTAAAACAAACAGGGATCTTTTTTCATTGAAAGTGTGAAATCAATGAGAGTTGTCTGTGCTTTGTCTGTATATTAATTACATGAGCAGGCCGGGAAAGATGTAGGAATTGAAACAGATCTGAATTTCTCCCTCCCCCACAAATCAAATAACCTCCAAAATTTTGTGTTTTTTTTTAAAAAACAGGCAGAAGTACTCCGGCAGTTCTCAAACCAATAAAGGAGCAAATGTCACAACACACAGTACTTTGCAAAGTTCTGTCAAAAGCAAAACTAGAAAAGCCTTAACATCATTGAGTCCCTTCCCCCAAAAACAGTGTTAATGGGAACCAGGTGGGGAGCAGGAGGACTGGGAAGCTGAGTGGACAGATTCTGGAAAGTATGTTACTTAGATCCCCAATTCTAAAGAAGTGGATGGGGAAGGACAGTTTGCAGAGTAGAAATTCTTTCTACCAGAATATCAAAGATCAAAAACAAACTCATGGGTGTAAAGAAGGAAACAGCATTGCTTACAATCTCTTCCCTCACTGATAACACTGATTAATATGAACAGATATGTTTTACATCATCAGAATCATGTGATACATACAATTTTATGTCCTTCTCACTGAGTAGTCTACCATAAAAATTATCCACATCATTAAAAATGGCCCACATACCTCACTTTTGAGAACTGTATAGTATTTGTTGACCATAAAGAATAATCCGTAGAAATAATCTCATGGCATTTCAGAGTACTGATCATAAGAAAAGATGCTAAATGCACTTAGACAGAAGAAACACATAACCAACAAAAGAATAAGAAGATTAACATCATTCTTCTCATCTGCAGCACCAATGCTTGAAGACAATGGAGCAATTACCTTCAAAGATTAAAGAAATAATTTTGTACCTAGAATTTGATATTTTACCAAATTATTGATCCAGTGTGGAGGAGAAATAAGGACTCATTCAGGCATGCAGGAACTCAGACTCCCATACATATTCTGGAAATAAAATTACTTGATGATATACTACCCAAGAAAGAGAAAGATATGAGAACTAAAAACCATTAAACCAGCCTAGAAATGCAATTAAAAGAAACTCCAGTACAGATGTGCACTTGGCCTAGCCAAAAGTCAGTACATTTTGGAGCACTTAATAAATGATTTAATTAAAAAGCTGGAAGGTATCTGTATTATAAAGAAGGCATATGTTTCTGTTGTCAATCAACTAAAAATTCCAGGAACAGTAAGTTGTGAAAATATATATATAAATATAGAGAGAGAGATAGAAAGATAAATAAATAGATAATCTCATGGCCCACATATAAAACCAACCGAAAAGTGTCATGATTTTGTGTAGTTGATGAGGTCCGAGAAAAGAAGACCCACTTGACCTTGGAACATTCCCCTCTGCAGATCTCAACATAATACCTGCTTCTGTTGGGAATAATATTTACATTATCTTCGTACTTTAAATACTGTTGGTTCATTGGCTTTCAGTTATCAAAATTAACTTACTGACAAAACATGGAGGACAAATTTGCCAAACAGAATTCTTGTGCTATAAACCTTGACAATGTTAAAGAGGTGATATATCTGAGAGAGGGTAGGGAATAGAAGAGGGAGAAGAGGGAAGTAAAGGAGTGTTACTTTCCTGTCTTACACAGTGGAGAATCAAGAGTCACTAGCTACAGTTAATGGGTCAATAAATAGAGATTGAACGTGATGTAAAATCATAAGGTTGACCGTCAGAAGAAATAAAAATACACAACTGTAAATGATTTGGAGGTGGGAGAAGGGGGTCAATAAGTGAATAAGTTACTCACCAGTCAAAACAAAAAGTCTATAAATAGTGCTTCAAGCTGATAAATGAAGACATAGATGTGGTAGTTTATTTAGCAATGTCAATCAAGACAAATACCATAAGAAATAGAAAGAATCAAAAGAAGATACCTATTAGAAGAAAAACTAGGAAAGGAGTGAGGAAGGAGACTTACTTTTTGCCTTCATATTTTTAAAATTCTTTTCCATTATGTTTTACTACAGGATATCAAATATAGTTTCCTGTGCTATACAGTAGGACCTTGTTGTTTATCCATTCTGTATATAATAGTAGTTTGCATCTGCTAGTCCCAAACTGCCAAACCAACTCTTCCCCTCCCCTCTTGGCAACCACAGGTCTGTTTTCTATGTCTGAGTCTGTTTCTGTTTTGTAGGTAAGTTCATTTGTGTCATATTTTAGATTCCACGTATAAGTGATATATATCATATGGTATTTGTCTTTCTCATTCTGACTTCACTTAGTTTGATAATCTCTGGGTCCATCCATGTTGCTGCAAATGGTGTTATTTCATTCTTTTTTATGGCTGAGTAGTATTCCATTGTGTATATATACCACATCTTTATCCACTTACCTATCGATGGACATTTAGCTTGTTTCCATGTATTGACTATTGTAAATAGTGCTGCTGTGAACATTGGGGTGCATGTATCTTTTCAAGTTATAGTTTTGTCCGGATGTATGCCCAGAGGTGGGATTGCAGAATCATCCAGAAACTCTATTTTTAGTTTAGTTTGTTTGTTTGTTTGTTTTGCGATACACGGACCTCTCACTGCTGTGGCCTGTCCGGTCGTGGAGCACAGGCTCCGGATGCACAGCCCCAGCGGCCATGGCTCACGGGCCCAGCCGCTCCGCAGCATGCGGGATCCTCCCGGACCCGGGGCACAAACCCCCGTCCCCCGCATCAGCAGGCGGGCTCTCAACCACTGTGCCACCAGGGAAGCCCCTATTTTTAGTTTTTTGAGGAACCTCCATACTGTTTTCCATAGTGGCTGCACCAATTTACATTCCCACCAACAGTGTAGGAGTGTTCCCTTTTTTCTACCCCCTCTCCAGCATTTGTTATTTGTAGACTTGTTAATGATGGCCATTCTGACTGGTGTGAGGTGGTACCTCATTGTAGTTTTGATTTGCATTTCTGTAATAATTAGGGATTTTGAGCATCTTTTTATGTGCCTGTTCATCATATGTACGAAGGAGACTTACTTTTTATGGCTTTCTATACTGTTTGAACTTTTATTTCCAGGTACCTATATTTTAATAATTAAAAAGCAAAATTTTAAAAATATTGAAAGATTTTATAGTAATAGATATCTCAGGTCAAAAAGATTGTGTGGGTGATTTTTCTTCCTCTATTTTCCAATTATACAGTTTTTGTTATTTCTGTAATGGAAAAATTCATAAAGAAAAGAGAAATGGTTAATACATTATTTTTATCACATGGTGGTTATAAGTTGTAGGAAATGGGGATGCCTAAGCAGAGCAATTTTTTTTGTTCGTTTGTTTTCCTCAAAATGTTTTCAGCTTTTGTTTTTTTTTTAATTTTTTAACACCGTTATTGGAGTATAATTGCTTTACAATGGTGTGTTAGTTTCTGCTTTATAACTAAGTGAACCCATTATACATATGTCCCCATATCTCTTCCCTCTTGCGTCTTTCTCCCTCCCACCCTCCCTATCCCACCCCTCTAGGTGGTCACAAAGCACCAAGCTGATCTCCCTGTGCTATGTGGCTGCTTCCCACTAGCTATCTATTTTACATTTGGTGGTATATATAAATCCATGCCACTCTCTCACTTTGTCCCAGCTTACCCTTCCCCCTCCCCGTATCCTCAAGTCCATTCTCCAATAGGTCTGCATCTTTATTCCCGTCTTGCCCCTAGGTCTTCATGACTATTTTTTTTTTTTAGATTCCATATATATGTGTTAGCATACGGTATTTGTTTTTCTCTCTCTGACTTACTTCACTCTGTATGACAGACTCTAGGTCCATCCACCTCACTACAAATAACTCAATTTCGTTTCTTTTTATGGCTGAGTAGTATTCCATTGTATATATATGCCACATCTTCTTTATCCATTCATCTGTCGATGGACACTTAGGTTGCTTCCATGTCCTGGCTATTGTAAATAGAGCTGCAATGAACATTTTGGTACATGACTCTCTTTGAATTATGGTTTTCTCAGGGTGTATGCCCAGTAGTGGGATTGCTGGGTCATATGGTAGTTCTATTTTTAGGTTTTTAAGGAACCTCCATACTGTTCTCCATAGTGGCTGTATAAATTTATATTCCCACCAACAGGGCAAGAGGGTTCCCTTTTCTCCACACCCACTCTAGCATTTATTGTTTGTAGGTTTTTTGATGGTGGCCATTCTGACCGGTGTGAGATGATATCTCATTGTAGTTTTGATTTTAAGCAGAGCAATTTATCTGGACTATTTATGGGATGATCCTACAATAACCATGAAGGCCAGGCTAGCAGTATGACCTTGGGCAAGTCATTTAACCTCTCTGGACTTTGGTTTCCACCTCTGATTCATAGAGGAGTTAGCTTCAGAAGTTGTCAGGCTCTGTTCAACTCCCATAGCTTATGCGTCTCTGAGTTTCTAGCAACTGTGAGCATTGCCATTGAGATCATGTGACCCAGGCAGTCTTGACTACAAAAAATGGCTGGGTTCTATTTTCTGTGCTTGTTGAGGGCCTGAAGAAGTCTTCTACTTGAAATCTGAAGCAGTCAGGTGCTGCAAACCTCATGTTTCTCTAACAGATTTTCAGTTGTTCATTCCAACAGAAAGTAAAGTCCACGTAGATTAATCTCGGGGTTCACATAGAAAAACCAAAGCCAAAGGCCTCACACACTGAGGGCCAACGATGTGCCTCATGCCCTGCCCAAGCCCTCAGAGAAACCTATAACCATTTGGGCTGTGGTCTGCAAGAGAGGAGTAAGTTATCTCTGTTTTGCAAGAAAAGCAGGAAGTGTATTGAAAGACATGACCACAGCAAAAATTGTCACATCAAGCTGAGAGGTATCCTCTAAACATGGGGAAATATTGCACCACCAGGAACCCAGCTAGAACGACATCCTGTTGCCTGCTGGATTAAACATCATCTCTCCATGTCGTGGCCAGGATGATACGGACATTTTATCCAAAATGAAGTTCTACGGGTAGTACGTTATTAACAACAACAACAAAACAGAAACCTTGTGGTGAGATCATGTAACAAATGGCAAGTCATTTGCTTTTTGTGAGGATAGTGTCTGAAATTGTGAAGTCAAGTTTAGAACAGTTGAGGGACAGTAACTAAGGAATATCCACAAGTCGTTAGTAGAGAGTCTACAATCTTTTTTTTTTTTTTGAGGTAGAGTTGATTTACAATGCTGTGTCAATCTCTGCTGTACAGCACAGTGATTCAGATACAGACATTCTTTTTTATTAATCTTCTTTTCCACTGTGGTTTATCACATGATATTGACTATAGTTCCCTGTACTATACAGTAGGACCTTGTTGTTTATCCATCTTATATATAATAGTTTGCATCTGCTAACCCCAAACTTCCAGTCCTTCCCTCCCCCCACTCCCCTCCCCCTTGGCAACCACAAGTCTGTTCTCTATGACTGTGAGTCTGTTTCTGTTTTGTAGATAGGTTCATTTGTGTCATATTTTAGAATCCACATATAAGTGATATCATATAGTACTTATCTTTCTCTTTCTGACTTACTTCACTTACTATGATCATCTCTAGGTCCAACCATGTTGCTGCAAAT
Source organism: Grampus griseus (assembly GCF_964374135.1). NCBI lineage: Eukaryota > Metazoa > Chordata > Mammalia > Artiodactyla > Delphinidae > Grampus > Grampus griseus. The sequence continues at coordinate 62,880,058 of NC_139004.1, read as the reverse complement.
GGCATTATTTCATTCTTTTTTACAGCTGAGTAGTATTCCGTGGTAGATATGTACCACATCTTCTTTATCCATTCATCTGTCAGTGGACATTTAGGTTGTTTCCATGTTTTGGCTGTTGTGAATAGTGCTGCTATGAACATAGGGGTGCATGTATCTTTTTTTAACATCTTTATTGGAGTATAATTGCTTTACAATGGTGTGTTAGTTTCTGCTTTATAACAAAGTAAGTCAGCTATACATTGTTGCTGTTATTATTTCTTCTGTGTACAGATAAGGAAATCCAGGTTAACTTTAGCAGAACTGAGATTTATTAAAAGGCTACCAGAAGTTTGGAGAGAAGGCTTAGAGAGGTTAGAAACTTGTCCTAGGTCAAAAGGTAGTAAAGGGCAGAACTGGGCCTTGAAACAAGATCTCCTTGAACCCCCCTATAACGTTCAGTTGCCTCCCTAGGGTTGAATGTTTTCAGGTGATTCACTTGAACAGTTGCATCCAGTTGGTAGCATGTGGAGAACCATTTTCCAGAATGTCATCCTAAGGATGTCTCCTAAACATCCTTAGGAGCTTTTCCCAGCCTTCACCTGACCATCTGGGTGGATATAGATGGGCCGGGAGGGACACTTCCTGGAGTTTTGTGCCAGAGGGCGTGACCCTCCTAGGCAGTCAAGTCTGAGTCACCGTGGGGCTGAGTATGACAGTCAGCCCCAGAAGCAAAGCCTAGAAATGCCTGTGTTTAAAAACAGAAGGCCAAGGCTTCCAGGAAGGATGATCTATTTTATGGTGCCTTAAGGTTTCAGAATGACTGTGGGCGCCCCTCACCTACCTCCTCTGAGCTAAAACACTATCATCTACCCTCTGCCACTCTTGGGTCTGGAGACATAGGGTGTCAGGGGTGGAGGCAGTTGCAGGTGACAGGAAGCTTGCTTTTCAAGAACCTGGGCTCCAGGACAACGTGGTCAAGGTTCCCCAAGCCCCTCATGGTATGGCTTGGGGAAATGAGGGTTTGCTGGAGAGCCCTGCATGCTTTTCCTGCATGCAGGGAAAGGAGAAGTGGGAGAGTCCAGTAGTGAGCTTCTCAGCAGCCCATTCTTAGCCCCACTTTCTAGAAGACCCCACATGGGAATCATCTTCTCTATGTGCAAGAATTAGATTCAGCTGCCAACAACAGAAAAGAGTAATAATAATAGTGGCTTAAGTCAGTGCTTCTTAAACCATCATGTGCACATGAATCACCCATGGATCTTGTTAAAATGCAGATTCGGATTCAGAAGCTTCAGCATTTCTAACAAGCTCCTGGGGGGGCGGTCCATGTTTCTGGTCCACAACACACGCTGAGTCATGAGGGCTTCAACACGATGGAAGTTTATTCCTGACTTAGTAAAGAAAACCTAGAGGCTGACCCTCCAGGCTACTTGGGATCCGTAGCGGATCCAACTCTGCTGCTCCATCTACAGCCTGTGGCTTCCACCCTTGAAATCAGCTTACGATCTAAGATGGATCCTGGAGACCCAGCCCATCCGCGCTCTGAGCCAGCAGCAAGAGGAAGTGGGAGAGGGAAAAATAATGTTCCTCCCAGCCAAACCAGCACCTCTGAAACATTTTCTTCTGCTTCATCCCTTGACCACCCCCAAGCTAAAAGAGGCTAAAAATTGGATTTCTTTTCCTAAGAAAAGAGGGGAGAATGGGTGGCTGATGGGCAGTTAGATGTCTGCCCCATCTCTCCAGCATGCTTGTCATTTTGAAACCTTAAGGTGAAGGATCACAGCCTTAGCAGCCCCTCTTTTCCAGCAGTTTCCCTGAGGAGGAAAAAGCCAGAGTCTGCCTTGCATTGTCTGGGCAATCAGTGAGCCATGGTTAGAAGCCAGAGTAAGAACAAATGAAAAAATGCTGACAGCAGCGCAAGATGAAGGATGAATTGAGCAGCGTAGTCTGGAATCTTCTGCTAGAATTTGGCAGAAAAGTGGAAAGACCACGGACAGACCTTACGTCCTACTTTTGAAAACTGGCTTTGGTCTTGCTGCTGAGATTTAAGATCTATCTTGCACCCAAGGGGTGGGCCTCTTCCCCGGGGCCTGCCAGACTCTTTTAGTACCCCTGGAACAGAAGTCCTCTCTGCAGTGTTCTAGCTAGACTTTCCCTATCCTCCCTCCCTCCCTATTCAGAGATGGGGTGCTGCCTGTACCCGCCCCAGCTGAAGCCTGGGGCCTCACTTTTGTCTTATGCCATTGGCACCTGGCCTCACCCATTCCTGGGTCCCTTCTCTTGCTTTGAATAGAACTTCCCCTGTTCTGTAATCTGCCAGAATCACCAGAAGTGGTTGCTGCCAATTCCTTGAGGCTTTTGGTGTTTTTCTTCTATGACCACTGTCCCCTTGAGCTGAAACTGCCTGGCCTGCAGCACACACCCCCTACATACACACCTAGGAGGGAAAGCAGTCCTGGGGTGACTTTGGGCAGGGGTGACCACCTAGGGACCCAGGAGTGGATACCCTACCATGCACTACTAGTGGCTTATGACATGGCCTGATACAAAGGGAACTGACAAACCAAGGTGATAGCATTAAGTAAGCCAATCAGAGTCCCTCACTACAGAAGTTGACATGAAGTTACAGCACAGAAGGAGGCAGACCTGTGGCTGCCACAGAATCAGACTAATGATCTTATTTCTGACATCTCCAGCTCCTGGTGCCATTGGGCCTGCATTTCTGGATATTCAACCTGATGGTTTTCCATCCTGCTTGCCATCTAGGAACCCCACATATTTATTTATAGACTAGCACAGTTGACATCCCCTTCTATTCATCTAGTGACATGTTGTGACATTTGACTAATGCTGTGCAAAGTTCTTGTTTTGATGCCTCCCCAGCCATACTGTTTATCCCTTCCTGGCAGAAACTACCCTTCCCAGAGCTCCGTCCCAGGGAAGCAGTGCTAAACTATTCTCTGTGCCAAGGTGGCCACTGATTGCATCAAGGGTGGGCATCGACCCAAGAGAGCCCAGCTGTACAAGCTTTCTGGTTGAGGTGGCTGGCTTGAAGGCAACAATGATTTCCTAAATGTAACCGTAGCTCAGCTGCCATGAGAAAAACCCCAATAACGTGGCTAAAACAAATACATGTTTACTTTTTTTCTCATGTGGGAGTCTAAGCTAGTATGGAAGCTCTATTGTGCAAAGGTTTCAGGGGCCCAGGCTCTTTCTGTCTTGTTGCTCTGCCCGCTGCAGTGTTGTCCTCATAGGCACCGCCCGAGAGGGCTCACAGCATGTCCACTTTCCAAGAAGTGGGAAAGGAAAAGGAACCCCAGAGGACATGCCCCTTCCCTTTAAAACACAACCTGGAATCTGCACAGATAATTTTCACTCGCATCCCATTGGCCAAAGGAAGACTCAGGTGCAATGACAGCTGGGACATATTAGCCATATTCTAGGCAGTGATGCCTAGCTAAAAATCCAGGGCTATATTATTTTGAGAGAGAATGAATAGTAGGGGACATCTCCAGTCTCTACTGGTCAGACCAGCATCCTCTGGAATCCGGAGCTGGAGATACCAGAGATGATTGTCTTCTTGAGAGTAGGAGGAGATGAAAGGTGACACATAGAAGAATCACAGCCATGAAGCCCAGGAGAGAAGTCGAGGGCATGGGCAGACTCCCTGTGACACCCAAAAGCGCTCCCACCCCTGCCCTCACAGCTGGGTGTCCTCTCAGGAAATCCCCTTCTTTTAAGGGGCCTGAGGTACTCAGAAGTCTTTGCTGCAAGTCCGGGGTATTCAGTCCTATTGTAGGTGAGGTCTGAGCAATGTTTTAATTGTGGTTCCATTCTCTAGATGAGAAAACTAAACCCTAAATGCTTCATCATCTGTCCTCAGGTCCCTTGGCCCTAATGAATCAAAGAAGAAAAGATACATCAGAAACTGTTGCTTTCAGCCTCTTGATTAGTGAGACAGAAACAAACCATCGATACACAGTGCTATCTGGCTTCCTCTGTGTGGAAAGTGCAGATGGAAATTTTGAGGGTCTCGTTTGCCAAGGCCACAAGCTCAGGGTGAGTCAGCCATATAATATAACAATAGAAAAGATATGAGGCTAGGATGTTTAATGGGCACAGAGCACCAGACACACAGGCCCTCGCTGAGGTTCCATGTGTATGAAGCCTCCCTTGGAGATCACAGTTCAGTCAGCCGGAGTGCACAGTGGTTCTGGGACATGTAGGAAAGGAGAATGGGGCCAGGACATAACTAGCGTGGAGGGGATAGGATTAGCCTTAGGTCTTGGGGGAAGAAGTCCTTCCCAGAAGGCAGAAATGGTTCTTGAAGGGGATGGCCAGGGTGACAGCTGGCCTGGCATTGTAACTTTTGAAGATAAGAGTCCAAAATCACTTTACAGGCCTTAACTGATCTACAATATGCATGAGCCAGTTGTGGGGAAGCTCAGAGGTGCAGACATCCTACTAACCCCGAGAGTGGGCGTCTGCCAGACACACTGGCCATAAACCAACTGCTCAGCAATAGTGAGAGTCTCCATTCTTGCCTAGATGGTCATCAGGTTAGGACCAGGAAGCATCAGGAGGACAGAGTGGGTGATTGTGGTCCTTAGCACCAAGCACCAGAGGTTCCAGCAGCAGCACAGGGCTTCAGCAAGGAAGGTAAAGGTGGTCCTGTAAAGCAACTACTGACCATTGCTGATGGATAAGTTAATCAGAAACTTAAACCAGCTTGCACCAAAAAAGGTCACCGTGGGCTATATAACCAAACCACACAGAGTGCACATTTGGGTACAGCTGGACCCAGGGACAACTGGATTTAGAGATTCAACTGTTGTCAGGACTTCCTATCTCTCCACCTACATCTTAATCAGCTCAGGCTGCTGTAACAAAATACCATAGACTAGGTGGTTTAAATAGCAGGCATTTATTTTTCATAGCTCTGGAGGCTGGGAAGTCCAAGATCAAGGCACTGGCATGTTTAGTTTCCACTTCCTGATTTCAGACAGCCACCGTCTCTCTGTATCCTCACGTGGTCTCTTCCTTGTATGAGTACATGTTGGGGGAGAGAGTATGAACTCTGGTGCCTCTTCCTTTTCCGATAAGTGCACTAATCCCATCACTGGGGGCTCACCCTCATGACCTCATCCAAACCTAATTACCTCCCAATCCCCACCTCCTAATATCACCACCTTGGGAATTAGGACTTTAACATATGAATTTGATGGGAGGGACACAAACGTTCAGTCCATAACAACGTATGTCTCTGATTCTCTCTGCATATTGGATTTATCCTCACAATTCAGCTGTCTCCACAAGGCCAAAGACATGCCTGCAGGCAGCTTTAAGAGAGTGTCTTTGCGGAACTTCCCTGGCAGTCCAGTGGTTAAGACTTCGCCTTCCAATGCAGGGGGTGCAGGTTCGATCCCTGGTCGGGGAGCTAAGATCCCACATGACTCACAGCCAAAAAACCAAAACATAAAACAGAAGCAATATTGTAACAAAATTCAATAAAGACTTAAAAACAAATGGCCACATCAAAAAAAAAAATCTTAGAAAAAAAAACAAAAGAGAGTGTCTTCGCCAACTCTGTATTGAAAAAAATCTCTAGGAAGTGTCTTGATTGGCTTTGCAAGCCCCTTGTCCATTCCTAGCCAGTCACTTTGGCCAAAAGGATGAGGCTGTAGTGATTGGCCCAGGAAGGTCACATGCTCATTCCCACAGGCACACGATGGCTGGAGTGGGGAAGAAGCAACTTGCCCCCAACGTGGGGAGTGCTGTTGTAGGCATTCCAAACAACAAATGCCTGTTGCAGAGGAAGCTGGAAGTGAAAAGAGATGAAGTGGGGACTGTGTTGAGCTATAGCTAATGAACCCATTGGTGAGTCCACATGAGACTCCTGGCAGTACCTAGAAATAATTCAGGGGACTTACTTTGCAGGGGACTGAAAACCATGGAATAACATCTTGTGAGCCAAAGAAATGCTGATTATTACTATTATCATGGAGGCTGGGGTGCCCTAGTACTATGACGTCTGCAGTTTATACTTCAGCACTGACAGCGTGGTCTAAATGTGGTTCATTCCTTTTTTTTTTTTTTTTGCGGTACGCGGGCCTCTCACTGCTGCGGCCCCTCCCGTTGCGGAGCACAGGCTCCGGATGCGCAGGCTCAGCGGCCATGGCTCACGGGCCCAGCCGCTCCGCGGCATGTGGGATCTTCCCAGACCGGGGCACAAATCCGTGTCCCCTGCATCGGCAGGCGGACTCTCAACCACTGCGCCACCAGGGAAGCCCGGTTCATTCTTTTTTAATCTATACCCTAGAGGAGGCCAGTTGCGCTAATCTGGGCAACTCCAAGGGTGGTAACTAGGGCTTAATCAGAAGTCCACACTCAAGAGGAGCTCTCACAAGTGCTTCAGCTATCTTTATAGCTGATCAGTACTAGAGGTTTTGTTAATTAGCATAATGAATGGAGAGAAAGGTGTTCACTGGTGAAGCATGGAGGAACTCCACAAACATATATGAACAGGGTATTAGAATCTAGTGACTCTTTCCTCCTTCCCTGTTAGGAATGTTGCCCACAGTCCAGCTGCTGATTCCAGAGAAGGTGGGCCAACCTGAATCTGACTAGATGGTTCTCCAATCCCACTACTAGAGTATTATCACATTTGCCCCAAGTGAAACTTCCTTTCACGTGTGATCTTGTTGGAGCACCCTAAAGGACAGAGAGTTTGGACTTTATCAAGCTCACAGGAGGTGGTGTGACTTGTGCTTATTTGCTAATCGTTGTCTCTTTGGGGGGAGAATTTAGTCTGAGACTTCCTTTAATGCTAACCTAGAGTGAGGCCATAAGAAGGAGCCAGCCCTTGAATCTTATAACTAATGGCGGCTGTTGATATTAACCAAACAGAACCTCATGGTTGTATGTGACCAAATTGGGAAGTGGGAGCTCCCCTTCCAAGTCTAGGGACTCATCAGTTTTCCTCAGAAAGACCTGTCATCCATCAGGTCTCAGGGTCCCAGCTGAGCTGGAGTCTGGGCAGGAATCCAACCCCCAAAGAGGTGGAGGAAGGGTGTTGGGTACAAGGCAGGGCTCATTCATAATGAGACTGGGGATTGAGCAGGCTTCCATGAGGGAGACAGGAGAAGACCCAAGAAATGAAGCAAAGATCTGGTACCCAGAACTGGAGTAGGCCTGGAGCCAGAGCGCACAAGGGGCCTCCATGGATGTGAGCCTCAGGATCTGGGCTGTAGCCTCCTTAGAGATCTGGCAGAAGTGAGCTGAAGGTAATGTTGGCTGTAGAAAGAACGAGGCTGCAGAGACTGGAAACCAGGCCAAGCCTGACAGCTGTCCATCCATCCCAGCAGCACCCTGGAATTACCACAAGGAAATGCAACAAGATTAGAACTCGTGATGCCTCACTCTGTGTCAGCAACTCTGACTCATCACCCCTACTTTTCGCTGATCAGCACTTTCAAGGTAATTGCAAAGACTATGGAGAAAACGTCTTTGTAGCTGCTGGCATGAACATTTCTTGGAGGAGAAACGGTCTTTGAAAGGTCCAATTTTCAAGGGTAGAAAGGGCCCTTCCAGCCTGGACTTGGAGCTTCTCCCCAGTTTTCTGTAGAAGGAAGGAGATTTTCTGGAACATGAAGGAGGAAGGAGAAGTGGGGCTGGGTGCTGTAGGCAGGAGGCCAGGGGAGAAGAGCGATGCCACCATAGCCCAGAGGAAGAGTTCAAGGGACTTGTTGGATACATGCATATGAGTTTAACTTTCCCTGGTCCACTGCCCCCAACTCAAATCTTTAGTCAATTCTCCACTGCCCACTAATGCACCTCCTACTCCCCAGTGTTAGAACTGACCTAAGCCACTTTAGTCCTTTATAACCGTTCAGGTCCTTTTGGTTAATAACAACAGCTGCCATGAGCTAAGGGAGTTGACAATCACCTACTCCCCTATAACCTCACTCAGTGTCACCAAAAGCATAAGTTTCAGAATGAATTTGGCCCTGAATACAGACATTTGTTAGCAAGAAGGCAGTACTTTGAAGTGCAATCGTTTGGGACCACAAAGAGATGGTGAGGATGAAAACAGAGACCTCAGGCAAAGAGGAACAGATCTTAGTGGGCACTATTATAAATGGATTTCCTGTGTATTTATTTATAAACACCTATTACTTCATTCAAAAACTCACTGGAGGCAGGGACTACTTGTTTTGCTTTTAAAATCCCTGTGTGACCTTACTCCCTAACCAGCTGGGGAGAAATATGACAAAACATGAACGACCTAAAAATGTGCCTTGTGCACTGAGAAACATGAACAATTTTTGTTCTGCTATAAACACTGCAGCTGAAAATCTAGGCTGTTGTCCCTCTCAAACCAAGCATTGTCCCCCAAGGTGTCCACCAGGAAGATCTATAAGGAGATTCCCTTCTGAGGGCAGAAAGGGAAGTGTGGGAGGGGCCTGTCCAATGCAGGTGCAGGGAGAAAGTCCAGTCCAGCAGGCAGGACTGGGTGTCTGGAATCTGGTACAAAAACACGGTACGAAAACAGACCTAAACCTAAACAGACCTAAACCCCAGCACTGGGGTCCAGCCAGCCAGGCACCAAGATGGGTAGAACTCAGAACACAACAAAGAGGACCCCAAGAGCAGTGGTCCTCACAAATCCAGGAAGATGGGCAGCAGTTAGGACGGCACCCGGACAACAGTGGATTATAAGGCTCTAGCCACTGGAGTGAGATTTTGGAAGTGGAGGGAACTGCAGCCCTAAGCAGGAACTGAGAATGACAGGAGTAATAAGAGTGGGTTCCAGAGGGACTGAGCCACTGTCAGGTAGAGGCTGAGTGCAGAGAGTGAGAGAAAATCCCAGCGTAAATGAACAAGGACAGATTCAGAGGCAACTTTGAGAGGCTGTTTCTGATAGTTGCAAAACAGTGAACGTATCTCAGTTCCTCTTTTTGGCTAGTTAAGGAATCAGTGGAGAGATTCTTTGGAAGCGTGCTCTGTGGGCATCTTACCAGGAGGTAATAACGATGGACTTTCACGTTTATGCAGCTCTTTGGAGTTTGTGAAAAGTAAACTAACTAATTTAAATGTCAGAACTAAAGGGCTAGGGCACAATTCAACCTTCACCGTGGCCCAGCACCTCCTCCTGGAATTCCTAAGACTATGACCCACCTGCTTTCCTTAGAAAGAACACTTATGGCTGAGCGCCATATGTAATGGGCACATTGTCAGGCACTTTCCTAATTGTCTCCACATTGTACCTTCATATGGGGACAGCAAAGAGGACTGGAGGCCTCTGAGCTACCACGTTCCTATGTTGGTCCTCCTTTTACTTGTCCCAGAGCTTCCTGTGATGGTCTCAGAGTCCAGTCTCCAGCAACCCTTTTTACAGCTGTTTTTAGCAGCTGCTGTCTTGACTCTTATCAGGTGCATCCTCTGGTTAATGGTTTTTCTTGCAGTGGGTATGCAAACAAAACCTCCTGATGGCTCTGTGAGATGGGCAGAGCAGATATTAATAATGGTACTAATTACTTCTAAGGTGGTAGCCAGCCTTCCTGATGGCCCCCAGTGGTTTGTACCTTCTGGTGTTCACATCCCTGATTAGGGTTGACTTGGATAACAAGTGAGATAGTGCAGAAATAACAGTGCTTGACTTCAGAGGTTAAGATATAAAGATCATAAAAGATACTGTGGCTTCTGTCTTGCTCTCCTCGATTGCTCATTCTAGGGGAAGCCAGCTACCACGTCAGGAGGACGCTCAAACAGCCCCATGGAGAGACTCATGTGGCAAGGAACCGAGGCCTCCTGCCAGCAGCCATGTGAACAAAGCTGTCTTGGATGTAGGTCCTCCAGCCCCAGTCAAGCCTTCGGATGACTGCAGCTCCAGTGGACATCTTGACCTCATCCCATGAAAGACCATGAGCCAAAACCACCCAGGTGAGTTGTTCTCAAATATCCGACCCACAGACACTGTGTGAGATAATAAATACTTACTGTTTAAGCCACTAGGTTTTGAAGGAATTTTTAAAAGAGTGATAGATAATTAATACACCCATTATACAAGTGAGAACTTGAACCTCAGACACATACAGTGCCTAGCCCAAAATTGCACAGCTAGAGTTGTAGCAGAACTGGGAAGAGAGCCCTCATCTTGTGACTGCTGATCCGCACCACACGGGTTCTCTTACAGTCCCATGATTCATCAGTTCTCTAATTTGGGTTCAGAAGAGGCAGAGATGAGGTTGCAGGCATGATGCAGCAACTATCCAGGCACCCGTGGCCACACTCAGGGCCTAGACTCACAGGGGTCCTTGACCAGGAATCCAGGGTAGGGAGAGGGGCTGAGACCCTTTGCTCCCACTCGTGTGTGGCTCTCATGAGGAAGAGACACAAGCCAGAAACAGAGACTTCTTCCCACCTGGGCAGACCCACACCTGTGCAGGCTCACACACATGTTCGGGCCTCAACCCAAACTCAAAACAAACTACAGCTGACCCATAATGCTGTAGTTCTGCGGGGGTGTGGTGGGGAAGATTTGTGGTGTTAGGGCTTGCACTTAAGATCCCTGCCTGCGACGCAGGGTCTGGCCTTGCCTCCCAGCTTCCCCGCCTCTGATTCATGTGTCCACTTTAGAGAAGTCACCCCACTGAGGGGTGCTTTCAGTTTCCATGTGACTCACCAGCCATGTGATCACTGGTCCCCACTCTGCAAGGAGGGCCTGTGGGCAACGTGAGCTGTCTGTAGTAACAGAGGGTGATGGACACAGGGTCAGCAGGTGATCAGTCTAGCTGGCTCTATTTGCTCATCCTTCCAGCTGGGTTGGACTTATTCCAGCAAGAGCTACGATGGCCCCCTGGGTGGGACTGGAATTGGACAAGTCTAGAGGATAGTTGAAGACAAAAGGGTGAGAAGGGCTCTGTAGTCACTGCTTGTCTCCACGGTCTCTATCCAGGCTGTCAGCGCCAGGGAGGAAGCAGCCAGATAGAGCCCTAAAGCAGGGCTGGGCTTCCTAGCAGAGATCAGAAAAATGCTTACGGGGTTGGCAGAGGATGCAAGAGGGAGTGGCCCCTGGGCTGTGCAGGAGACCTGTGGAAGCAAACAGCGAGAGACCTGAGGTGGTGACATTTCTTGATAAAGGACCTTAAAGGCCCACAGGACATAGTCTTGTGCCTGTGTCCTCTTGTGGCATTCAAGGACCTCCATAATAGGAGAAATTTTTTAAAAAGGGTATAGGACACCTGCATTCTAATCTAAACTCAAGATGCCATCACTTGGATCACCTTGGAAAAGTTGTTGGCCCTTGTGGGCCTCAGTTTCTTCATGAGTGGTCAAGTGAATGGTTTTCTAACTGGGTGCCTTGCAGACCAAGGGTTCTGCAGACCACCCTTAGAGTTTGCCATTAGGAGGGAGCCTCTAAACTTATACTGTCCAATAGAAATATGAAGTAAGCCACATGTGCAATTTTAAATTGTTTAGTAAACATATTTTTAAAAATCTAAAAAGAAATAGGTAAAGTTAATTTCAAGAGTGTCTTTAATCTATCCAGAATATCATTTCAACATGTAATCACTTTATTCCATTTATTAATAAGATATTTTACATTCTCTCTTTTGTACTAAATCTTCAATATCTAGTGTGTAATTTGTACTTAAGCACATCTCAGTTGGGACCTGCCACATTTCCAGTGCTCAATAGCTGGAGTTGTGTACCTGACCTGTGAAGAGGGAGGAGGAATCAGGCCTTAAGAGAAGACTTCCCCCTGGTGGAGAAAATAGGAAAATACATGCAAGACCAAAAGATTGGAATGAGCAAAATGTCTTTGGATTGTGAACTATCACATCCATTTCCTTGATTCAGTAATCATGTATAATATCAGTATTATATGTGTAGTGAGGGTGTTTGGAGGGAGCACATACAAATCAGAGAAGCAGGTCAAGGCCAGACTCCTGAGGAGTTTGGGAGTGAGAATTGATGGCAGAGTCTTTTGCTTCTGGGAAGAAAGTGAGTGTAGACTATACTTTCAAGGAATTTTACTGTGAAAGGGAGGGACCTATAAGGGATGGAGCATAGACTTGAAGGTGTTTTAGATGGGGAAAAAGTATTTGAACAAAATACAGGCTGCAGAACGATTGTCATGATCAGACCAAAGGAACCAGAGGCATTCAAGAGTCAGACCTGCAGAGCTGGTTAAGAATACAGACCTTGGAGCCAGCTTCACTGCTTCCTGACTGTGTGACTTCGGGCAAATTACTTCTCTCCTTGTGCCTCTGTTCTCGCATCAATACAATAGTACCTGCCTCTTGTGTATGCGCTGTGTTGAGTTGTGTTTGTTATGAGGATTGATTCTTTTTTTCAAAATAACATATTCAAATGCTAATAATAGACATAAGAAAGTAGCTATATTGTATTAGCTATGATGATTAGAGGGATTCCTTTAGTGGGGCAGCATTTTCTGTGAGTGCTGAAACAGCAGTCTGCGTTTTCCCCAGTGAGTCGAAGTTCACATGCTATTATTACATGGCAAGTCTGAGAATTCTCTCCTCGGAAGTGACAATATTGTTTCAACAGGGGGCAATGGCCAACAACATATTTCTCTAGCATCTTCAAACTGAAACTGCCAAGGCCAGCTTCCTGACCTAGTGGGGACATTCTGGAACATGGAGGTCCAGCCCCTTGTTTTACCTCCTTCCCAGGGAAATATGGAACTTACCAGGATTCACAGTTCTATTTTTTTAACTTTGATGCTGATGAATTCAATGATCTCCTACTTTTTTTTTTTTCAAAATAATGGCTACCATCTGTTGAGCCACTACTAAGTGGCAATCAGTGACCAACATCCCGTCTGATCCATTCAATTCTGCAAGGTGAGATTGGTTTACGTAAATGACATTATGCCATAAATATCATTCAGAATACTTTTTTATTCAATATGATGTTTCTGTTTTTGTTAATTAATTTATTTTTGCTGTGTTGCGTCTTCGTTTCTGTGCGAGGGCTTTCTCCAGTTGTGGCAAGTGGGGGCCACTCTTCATCGCGGTACGCGGGCCTCTCACCGTCTCGGCCCCTCCCGTTGCGGAGCACAGGCTCCAGACACGCAGGCTCATTAGTTGTGGCTCACGGGCCCAGTCGCTCCGCGGCATGCAGGATCCTCCCAGACCAGGGCTTGAACCCGTGTCCCCTGCATTAGCAGGCAGACTCCCAACCACTGCGCCACCAGGGAAGCCCCAATATGATGTTTTTGAGCTACAACTGTGCAGCTGTAGTAAATGTATTTCTGATTACTGCTTTGTCTTACTGTGTGTGAATGTTCTGGCATTTATGTATCCATTTCCTAGTGACAGACACTTAGACTGTCCCCGATCTTTGCCGTCAAAAACAATGTTGGAGTGAGCATCTTTCCATCTGTCTCCTTATGGCCTTATGCAGAGCTTCTCTGGATGAGGAGCCCAAGAGTGGAACTGCTAGATCAGAGGTATTTTCAGCCTTACCTTCTTCCAGGTTGTCCCTCAAATGCTACGCCAGTCCATACTCCCACCAGCCTTGCCTCCAGGGTTCTCACTTTCCTCATTCTCATCAGCCCTTGGTATTATGACTTTCTAATTTTTACCAAATACATGGGCAAAAAATGATGTCTGGCAGCTTTAATTTGCATATGCTATTGAAATCTCCTCATATTCCTAGAACCATTCCAGACTTGAATTCAAAGGGCTGTGCAAAGGGCAGTTTCCATCCAAGAACAGGTAAACATTTCTGACAGATGTGTAGCTTTTCACCAGGTGACTTCGTGTATCTATTGCTCCCACCAGGCCTGGGAAGTACTCACAGCAGATGAGACTCAGAGGGCTTAATGACTGACCCATGGGTCGTCCAGCCAGTTATTACTAGAACTAGGATGAGAATCAAGGTGTCCTGACCCCTCACCACAGCTCTTCCTACTCGACTGTGTTGTACCCGGAGCCCATCAGTAAGAGATGGCCTTTCCACCAAAGCGCAGGGTTCAGATGTTTGTGAGAGAGCTGGGTATTTTGTTTGTTTTTGTTTTGTATATTTAATCAGCTTCATTGAAGTGTCATTCACATACAAGAAAATGCACCCATGTTAAATGGGTGTTTCCACGAGTATACACCAGTGTAACCACAACCAATCAAGATATGAAACATTCCTGATACCCCCAAAAGTTCCCTTGTAACCCGCCTTTCCAGGTAATCACCCACCTTCCCAGATAATCACCCACCTTCCCAGATAATCACCCACCCTGGCAACTACTTATTTTCTTTCTGTTGGTGTAAATTAGATTTGTCTTCCGCAGATTTTCCAAAGTTTTGTTCAGAATATGTACTCTTTGGTGTTACTCAGCATAACATTTGTGAGGTTCATCTATTTTGTTGCACGAATTAGTAGTGTGTTCCTTTTTATTGCTGACTAGCATTTCATTGTATGACTATATCACAATTTACTGGTCCCTTCGCTAGTTGGTTGACAGTTGGTTGTTTCCAGTTTGGGGGTATAATGAATAAAGCTGCTAAGAACCTTTAAATCCAAGTCTTTATGTGGAGAACAGGGCCAGGAGCAGGTGGAGGCAATCTAAGATGCAAAATTTAAGGAGGACTCACTCTAAGGTTCAGGAAGTGCTAACTCTGCACTTCCATGGACCCGAGAGTGAGTGCCTCCTTAAATATCACACCCTTGGCTCCTTGCCTGCCTTACCCCGTCCTGGATCTGGTGAACATATATTTTTGTTGTAGAGGAGAGTGTTAACTGTAAACTAAGAGCTCAAGAAGAGAGCCAGAGTCTGAGTTTCTCAAAGTGTGACCTGAAGACCCCTCTTGGAGCCTAATCAACTGCTGAGCTCGTTAGATGTGCTGACCCCCGCCCCACCCCCTTACCTACTGTATCAGAATTTGCATGTTTAATACAACATTAGTGATACTTACCTACACTAAATTTGTAAAACCACTGCCATGGGCAGTGGGTAATTGGTGAAGCTTTTTGAGCTAAAAATAGCAAGATTATAGCTTTTTTGTTTAACTTTGAAATAATTATAGATTAGCAAGAAATAATAAAAATAGTATAGAGAAATCCCACCTGATTCACTCATTTTCCTCCAGTGGTTACATCTTCCATAACTATAGTACAGTATCAAAAACGGGAGTTAGACACTGGTACAATGTGTGTGTACAGTTCTGTTCCATTTTATCACATATGTAGATTCCTGTAACCACCACCCCAATCAAGATACAGAACGATTCTGTCATCACAAAGATGTCCCTCCTGCTACCCTTTTATAGTCACACCTGCCCCCACCATTCCTAACCCCTGGCAACCACTGATCTGCTTTCTATCTCTATGATTTTGTCATTTCAAGAATGTTATGTAAGTGGAATTGCTCAGCATGTGACCTTTTGAGATTGCATTTTTTAAACTAATCATGAAACCCCTGAGATCTCTGCAGATCATTGCATATACCAAAAGCTTGCTCCTTTTTATTACTAAGTAGTATCCCATGGTATGGAATTTAGCCATTCACCCATTATGGGACATTTTGGTTGTTTCCAGTTTGGGGCTATAAAGAATTAATCTTCTGTAAACGATCGTGTATTGGTTTTTGTGAGAACATAAGTTTTCATTTCCCCAGGGTAGATGCCCAAGAGTGTGACTGCTGGATCATATGGTGTGTGTTCAGTTTTTTAAGAGACTGTCCTACTCTTTTCCAGAGTGGCTGTGCCATTTCACGTTTCCTACAGCACTGTATGAGAGATCATTTCTCTACATCCTTGCCAGATTTTGGCATGGCCCCTGGTTTTTATTTTAGCTTTTCTAATAGGTATGTGGTAATATCTCATCATAGTCTTAATTTGTATTTCCCTCATGGCTAATGATGTTGAATATCTTTTCATGTGCCTATTTACAATCTGTATATTCTCTTCAGTGAAATGTCTCTCCAAGTTCTTTACCCATTTTTAACTGAATTGTTTGGCTTTTTTACTGCTGACTTTTGAGGATTCTGTATATATTCTAGACATGGGTACTTTGTCTGATATGCAGTTTGCAAATGCTATCTCTCAGTCTGTAGCTTATCTTAACAGGATCATTTGCAGAGCAAAGCTTTTTCATTTTGATGAAGTCTAATATATCTCTCTTTTGTTTATGCCTTTGGTGTTATGTCTAAGAACTTGTCACTAAGCTTTAGGTCCCCAATATTTTCTCCTATGTTTTCTTCTAAAAGTTTTTATAATTTTATATGTACATTTATATCCGTGATGCATTTTGAGTTAATTTTTATATAAAATCCAAAATTTAAGTTGAGGTTCTTTTTATTTACTTATTTATTTTCTGGCCTATGAATATCCAATTGCTCCAGCACCATTTGTTGAAAAGTCAGCTATCCTTCCTCCAGTGAATTGCTTTTGCACCTTTGTCAGAAATCAGATGGCCTTACTGGTGTGGGGCTATTTCTGGGCTTTCCATTCCCTTCCATTAATCTTGGTGTCCACCCCTCTGCCCATACTACGGTCTTAATTACTATAGCTGCGTAATAAGTCCTGAAATAGAACAGAGGGATTACTCCCATTCCTTTCTTCTTTTTCAAAATGTTTTATTTATTCTAAATCCTTTGCTTTTTATATAAATTTTAGAATAAGTCTGTCTCTGCCTACAAAAAATCTTGGAGGATTTTGCTAAAAATTTCATTATAACCATATATCATTTGAGGGAGAATTGACATTTTTACTATGATGAATCTTCCAACCCATGAATATCTCTCCATTTATTTAGATCTTTTTTATTTCATCAGCATTTCATAATTTTCAGTGTACATGTTTTGTACATTTTGATGATTTATGCGCAGGTATTTCTTTTTGGAGAGAGAGATTGTAAATAATATTGTACTTTAAATTTTGCTTTCTGTGTGTTTATTGCTAATATATAGAAATACAATTGATTTTTATATGTTGATCTTATATCTTGCAACTTTGCTAAACTCACTTATTATCCTAGGAATTGTTTCAGTTTTGTTTTGTTTTTGGATATTTGGCATTTTCTGGGTAGACCATTATGCTATCTGCAAACAGGGACAGTTTTATTTGTCCCTTTCCAACCTGTACGCCTTTTATTTCCTTTTGCTTACTGTGCTGCCCGAGGCTTCCAGTACTATATTGAACAAGAGTGGTTAATATAGACACCCTTGCCTTGCTCCCAATCTTATGCGAAAACATTGTCTTTCAACATTAGTATTTTGTCAGCTGGTGTGTTTTTTTGTTTTTTGCGGTACGTGGGCCTCTCACTGTTGTGGCCTCTCCCGTTGCGGAGCACAGGCTCCGGACGCGCAGGCTCAGCGGCCATGGCTCACGGGCCCAGCCGCTCCACGGCATGTGAGATCTTCCTGGACCGGGGCACAAACGCGTGTCCCCTGCATCGGCAGGCAGACTCTCAACCACTACGCCACCAGGGAAGCCCAACTGGTGGTTTTTAATAAGTATTTTTTATCAAATTGAGAAAGTCCCCCCAATCCTTAGTTTTTTCTGAGAGTTTTATCATAAAGAGTTGCTGAATTTTTTTTTAATAAATTTATTTATTTATTTATTTTTGACCGCATGTGGGCTTTCTCTAGTTGCGGCGAGCGGGGGCTACTCTTCATTGCGGTGCGCGGGCTTCCCATTGCAGTGGCTTCTCTTGTTGTGGAGCACGGGCTCTAGGCACGTGGGCTTCGGTAGTTGTGGCACGTGGGCTTCGGTAGTTGTGGCACACGGGCTCGGTAGTTGTGGCACACGGGCTCAGTAGTTGTGGCTTATGGGCTCTAGAGTGCAGGCTCAGTAGTTGTGGCGCACGGACTTAGTTGCTCCACAGCACGTGGGATCTTCCCAGATCAGGGATTGAACCTGTGTCCCCTGCATTGGCAGGCAGCTTCTTAACCACTGCCCCACCAGCGAAGTCCCAATAGTTGTTGAATTTTGTCAAATGATTTTTCTGTATCAGTTGATATGATCATGTGGTTTTTCTTCTTTAGCCTTTTAATACAGTGGATTTCACTGATTAAGTATTGAACCAGCCTTGCATCTCTGGAATAAACCCCATATTCTATTTGCTAATATTTATTAAAGAGTTTTTTCATTTGTATTTGTGAAGGATATTCGTCTGTAGTTATTATATGTACTTTTTGGTACCATCTTTATCTGGTTTTGGTACCAGGGTAATACTGGTCTCACAAAGTGAGGTGTGAAGTATTCTCTCTTCTTCTATTTTCTGGAAAGGGTTATGTAGAATGGGTGTTAATTTTCCTTTAAACATTTAAAAGAATCATCCAGTCAAATTATCTGGGCCTGGAAATTTCTTTCTCAGGAGTTTTAAATTATGACTTCAGTTTCCTTGAAGGGCTTATTGGGTGAGCCCTTTCATATTGGGTGAGTTTATTTATTTAGTTATTTCATATTGGGTGAGTTTATTTATTTAGTTATTTCATATTGGGTGAGTTGTGGTAACCTGTGTTTTTTGAGGAATTAGTCTACTTCATCTAAGTTATATAGATGTTCATACTATTTGATTATTATCTTTTTAAAAAATATTTTTATTTATTTATTTGGCTGCGCCAGGTCTAGTTGTGGCATGCAGGATCTTTTAGTTGCAGCATGTGGGATCTTTTAGTTGCGACATGCGGGATCTAGTTCCCTGACCAGAGATTGAGCCTGGGCCCCCTGCATTGGGAGTGCGGGGTCTTAACCACTGGACCACCAGGGAAGTCCTTGGTTATTATCTTTGATGTCTGCAGAATCTGTAGCAATAACCACTGTTTCCTTCCTGATATTAGTAATTTGTGTCTTTCTCTTTTCTCGTTAGTCTTTCTAGAGGATATCACTTTTATTGATCTTTTCAAAGAACAAACTTTTTTTGTTTCATTTCTCTTGGGTTTATGTTTGCAATTTTATCAATTCTTCTCTTTATTTTTTCTTTCCTTCTACTTACTTTGAGTTTATTTTGCTTCTTTTTCTATGTTCTTAAGATAGGTGCTTAGATTATTTATGTGGGACATTTTCTCTTTTCTAATGTAAGCATTTAGTGCTAAAAATTTCCCTCTCAGTGCTGCTTTAACTGTGTCCCACAAAGTTTGATGTTGTATTTTCACTTTTATGCCATTCAATGTGTTTTTTTTAATTCCCCTTGAGTCTTGTTTGATCCTTGGATTATTGAAAACTGTGCTATTTATTTTCCAGTAACTCACTTGTTGAAGATTTTCGGGTACAGTAAGTTGGTTTACTGTTTTTATTATATTCTTTTCAGCTGTTGATTTCATAGTGAGTGTGGGTTAGAAGGAGACCCATCTTTATCATTGAAGGAGTCCAGAATTTTGCCAGCCAACTTGTGTTGACATGGAAATCTGTACATACACACACAGGAACACACAACCACACACATGCATGTACACACACACCCCCATGGCATACTTATACCCACACCTAACCAGCAGAGCTCAAATTCTCATTTGCAAAAAACAAGGCTAATGGCAGAGACCATGGTAAGCAAAAAACAGGAAAAGGAAGCTGATTAGGAAGGGAAAAAAAAGTACCAAATCAGCATTGCATCTCTAAAAGAATTAGGCCAAACCAGAAACCTCCAGCAGAAATACCAGTGACATTTAAGGGTCTGAGTTGACTGTAGACAAGCTGAATTTCTTGTATGTTGGCAACCCCTGCCTTCTAAGTCAGCTTCTTCCCCACTTCCCACCATCACTGCCCCTATCACAACAAGGTCAGTCCAACTAATTCTGCTTCAGAAAACTGAAAGGAAAAAAGACACTACACTGACTACAATAGAATAGAAATTCCAGGAACTAAAGATGTATCAAGAAGAAAGCAAGCTATATCCTGCAAACCAATTCACTGTCTGACAGATGATAATACCCTCCTCAAATGACATGTGCTGAAAACCGTAGACATATTGTATTTATGTTTATATGCAATATATGTAAACATATGTTTATGAAGTCGTTCCCCATCCATCTGATAACTATTTCTGTTTTCCCCCTTTTTTGGTTTCACTTCTTACATTTCAGTCTATCTAGAACTTCATATGGTTGTAACTTTATAATACATTGACATATCTGGCAGTGTCTAGTGTCCCTTAGCAGCTAAGCCATGAAACTGAATCTCTGGGCTCTTAGCTCCAAACGTGCAGTGACACAACTTCACCTCCGTGTATAAGCTAAGGGCACCCAATCCGTTTAGACCATCGTTTCTCAACCTCGGTATTATTGCCATTTTGGTAATTTTCTCTCATGGGAGTTTGTCCTGTTTGTCAGCATCCCTGGCCTCTACCTGCTAGATGTCAGTACCTCCTTCAAGCTGTGAGAACCAGAAATGCCCCCCAGACATCACAAAATTGCCCCCAATGAAAGCTGCTTGTTTAGACATATGCCTCCTTCCTTCCTGATTTGGATGCTTTACAAAGCCGTGATACTTGGTGCCATAGCAGCCATCTTGTAGTCGTGAGGAGTGATGCTACAGAGGCGCTGAGGCTAGTACAAGAGGTAGAAGGGGCCGTGGTTCTTGATGACATCGCCAAGTTGCTGCACCAACCCTAGCATTACCTTCCTGTGGAAAATTAACAGCTTCGACCACTTAAGCCTCTTCAGTCCTGTGCTTTGTCACTTACAGCCAAGAGCATCCTAGTGAATCCACAGATCACCTTATTCCTCTGCTTAAAACCCTTTACTAGTTCTCCATTCAGGATGAATTTCAGACTCCTGAGCTTAGCACCCAAGGGCCTTTGCCTCCCTCTCCTGCTCATCTCCCAGCACCCCTCTCGGCACACATCTCATCTCGAGCCTAAGTTGAGTCCTTTGACCCAGCCTCAAGACCTCCTATCTCCTGATGTTTACATTTGCTGATCCCCGAATGGCACATCCTTCCTCCTCTTCTCTCCCTGTTCAGTCCTACTCACCTTTCAAGACTTGGCCCATGTCCTCTCCTTCAGGAACTTTTCCCTGAATCTCCATGTGGTGATTTTGAAACATGGACTCCAAATTATTTGACACTCCTCCACTTGAGAGTGACTTGGGCAGGGATTTGGACCTCTGTGACTTTTCATACTCTGGACACTGAAGCAGGGTGCTAACTGACTAATCCAGGGGACCGTTATTCAGTGACACACGAGGCAGTCTTCGTGATAAGGACGTGCAGTGCGTGAGATGAGCTAGTCAGACCTGAAGGCACTGGGCAACCCAACTCAACCCAGCCAGCTGATGCTGCTCATCTTTCCAGCCTCAAACCCTAGCGGTCTGCTTCTTCCACCACACGTCTCTCTCACTTCGAGTCATTGGGAGGCTCAGAATGTGCCCTACTGCATAAATGTTCCCCCACACCTGGCATTCAGCCCCCTTTCCCTGCATAACTCCTACTCATCCTTCAGATCTCCCTTTGACATCACCTCCTCTAGGAAGCCTTCCTTGCCTCTCCAAGGCTGGTATGCCCAGAGCCTGTCCCTCACATCACACTTAACACACTGTATCCTAACCACCCATTTCCACATCTGTGAGCCTGTGAGCATCTTAAGGGCAGGGAATGATTTATTCCTTTTTGAACCACCAGCACCTAGAATAATGCCAGAGCTTGCTATAAAAATAAATGTTCATGGCATGGTTGTGCCAGTGGTATGGCTGAACGTGTTTTGCTCTTGTCCTCCATTCAACAAACATTTATTGAGATCTGACCCTGTACTGAAGGTACAGCTTCCTGCATTGCATCTACTGCCATCGTCCGGTTATTGAGCGCTCACTGGGCGTTGTCCTAAGTACCTAACTCATTCACTTTGTCTAATCCTCATAACAAGTCCGTGAGGTTGATGCTGTAATTATCTGCAATTCACGTGGGGAAACTGAGGTGCCAAAATTCCATGGGCACTGAATCCTGGAGTCCACGTTTGCACCCCTGCAGCCTAACTCTGGAGCCCGTGGTATTAATCTCTACACTGTCTGGCTTCCTTCGGAACCCCCCGGACACTTGTCACAAATGCAGAGGCCCAAGCCTCACCTGAAGAGCTTGTCTCTATAGGTCTGGGCAGGGCCTGGGAATCTGTATTTCCCACGAGCCCCACATAGTGCAGAAATGATGGCTGTGCCAAGGGCATCCAGGAGCGTCCGAGGCTCTGTGAGGTCTGGCCCTGATGCACCTGTCTCACTGCCTCACGAACACATCCTGTACTTGCTCTTCTCCAAACTCTTGCTGCCTCTGCCAGGAACGCTGTCATGACGCCCACCCACCCACCCAAGTGTGCTTGAGGAGCACCGGTGGGAGTGAGAAGAGGGAGACCTTGCTGCTCAGGATGGGCTGGCAAAGCCCCAGGGACATCCGCACGCGGCCCCTTCCGGAGGCCCTGGAGAAGGTCAAGAGGCCTCAAGCCTCTCAGGCGTCTCTTTAGCCTGCGGTGCTGCCAGAAACGTCCAAAAGGCTCCATTCAGAACCCTGCACACCTTCAGAGCACACCCCCAGGGATTAGTCCTCTAGCTGCAACCCGTGTGGCCCTCGGAAGCTCCTCACAGACAAGTCCTGGTGATGCCAGCAGTGTTTGCTCTGCCTGGGACGGGACCAGCGGGGAGCGGGGCAGCAGTGGAAGCCGGGGCAGCCCTGGCCAGCGCCTGATTTCCCCAACCAGGCCTGTGCGTGGTCGGGTGGGCAGAGCAGGTCTCCAAGGAAAGGGCCTCTCCCCGGGAGTCGGTGATTTCACCGTCACAAAAGGTTGAAGGGGGCCATGTGACGATTTGGCAGTTGACCCAGAACCACTCAGCTCCCTTTGCTGCCTACAGAGCAGCCAGGCCTGCCCTTGGGGGATTTCCCAGCCATGTTCACATGGAAGCTCCCTTGAGTGGGCACCTCTGTTAAAGCCACATCAAAGGTGACTTGCTGGAGAGTCAACAAGACTCTGGGTGATGACAGTCGTCAAGGGGCACGTAGAACGTGGGATGGGTAAAGGTGGGATAGAAAATCAGCATAGGGATTTCCCCCTAACCAATACTATAAGTTCTGACTATTGTTGTGTAATTAAGCACTCTCAAATATAGAGGTCTAAAATAAGAGCCATTTTATTATATCTCATAAACTGTGACTCAGAAGCCTGAGCAGCACTCAGCTGGGTAATCCTTTTTCGTGTGGCGTCAGTGACGGTCCCTCGATGCCACTGAGCTAGGAGATGGAGGGCTGCTCCAAGGCAGCTTCCCTCCCAGGTCTAGCCCCGACGGAGAAGGCTGGAGAGCTGGGCTCAGCCAGAACTGTCAGCCGCTCCACATGTGGCCTCACCAGCACGGTGGCCTCATGGAGTTGGACTTCATAAACGGTGGTTCAAGGCTATCAATGAGAATGTTAGGGACCCAGCTGAAGTCCCAGAATCTCACTTTCACCACGTTCTATCAGTCAAGTACGTTACCAAGAGCAGCAACATTCAAGGAGAATGGAGTTAGACTTTGCCTCTCAGTGGAAGGAGCAGTAAAACATTTGCAGCCATATGTAATCTCCCATACTACAGACGAGCTGGGAAACACTTGCTAGGGTCCTTGTGAGGAGTTTTACTCCACATGTTTGTCAAGCTCCTAGTGTGTTCCAGGCTCTGTCCCGGGCACTGGAGAGAGAGAGCAATGAACAAGACAGAGACATGGTGCCTGCCCTCTGGAATACAGCCTAACAGTTACACAGTGCCTGGCGTGTGGGAAGTGCCAGTAAATGTTGGCTGCTGGTATTTTAATTGTTAAATGAATCATTATTGGATAAAAATGATAAGCATAATAAGCATTAGCAGAGAATTGCTTTGCAGAATGACAAGGTGTAAAAGAACACAGGCAACAGGAGGGTGAAGTTTAAGCCAAGGAGGAGGGGTAATGAACTAGCGGGGGAGGGAGGAAGCAGCGTGTGTGGCCACCGAGTGCAGTGGGCAAGGGAAGCATGCATCAAATGAGCTGGATGGGGACGGACCGCTTAAGTCTCTGAACTGGATGCCTTACTTCCGTCCCTCCAGGTCTGCCTTCCACTTTCCTCACCCGCCTCTGCTTCTGAGGCTCCCCTGTATGGGCTGCATCAACAGTCTCCCCTGCCTCCCTGCTGGTGCCAGTAGAAGGCACCAGCAGGAGCTTGGGTGGAGGGGGGTGGGAGGAGAAAGAGGTTGGCGTATTTATTCTTCTGGCTCTCTTTCTGTTGGGCAAGTGGTGGAAGTGAATACTTCCTCTGCCAAAATCCACATCCAGTGTCCAGCAACCTTCTTGTAGGGCCCGTCTCGCCAGGTCCTTCGGTGGCTCTTCCTCCTGTGCATTTAGCCCTGGGCTCAGTGGCAGCTGCCCACTCTTGCTGGCCCAGGGGTACTTCACCATCGCTGCTCGCATTCCCTACACCCTGCCCACACCTTTGTAAAAGTCCTTTCCCTGCATTGTCCTCAGTCACCCTCTTGAGAGGGCCACCTGTCCCTTTCTGGAATCCTGAATGATACCACTACACCAGCAAGGATAGGAATTTGGGACTTTATCTTTGGAGCAATTCTAAGAAAATGCTAACCTTCTATCCAGTGGTGTGCTGGTAAATCTTAACAACCAGCTCTCCAGAGGGAAAAGCCCTGATTTGCAGTGATTGCCAGATTCCAAGGTGTCAATACTTCCACCATGGTTGATTTCATGCTACTAATGCAACAGCAACCAACTTGTAAAATTCCTAAAAATGAAACGCACACAAGCTGGTATGAGCCAGCTCCAGCATACCTCTGCCCAGATCAAACACTAGCTCTAGTCTCTCCCACTAGGGCCACTCCAGCCAGGGGCTAGATGTTCCCACAGAGAGGTGGATGGGCCTTCTGGATGCTGTCAGCCTCCTCCCTCCTGTGCCCTGGGAATGTACTTCCCAGTGAAGCCAGGATGCTGTCTCCAAGGGCTCCCAAAGCTGCAAGACCTTTCATTTGCCCATGCCTGTGCCTGTTCTCATGTGCATGGGGCTGAGGCTCAAACAGAACCATCCATCCTGCTGGACTTGGTCCAATTAGATCATGAGACCCTGGGGATCTCGAGTCAGTGGTTCCCCTATTAACAGCAATTAATTCCCGCCAAGAGCCCCACTCTGATGCTGATGCCAAAGACCTCTGATGCTGGTCTCTGCCCTGGATCCCACTTGCCCACAGATGGGCCCAGACCCTGAATGTGATAACCAGGCCCCTATCCACATTGTGCTTTACCCAGAACTGAACTTCCCCTTCTGTATGTCGAGTCTGTATGAGGCTGGAACTCAATTCCGTCTTTGTCCAGCCTGACCAGTGTTTTAGAACTTTCTGTTTAAGGCGAGAGCATGAACTTTTTTCACAATGAAACCAAATGTGAGGAAATGTGAAAATGTTAGTTTCAAATTGTGCCTTCATATTTAGGGAACAAACATTTGTTAAACACTTGCTATATGAGTCCTTGCAGTAATTATCTCCCTCAGCAAGGAACAATTACACACACACACAATTGGATAATAAATCTGTAGAGAAAATTCCTGACTCCAAATAACAATATTTTAATCAAAACAACATGATGCTACAAGTATCCTTTCAGAATGAACAAAATTTTTCAAGTTAGTAACGCCTGATTTTTGACCAGGTATACACTATTTTGGAAATGTAAATAAATACAACCATTTTAGAGGTTCTAAATGGTAAGTATTTTGGCAGTACTTACCAAATGTAAAATGCACATTCCCTATGACCCAGAAAGGCACCACTGCTAGAAATCCATCCTACAGTAGTTCAACACCAGTACATTAAAGGTGTATGTATTAGATATACCTTTAATCCCTGCAGCATTGTGATAATTTTAAAAATTGAAAGCAAACTGGATGTCCATTGACAGGAAAATAGGTAAATCCTGATACCATAATGCAGTGGAACACTTTCCAGCTGTTATAAAGAAGAAGACTTGGAAAGGCTTTCATGCCATTTTGTTTAACGGAAAAAGGATAAATCAGTGTACATGAGACGATCCCATTTTTGCAGTGAAGATCAACAGAATTGGAGCCTTCATACATTACTGGTGGGAAAATAAAATGGCACAGCTCTGTGGAAAATGATTTGGAAGTTCCTCAGAAAGCTAAACATGGGGTTACCAAACAATCCAGCAATTCCACTCCTTGGTAAATACCCAAGAGCATGGAAAATATATATCCATACAGAAATTTACAAGTGAATGTTCAGAGCAGCATTATTCATCATAGCCAAAAAGTAGAAACAACCCAAACGTCATTCAATTGATGACTGGTTGAAATGTGGCTTATCCATGCAGTGGAATATTATTCAGCCATAAAAAGGAATGGAGTACTGATACATGCTACAACATGGGTGAACCCTCAAAATATTATGCTAAGTGAAAGTAGCCAGACACAAAAGGTCACATACGATTCCACTTACATGAAATGTCCAGAATAGGCAAAACCATAGAGACAGAAAGTAGATTAGTGGTTGCCAAGAGATGGAGCGAGGTAGGGAGTAGGATCTTCTGCTGACAAACAAGCATGAATTTCTTTTGGGGTGATGGAAATGTTCTGAACTGGATGGTAATGGTGGTGTACAACATTGTGAATATGCCCCAAACTACTGAATTATACAATTTAAAATGCTAAAATTTTTATTACATGAATTATTTCAATTTAAAATAATAATAAAGCATTACTGGTACATTAATCAAGTATAATTTTTGATAAGATTAAAATACCACTTTAAAAAAATACATTATCTTTTATGATCCCTTCCAACTCCAAAATTACCTGCATCTATCCTTGGTGGAACCCAGGGGCTTAGATGACCCCTAAGCTGTGGACCCCACCTTCCTGTGGAGACAGGCTGGGTGACCAGCTCTTTTCCAAGTGACGAGTGACGTAGCCAGGTTCTACATGAGGTCTTGGGTGGAGTGGGGGGTTGGGAGCAGATCAAGCCAGGACGCCTAGTGGTGGGAAGAGGGGGGTTAGGAAGACTCCCTGTCTCTCCCTCTGTCTCCCTCTGAGACTCTGCACATTAGCCTTCCCCCACCTTCCTCTAGCCTACTGGGCAGGGTGGGTGTTTCGGTTTCTTTGCGCAAAATATGAAACAAAGAAGCACCATTTCTGCCTCAAGAAGCGTGTAAAGAGGTGCAGATATAGGTGAGTTCCTTTACAAACATTTCAAACGTATGTTTTCCTCTACTTCTAATAGCCTACAGCAGGAGTTCTTAAACTCCCGGGTAGGTATCAGAACCACCTGGAGAGCAGGTAAATAATGCAGATTCCTGAGCCCTCCCTCCAGAGGCTCTGATTCCCTGGATCTGAGGATTCCCAAAAACCTGTATTGCTAAAAAGCAGGTCTGTGGACCGTGCTTTGAGTACAACTATCATATAATGCTTTGCTTTTCCTTGTGCTAAAGAAAGTGGAGGTGTTTGGTTATAAGTCTCTATGTAAGGCATTGTTATTATTAGTGTTTGGGTAATTGAGAGCTGTATTTCTCAATCCAAATTATAATGTGGACCAGAAAGCTAAAGTTACACTGCTAGAATTGAAGTGGGCTTCAGAGATGGGGTGGGAGAGCAATGACAGGCAAAGGGAACCAAACCCCTAGGATGTAACTCGGAGAGCTTTGGGGTTTGGCACCATTCTTCTTTCTGTGCCCAAGGCCTACCAGGCCCTGACTGGCAGCTCCTCTGAAATTTTGAGTGAATGAATCAATAACCAACAAAACACTGGAATGTTTTTTTGTAGGTACCTGATATCCCTTTTATTTCTAGTTTGCTGAGTGTTTATATCATGAATGAGTGTTGAGTTTTGTCAAATGCTCTTCTGCATTTATCAAAAAGGATCATACAGTTTTTGTCTTAATATGGTCACTTAAATTGATTGATTTTCAAATATTAAACCAACTTCATCTTTCTGAGATAAACACTTGGTCATGACGTATTAACCTTTTAAAATATATTGCTGGATTTGATTTGCTAATGTTTGGTTAAGGACTTTTATGTCTGTCTTCATGAGGGATATTGGTCTATAGTTTTCTGTTGTTGTAATATTTTTCTCTGCTTTGGTATCAGGGCTATGCTGGCCTCATAAAACAATTTGGGAATTATTCCATCCTGTATTTCAGATAGTTTGCCTAAGATCAGTGTTCTTTCTTTCTTAAATGTTTGACAGAAGGCACTAGAAAAATCATCTGGGACAGTTTTTTAGAGTTAACTAAATTACTATAATAAAGGTAGGACTATGTCATATCATTTCATGTCAGTTCTGGTAGGTTGAATTTTTAAGGAAATCTGTCCATTTCGTTTGTTGTTGAATTTGTTATAACTGATCATAATATTTCTCTGTTATTCTTTTAAAGTCTGTAAGATCTGTAGCAATAAGCACTCTTTCATACCTGGTATTGACAGTTCGTGTTCTCTCTCTTTTTGTTCTCAGTCTAGCTAGAGTTTTAGTACCTTTAAAAAAATTTTTTTCAGACAACCAGCTTTGGCTTTGTACGATATGAAGGGTGCTTACAAACCCCCTGTTCCAAAATATCTCCAGGAAATCCCAGATATTTGTATCATTTCTGATTTCATTCTAAACTGTAAGCTTCTTGTAGGTAGAGTCTATTATGTTCACACTATATAATCCAGCATCGATCATAGCACCTGACATATGTCATTGGTCATTAAGGGCTGTTGTATTGAGTCAGATAAGCTCTTCTTTAAAATGTAAGTACCCAATTTCTAAATGTCAAAAAAGTAAGACCATAAGACATAGTCAGAAACAGAATGGGTTGACCAGACTAAGTAAAGTGCTCTTAAAAATCCATAAGAAAAACAGTGTTATCCTAAGTAGAAAAATGAATAAAATCCATAAACACTAAAAATAAGAAACAGAAGTGGACGGGAAACATGCAAAAGCATACGTATCCCTCTCTAGATATCAAAAGAATACAAAACAAAACCACCATATTAATATTTTCAACTATCTTCACTTTTGTGTTTAGAGACACAAGTTGATTTATCTACCTAAAATAGGATACATTTTGAGACTGCACCCTCACCGCTATTTTTCCTCCTGTCCCAAACCAGGAAGTGGGAAATTATTTCTCCAGTTCTCCTCCTCAGAATACAAGGTCATAAAGCCTGGGTTCCAGTCTTGGCCCTCCTTGCTGCTTCCTGGCTTTAGAACATTGAGAAGGTCATTTTACCAGTCTGAACCTGTCTCCTCTTCTATAAAATGGAAATGGTCACGTCTTAAGAGAGAGCGTTGCAGGATTAAGGGAGCAGTTGAGTATAATGTGTTAGCACAGTGCCTGACACATAGTGGATGATGAGAGTTCTCTTATCTGTTTCAGGCAGCTGCTTCATCCAAGTCTCCCATCCTTCTCTGAGGCCCTGCAGCTTCATTTGCCCCTCTCTCAGTGAAACTTCCAGCCTTCAATCACTTCTCTTTTGTCTCCTTGGCCTTCTAGTCTCACTATTTCTTTTTTTTTTTAATTTATTTATATTTTATTTTTGGCTGCATTGTGTCTTCGCTGCTGCATGCAGGCTTTCTCTAGTTGTGGCGTGCAGGGGCTACTCTTCGTTGCGGTGCGCGGGCTTCTCGTTGCGGTGGCTTCTCTTGTTGTGGAGCACAGACTCTAGGCATGTGGGCTTCAGTAGTTGCGGCACGTGGGCTCACTAGTTATGGCTCACAGGCTCTAGAGCACAGGCTCAGTAGTGTGGCGCGTGGGCTTAGTTGTTCTGCGGCCTGTGGGATCTTCCTGGGAAGGCGGATTCTTAACCCCTGCACCACCAGGGAAGTCCTAGTCTCACTACTTCTAAAATCTCACTAGCACAGAGGATTAAATCAATTTGACCATATGTTTTCTTAGCTACTCCCCTCCTATTGGACACTTAGGATTTGCACTTGCTTGTAAGATACTCTGTAGATCAGACTCCCAGATGCTGAAGCTTCCTGCTCTGAGAGTTAATCCTCTGTGTTAGTGGGGATTTGATCTCCCAGATTCTCAACATTCACTGAAGTCTTGAGGTGATTTCATAATTGGATTTACGTGAGAGAGATGTTTGCTCCTTTTGTGTCCTCTCCTTTCGGACCAGTTCCTGGAGACAGCAAGTTTCCTGAAACAATCCTGCCATCAGGGTTTGTACACTTTACGGGAGGAAAAAGGAAGGAGCAGAGGAAGAAAGAAAGGAAGGGAGGGACAGAGGGAGAGGAGAAGGAAAGGCAGGTGGGCATAGTAAATTCTTAGTAGATATTTGTTGAATAAATGAAGGACTGACCCTGGGATCATTAGTGCTGTTTTGTAGATGAGGACCCGAGGTTCAGAAAGGTTAAAAAGCTTGCCCAGGAATGTGATATTGGGCCCCACCTTTGATCTCAGGTCTTTGAATCCAGTTCCACTGTCTTTCTCCTACACCTACTGGGACACTGGTCTAGCTTAGCGTTACTCAAATGACAGTCTTCAAGAAGGGAAGGGGCTTATGACATATTGTAAGTTAATGTGTCACTTCCTTCAAGAAAGTCTTGCTAAGAAAAAATGCTAACCAGACTAAACAGCATGCTCAGTGACTTCACATTTTGGCAAAAGTTCCTAATTTCCTTATAAATAGTTCGCTGCCCAGTAGCTGGAACATGGACTACGCTTTTTTGTATCATGGGTCCTATTGCTCTCTAGCCTAACCACATGGCTTTGAACTCCATGTCTGTATCACTTCAGATGCTCTCAGCGTCTGGATGGAGCCCTCAGACATCCCGGAGACCACCACCCCTTTTGAGTATGATCCTCAGAGCTTTCTGTGTGAGAAGAAGACCTTTGTCTTTGCCACCTTCAGCACCACCATCCTGTACTGCCTGGTGTTCTTCCTCAGCATGGTGGGCAACAGCCTGGTGTTGTGGGTCCTGGTGAAGTATGAGAGCCTGGAGTCCCTCACCAACGTCTTCATCCTCAACTTGTGTCTCTCAGACCTGGCGTTCTCCTGCTTGTTGCCCGTGTGGATCTTGGGGTACCACTGGGGCTGGTTGTTGGGAGACTTCTTTTGCAAGCTCCTCAACATGATCTTCTCCATCAGCCTCTACAGCAGCATCTCCTTCCTGACCATCATGACCATCCATCGCTACCTGTCCGTGGTGAGTCCCATCTCATCCCTGCGTGTCCACACCCTCCAGCGCCGCGTGCTGGTGACCATAGCTGTGTGGGCAGCCAGCATCCTGTCCTCCATCCCCGATGCCATCTTCCACAAGGTGTTCCCTTCGGGCTGTGATTATTCAGAACTCGAGTGGTTCCTAGCCTCAGTCTACCAGCACAACATCATCTTCCTTCTCTCCTTGGGGATTATCCTGTTCTGCTACGTGGAGATTCTCAGGACCCTGTTCCGCTCGCGGTCCAAACGGCGCCACCGGACAGTTAGGCTCATCTTCACCATTGTGGCGGCATACTTCCTCAGCTGGGCTCCCTACAACCTGATCCTGTTTCTGCAGACACTGTTGAAACTTGGCGTCATTCGGAGCTGCGAGGTCAGCCAGCAGCTGGATTATGCCCTGCTCATCTGCCGCAACGTTGCCTTCTCCCACTGCTGCTTCAACCCGGTGCTCTACGTCTTTGTCGGGGTCAAGTTCCGCAGACACCTCAAAAGTCTGCTCCGGCACTTCTTGCTCTGCCGGCAACAGGCACCTGGCCTTCCCCTGTCACCTCACCCCCCAGGTGCCTTCACCTATGAGGGCATCTCCTTTTATTGAGAGGGAGTTTGGTGGAGCAGGTGGCGGTAGACAGAGGAGCCGGAGGAGGTGGAGCTGAAGGAGAAGCAGGGCAGGAAGGAGCATAGAAGGCACAGCTCTGGGACACGCTACCACTGCAGCGACGGGGGTGAAAGAAGTACATTACGTCAAGGGGTCCTATATGCCCCCTCTTCTGTGGAAAATTTCCCCATCTGGAAATTTTATATTGCCATCCAGAAAAACGTTTCTTAGATTTTGAGAAAATCTTTTAGCATTTATTCTTTCATTCAGACATGGATTTCTTATCCTTGCTTAGTTCAGAAGGCTCTAAAATAGGAAAGCATGCCCTGAAAGGAGCATCCCTCAAGACTTTATGAGGGTCTGAAATTCAGCTGTGCAGATGTAGGCTGCTGGCAAGACGGTCTCTCCCCTCCCTGACGGTAGGGCTGTCCCAGCTGATTTTGGAGGGGGTTGGCTCCGGATGGGGCTCTCTGCAGAACAAAAGTAATCACATCCTCAAATAAGCACAGTCAGAAGGAAATCTGGACTCTAAAAACCCGCAGCTGGACTCGAGACGTGTTCTGTATCATAGTTCCAGTTGCTAGCACGTGAACCGGCACTGGCATATTTAGTCTATAATCTTAAGAATGAGTGCGATAAGTGCCATCTTCTGCCGGCATTTATTTGGAGGATGTAAAAATGAATGAGATGCAGACGCTACCCTCCAGGTGCCAACAGTCCAGCTCTGAAGCCCAGATAACCAAACACCCACCTTGATGAAGGCATCCAGCGTTGAAGATTCCTCCAGCATCGCCTCCTTTCCAGCTGGGTATTGAGCTGACATTTCCGATTCATCATGTTCCACCTAAAATGTTCTCCCCCTCCTGGGTGATGGTCCCAGCTTCCCCCTAAAACCAAGTTATCTTTGAGCCCTGCATTTCCTTCCCCTCCACTCCTACTCCCACCACCAAGTCCTGTTGATGTTACCTTCCCAGTGTCTCTCACATGCCTGTGGCTTCGTCCCCAAACCGCCTCACTTCCGCTGCACCTTCCTGCTGCTCATCTCTTTCCCCACCAAGCGTCCTCTGCATTGACATCAGGGTGCTTCAAAACCCTCAGTGGCTCCACGTTACATGGCAAATAAAGCCCAAACACCGTAGGCTTTATTTGCATGTAAATAAAGGCCCCTACGATCTGGTGCCAACTAACATTTCCATTCTTTCTAATTTTCTTCCAACCTAAGCCCCCACCCCCCAAGCAGCCTGGGATCCAGCCACAAAAGGCCACGGGTCCTCTCCCAGATACCCTTTTCCCAGTCTCCTCTGGGCCTTTGTCATGCTGGGCCTTCTACTCCCTAACCTACGAGCCCCAGCTGAAATGCCAGCTCCTTCAGGAAGGTGTCCACAACCTGTAAATCAGAAGAGCACTCTCTGGGTTGCCACAGCACTCCGCTTGTTCTCTCTAAAATAGTATTTGGCGCTCTCCAGCATGTCGTAGTTACACCCATGGGTGTCCTATCTCCCTGCCCCATCACACTGCAGGCTGCCGGAGGGCAGGAACCTGGTCTTGCACCCTGCCGAGCGGTGGACCCTGGTGTTCTATCACTGTGTACTGAGTGGGAGAAAAGAATGATAGCTGTGATTACTCTTACGATTTGTGCTCTTTGTGAGAGCCATGCTCATGTGACATGTTCTGCCTTGTCTGCCCAGGCTGCTGCTTTATAAATCTTAACCTTTCTTCGCTAGTCTCCACTCTCACAGCATGTTGCTTATCTCTCTCTGTGGCATTGGGTAAACTTGCCCTTGCTTTTTAGTTAGTGGTACACATGCCTGTCTCTTACACTGTCCCAGAGCTTCACATCCGAGGACATAGATAAAAACCACCCTCTGAGCTTCCCCATACCCCACAGACCTGGTCTCAATCTGTGAACCTGATTCAGCTCTGGAGAGGGGCCTTTGGAAAAGCTCCCCATGTGATCCTGACATGCATCCCAGTTACGAACATTTGGCTGCAACTCCTTGAAAATGGGAATTCCAGAGTCTTCCACAGTCCCTTGAGCAGGACTTTGCACTCAGCAGGCACTCAATACATGCTTGTTGAATAAAGTAGCTACTAATAGAGCCCTCACCTGGAGCCTAGAGAGCTTGTAAAGCATTTTCCCCTTCCCTTCCTGCTGCAATTGATCAATGATCTATTTGCCCCTGGGCAGCCAGCCTTGAAGGAGTTTGAGCCGACTGGGGAAGAGTGAGGGTCTAGTTTTAAGAATTAGGCCTGTAGCACCTGTTGGAGAGGGCTGGGTAGTGCACCCTTGAAGGGATAAAACTCCCGTGGACTTATAGCCAGTTGGTGGGGCCATCACTCACCACAGAAGAAAGGAACAGCAAAAGGAAAGACAGTTATGGGGTCAGAGCTAAGCCTATGAGCTTCTGGTCAGGCTAATCATTCTGCACTCCTTCAAATTGATATTATTACAATTTTATTCAACTTTTGTTCAGAGGGCGGGCTGAGCCCAGGGATCAGGAGAGCTGAGGACTCCACTGACACACCCACTTCGCCAAACCAAAGCAGGTTTTGAGCCCACTCTTCTTAGAAGGCAGGTTTGGGGAGCTTGTATCCCTACAGAGCATGCATGCCCTCGCTCCACCGTCTTCTCGCCCCATCCCATTCCTTTACATCCCAAGATACTTA
Organism: Grampus griseus; assembly: GCF_964374135.1. NCBI lineage: Eukaryota > Metazoa > Chordata > Mammalia > Artiodactyla > Delphinidae > Grampus > Grampus griseus. The sequence continues at coordinate 62,845,708 of NC_139004.1, read as the reverse complement.
CCTAAGTATTCTTTTCAACACATATAGCTGTATCCCTGGGAGCACTTCATCAGTACAATCACATTTGTCTCTTTGCATTTCTAGTGATGTTTTGGCATCCCTAGTAGACTAGCTCCTGGGGTAATCTTTTTAATCCAGAGTCTTCTCCTAATCTAGCTCCTTGGGAATCCAAGGGAAGAGGCACAGAGAAGGAGAGGGATGAATGGGAAGATGGAGGGGCATCCGTCCTACCAGAAAGGGAACCTGGGCAGGACTGCTGAAGGAAGCAACCCACAAGCTGCACCCCAGTGACCACACCCCACATTTGTTGACCACACTCTTCATGGACCACAACCTCCTGCTTTCCCCTCCCCCTACCCACTGAAACCACTGCTCAACCTCAACTGGACCATTGTGGGCCTATGCCTCCTACTCCAGTCAAAAAATGGTGCCCTGGACCCGGTGCTGCAGACCTCCTACCACTCCTGGAGCATAAAAAAATCCACAGCAGCTCTGAGGGAAGATCCTCTTCACAGCATTTCCACCTCCACACTCTCGGACAAAATCAGCAAGAGAGAAACCTTGCTGATCTCTAAATAGGAACATGCCTGCAAGCCTGGGGCAGCCCCAGACCTCAGATGACCCAAGCCAGAGTGGAAGTTCCTTGAGGGCACAAACCCCATGTTGCATGTCTAGAACCTCCCTCAGTGCCCAGCAATGTTTGTGGTTGGTTGAGTAAGTGGATAGGAGACCATCTTTTTGACTCTTTTCTACTTCTGTTTCTTCTTCTCACACTTGCTTATGTCTTCCGGTCAACACCAGGCACCGCCCCAATGGGCTTCCCATGAGCTCTTCTCTTGGGCCCACCAGCCCGGACAGTGCCTGGTTTGTTGAACTCGCGGCTTTCATTTATGAAACCTGCCTGTGACGGGACAAATATGAATTATTCTTAAAATCATCTCATAAAAACAGAAAGCATCACTGTATCATATATGCAAATAAAAGATTAGCATGTACTGACTTACCTCAGACTGGTTATGTTCCCTTCATTTCTACCCAAGATCATTATTTAGGATTCTCAAAATTTCTCTGCTTATGAAGGATCTGGGTTAAGATCTTGGGTGAAAGGAGTGATACAGAAGGAGGACTGGAGATAAAGTGTCAAACAAGCCCTGTGTAGGTCAGGATGGTAGGAGATTGGCTCCATTCAGGCCTTAGGTGAAATTGTCCAGGAGGCCAAGTCTGTCTTGAGAGCTCCTAGCTTCAGCTTTCTGTCCCTATCTCTCCCGTGGTCTGGCACCTATGTTTTCTGCCTTCAAGTCCAAGGTTTTTTCTGTCTCGTGACCTATGGTGCCTGAACAAGTACCTTCCAAAGATCAACCCTCCAGCCAGAAGGAATGATACCACTTCCTGCTGGGAATTTCAGGCATCCTGAAAACTTGGTAGGATGTATTTGGCAGGTTTGCAGGGGATTTTGGTAAGGGAAAGAAAGTTATCCTAAATCCTCACCAAGTTATTCCAAGTACAGAGCTCCCCTCTCCACCTTGGGGTCAGCCCAGATTTTAGGTGTAGGGTTGTTGCAATCCCCCCACATCCCACACCCCTATCCCCTCCACAAAAGAGTGTGGCTAGAAGGACCAAAGGATGACAAAGGTGGCCTGCCTGGCTCCTTGACTTTATCATTTCAGAAAATCAGCCTTGGGAACTTCCCTGGTGGCACAGTGGTTAAGACTCCACGCTCCCAGAGCAGCGGGACCGGCTTCGATCCCTGGCCAGGGAAGTGGATCCCACATGCATGCCGCAACTAAGAGTTTGCATGCTGCAACTAAGGAGCCCTTGAGCCGCAACTAAGGAGCCCACCTGCCACAACTAGGATCTGGCACAACCAGATAAATAAATTAATTAAAAAAAAACGTACTAAAAGAAAAAAGAAAATCAGCTTTGAGCATCACCCACAGTTAGAGAGAAGACATGGGCAACAGATGGCACGTGGAATTGGATGGTTGCGGGGAGTAGAGACGAGGGTGGGGGTGAGGGAGGGATATGTAGACCTCCAGCAGGTCCCTGGCCACTTTTGTAGAGGGCCTGTTCCGGGCCCTGTGCAAAGGCTATGGGAGGGCCACGTTGAGGGGAGTGAGACCACAAAGCCCCACTCTCAAGTTGACCAGCCTCTGGTCATTCCTGTGTGGGGAAAGATTTCCATAGGATTACTTTTGTCCCAGGGAATATTGGCCCTTTTTCCAGGTGACCTGGATGAACCCTCTTGACTGAGAGAGAACGACCTGGCTTGATTGTCCACACAACTGGGAACGGACACCTTAAATGTGTCATTAAAATTATTCCAAGGCACTTTGCAGTGAACTGTGGGAGTCTGGGGAAGGAAGTACCCACCTGTGTCTGTTCCCTTGGCAGGGGGACTCAGTTTTAGGGGGACTGCATTTCAGGATGAATGATTTCCCTTTGCCATCTCCTTCCCCCTCTTCCCTTTTCCTTTCATTGTTTCCATCCCAACAGGAAGGATGGAAATCACTTCTCCCCAGTTCCCACAAATTGACTATTCCATTCATCTAACTCACTGCCTTCTCTACAACTGACTCAGAAAAGATGGCTAATGAGATGCCATAGCCTAAATCTATTTCCTTTCCTGAATTATTCTACCAGATAACTCCCCTTTTTGTGCATTTGTAATGTTTGGGCCATGGCTCCTGACTGGACACCAACAGCTAAGTCCTGTGAGGTAGAAGGGTGTTTTGGAGCCCAGTCATAGGCTGAAGTACTCCAGGTACTGTTCCTCTCCTCTCTTGTGACCATTCATTACTAATGAGTGCATTTTGTTCTATTGAGTGCAGCCTCAGAGTGCTTCACAACGTATAAATAGAAAATGTAACTTATAAATAGAAATTGGGCAGAGAGAAGGGAGGTTAGGAGTGATAGTTCATTCATTAACACATAGTTTTTGAGCAGTGATTTTAAGCAGGTCCCTGTGTTAAGTAGCAAGGGGGATGAAAAGGTAGACCATTAGGCCCAGCAATATATAATGCTTTTTATTTAGCCCGATATATTAAAACATTATTATTTCAACATGGAATCAATATAAAAATGTTAATGAGCTATTTTACATTCTTTGGGAACTCAGGTGTATTTTGCACTTACAGCACATGTACAATTCAACTCAAACTAGTCACATTTCAAGTTCTCAAAAGCCACACGTGGACAGCACTGCTTTCAGGATCCCAGACATACGATTTGTGGACACACGTGCTCCCAGGGATTGCAAGGGTTAATTTAAAGCCGGCTGCCGCCATGGAACCAGTGGGCGTTGTGAGCATCAGCTCTGCGGAGCATGCCGGGAGTTGTAGTCCGCACTCTGTCCGTGGGGTCCGATGGGAGTTGTAGACAGAGGCCCTGTGGAGCATGCTGGAAGTTGTAGTCTGCGCCAGTCTGCGGAGGGGTCTGCGTATCATGGCCGCCTACACCGCGCTCTCGTACTCTTCCGCTTGGCAGCAGAAAGTTTCGGTTCTGTCCCAGCGTGGACCCACGAGCGCGTAAGTGTTGCGGATGGCCGTCCGGACTCATGGGGCACCTCTAGTTGCTGTCGTCTCCGGAGCGGAGAACTTCCCTCCAGGCGCGGCTTGTCACCTGTTGCCCTTACCGCCTCCGCCCTTATGCCGGGTGTCCCACAGACTCCGCCGGAGCCCTTGCCCAATGCCCTTGCCCAGCGGGCCTAGGAAGCACCTAGGGCCGGTGAATCTGACCCTGGAACCCAGGCTGCCTCTGGTAATCAGTTAGAAAGACAGACAGCCCCCCTCCCCCCTCCGCCCAAACACCAGTTCCAAAACACCCGACGGCCAAGGATCCCACATGTGTGGTCTCAGAACAAGTCTTGGAGTCTTTAAGCACAGGAGGGACAGGTCCCCGAGTTTCTGCTTGCATTGTCCAAGAAGCCGATAACCTGAAGAGGCGTATTTCCTGGCTCAGCTGGGCCGGGACAGCCCAGACCTTAACTTTGCAAAACTCCAAGACTTAACTTTGCCCGGGTCTCTCCCCTCTCGTAAGGGGACGGTTTGTTCATCCTGGGCCATCCCCAGGCCATGGCGCATTCTCTTTACCCAGTGTCTCTTGTGCTTTGGTGTAGGGTTTCGAGATAGCCCCCAGGTGATTGTTCCTGAAACACCTGTGGATTTTTGGATTGTGGTGTGGCTGCATCGGACTTCGGCTAGGGTCCGTGATATGAAGAACCTAGGCCGGAGGGTGTAAGGGGAGGGCTGAATTTTACTTTTCCTCAGAAAAGCATGTGTGGTTGACACCTTAAGCACGTGGCTCCCAGATAGTGCACTTGTGTCATCTGATGCCCCTTGTCACTCTTCACAGTTCCATCCGCTGCCCCCCTCCAGAGCAAAATAGAGCACTCTTTGAAACTACCGGTGTTGGCCGCAGCCTCTCTGTCCCTCTGCCTGTCTTACCACAGCAGTTTCCTTTCCCAACAGAGAAATGGGTCAGGGGCTCTTTGAGGGCAGAGGATCAGGCGTTAATCTGCTCACTGCTCTCCTGCCACTTCCAGCCTTGTGCTCTGTAGCAAGCTTAACTCCCCTGCCATCTGCCTAATGCGGGCTGCTGGGTATTGTAGCTGGGGAAGAGCTGTCACGCTGAGGTTCTGCTTTCAGTGGCTCCCACCCCTCTGAAGTGGGCCCATGTTGAGTAGATTCCACTTGACCCTCCCTCCCTTGAGAGCTACTGTTCAGAAATTATTGAATGCCCTGTACCAGTTTTGAGCCGTTATTACTAATCACCCTGGAAATCAGAGTTAATTGTCTCAGTGATGGGACGGGGCCTTCTTTGATTAAAAGAACGTGAAAAGGCTGTAGGAAAAAGATTTTCTGTTTCTGTTAAAAGTGTTCTTTGCGTAATGCTTCATTCAGTTTTTAATTTGGGAAAACAAACATACAGAATCATTGAAAGAATTGTATAGAGAACATATACCCACCTGTTAGATTCTACAGTTAATATTTTACTCCAGTTATTTTTGTGTTGCTTTAGAGTCGATCCTCTAGCTACTCTTTGGATGGTCTTTGCTCCTTGTGACTGGTTTTGGGACACCAGCATGGGTTCAGGAGCCATGCTTTTAACCTGGTCCTTCTGGGATGGAATGGCCCCCACAGATGTTTGTGACAAGAGGAACCACCCAAAACAGCACAAGATCAGAGCAGTTGGTAACTTTGTCCCATGTTGGTCACTGAGACTGTGGGCTGCTGCCTCTAGAACATACAACAGGCACTCAAGAATGGCAGTCCCCGTCTTCCCTTTAGGGGAGAGGCTTGGCTAATGGGTAACCTGCATTTTCTGGTGATTCCAAGGACAGCTTTGGTGACTCAAAACCAAAGTGTCTTTAAACCTGAGGCAGAGGAAGCGTATTGTCTAGCTGTGGTGTCATGGTGAAAATCACTGATAGGAACTCAGAGTCTGGAGCCACATTCACTAGCCAGCCCAGGCAGCAGAGCAGGTAAGATTCGTTAACCAGAGGCCGCCTGTGAGCAGAGATGATTCGAGTTTGGCCTTGTGAACATCTGTTCACCTAGTGGATGGATGTCATTGTGTTGCTCAAAAGATAAACAATATTTCCTGTTTGTGATCTCAATGCCAGATTTTTTTTTAAGCTTTTGGTTGGTTTAATAGCCTCTGTTTGAACACCTAAATCAATCAGTAGGGTGGGTTTGGAACTGTTTCCATGGATCTCTGTTTATCATGCTGTTCTTAGATGTGTTACTGTACTGTCCTCATAAGAGCTTCGGCCTCAGAGTGCATGGGCTCCCTGGCTTTTACAGGATGAGGATGACAGAACTGTGCTGATTTGGGCAGGAGGTGTTTCTCCCTCTTCCTCACTTTGGAGCCAGTCAGCCTGGTGGTTTTAGTGGCCGCCGGTGGTCCTTGCTGTTCTCTGTGGCATTTGAAAGAAACCAGGTGCCTGTTTCTAGTTGGGTCAGATCCTCCTCACGGGGATGAGGATGTGCGTGCCGGTGTGTTTCGGAGGACAGACTTAAGGAGAGTCTGTGGTCTGGGTATAGTCCTGTGGCAGTGTGGCTGGTTTCAGAGCCCAAGGGCAGGTCCGGCTAACCATCTCAGGAGCCTGGGGTACTACACCCTTGGCCTGGGGCAGAAAACCGAGTTAGGGGAGCCCTTGGAATCCAGAAGAAAATCCTGAAGGGAAAACGCATTCCAAGCAAGCCATCAGTCTGCAGAGGGCTAGGCCAAGAGGAGGATCCCTGTAAGAGGTCCAGGGTGGGCTGGCAACTGAACCAGAGGTGGCGGCTTAATGTGGAGCTGGAAGGAACTGTAGCCCCAGGTGCTTTTTCCAGGGCATCTACAGCCTGGGTCAGGAGCGGGGCCTAGAAGCCTCAGCCAAAGTTAACCACCGAGAATGTCTGTTCTTCTTGCACACCTCCTCCGTGGAGGAAGGTAAAGGGTAACCTCTCTCCACTGTATCTGAAAACACACACACACACACACACACACACACACACACACACACACACACACACACACACACACACACACACACACAGTAGGAAGAGGTCAATACTTTGAACTAAATGTACCATGGGGCTCACCCAATCATGGCATAATCTTTATCGCATTATTTGTTACATGATAGGGAATGGAAATTTCACAAGATGAATCTGATTCTGCATTCTGAATAGGGTCCAGCTTGGCAGGACTCAGCTGTGATTGAGAGAAGAGAAGACACTTTCCTTGCCCATTGCTTCCTGGATGTTTTCTCTGGGCTTTCCAGTGGCAAGACCTCCGCCCTGCACCCCCAAATGTGGATATGTGGCTCCTTCCTGAGCAACTGCCCACCTTCGTAAAAAAGATAGCTTTCTCCAAGCCCAGAAGCAACACCGCACAACCACAAGTCCCTCTTGACCCTGCTCTCCTGGGTCAGCAGACTGGAATCGGGGCTAGTTTTGTGTATGTTCCAGGGGGAGTGACCAAGAGACCTGGAATTGTTGGTGGGAGGGAGGGGGCCAAGAGAAGTTTCAAGAAGTGATGGCAAAGTCTCAAGTCTTCATGCCCTTTAAGAAAGAGAAGATTACAAGCAAGGAGTGGTTTGGGCGAGATGACCCAGGCCTGCAGTTGGTCAGCCCTTTAATTATAGGTCTTTAATTATAATTGTGTCGCCTAATGAGCCTTTGTTCACGTGTGCTGAAATCTTGGCCTCTGAGCTGGCCTCTGATAAACTCTTGAGCACTCTCCTGGGCACCATCTAGAAGCTCTGGTGAGGGCAGTCTGCCTGACCACTGACCGTTTCAGCACTGAGCCCCAGGACCTCCAGGCCTTCACAGCTGCAGGTACCAGCCAAGTGCCCCCTTTCCATAGGTGGTAACTAGATAGATGCTGTTGGGTGTGCTGAACCAGGCCGAGGCAATGGACTCTTCGGAAAGGCTTCCTGCTTTTGACTGGTCTGAACTGTCCTTGTTAACTTCTTTCCCAGTCAGGGTGGAGTTGACAACGTGTGTGCCCCAGCTTGTTTGGGAGTCGGGGAGGAGCCGACTGTATGGTGCCCTCTCTGGGTCATGTCTTAGCTGCTGTGTTGGGAGCAAGTATGGCAAATTTGGCAGGCAGGGCAGGGTTGTCTTCTGTGCCCCAGACCTCCTCCTCCCCTTCTGATCCTTCTTTCCTTATGTGGCTACTCAGATGCTGTTGTCAGCTGAAAAAAAAATACACAACATGAGAGCCGTGGGTTAAGTTTTGTTAAGGGGGGGAAGGTCAGTATATATGGTTTTAGTGAAGGGGGTGCGTGCAGTCAGTCACACATTGTGGCAAGGCTTGCTGCTAGTCACGAGGAGCAGATGTCACTGTTAATGATTTGAGTGCTTTTCTGTATATGAGAAGATGGAAGAATTTAGGCTCGTAAAATCTTCTCCTGAAAATGTCGAACTATCGGAAGGCTTGTTCTGCCAGTTTTTCCCAGAGCACAGAGTGCCTCATTCCTGATCTCCACCCTGAACTCCTTTCAGGATGTCTTGAAGGTCAATGGCTGCAGTGGCTTAATCCTTGTAGAGGCAGATGGCAAGTGGCAATTTCAGCTGGCACTGTGTTTCTCCTGCCAGAGCCAGTTTGGGGGCAACATCATGAGTATTAGTCATTTGTACCATAGTGTAAAGAAGTTTCCATGAGTCAGCGTCTTCGTATCTTAATTTGGGACTGAACTGCCGTCTCTGTTGTTTAAGGCACATCTAGGCAGGTATGGGAGGAATTTGGAGGTCAGGGAAGATCCTTTACCTCTAAAATAATACATAGGCTGTGACGAGGAACCCAGGTAACAGTACCAAGTAATAAATAAGAATTTTTAAAAACGCGTTTAGTCCCTTTTCCTCTTTACCAGAAGATTGGATGTTTTCAGACATTCTGGATAAGCTTAAACATAATTTTGAGTTGTTGGCAAGAGAATCCAGTGTTCCCCCAAATTTTATAAAATAAATTTTCTCTGCTATTTGAAAGAGCTTGCTAGAGACAGTGATGGAGGTGTTCACAATGTCTGCAACAAGGACCCTGGGTTGATGGAGGTGATTTGCACTTTGGGGGCCTTGCAAGGCGCTGGAGTCCTGGAGCCCATGGCGGTGTGGAGTGTCTCCTGAGTTAGGAGAGCAGGTTGCCAATGGGTTGTAGAGGTCAGGATCGCACTGGTCCATGCCAGAAGTCTGTGATTCCCGTAATATAATAGGAAATATATATTTGATCTCTTACCCTGGTTCCTGGCACAGAGCTTCCAAAACTCTTGGAATTTCCTGAGTAATAGGAGTGTCTTTTGTTATTCATAGCAAAACCCTTTCAACCATAAGCATAACCATATGCTACTAAGATGACTCTTCATGGGCCCCTGGATAGATAGCTTCTGCCTGAGGGCTGGTTGCCAGAGGACTTTCAGCCCCACCCTTAGACCCCTCTGGGGAGTGGAGAGGGGCTGAAGGTGGCATAAATGGCCAGTGGCCAGTGATTTAATCAGTCATGCCTATGTAATGAAACCTCCGTAAAAACCTCAGATGACAGGATTCTGAGAAATACTGTGCTGATGACACATTGAAGTACTGGAGGGCGCAGAGCTCTGAGCGTATGGAAGCTCCCACCCCACCCCCCTTATCTTGCATCTCTTGCATTTCACTGTTGCTGAATTGTGTCCTTTAAAATAAACCAGTTATAGTAAAATGTTTCCCCAAGTTTTGTGAGCCGTTCTAGCAAATTATAGAACCTGAGATGGGGATTTTGGGAACCCCAGTTTATAGCTGGTTGGTCAGAGGTACAGGTAGTGACAGGTACTGGGACCTGTGACTGGTGTCTGAAGCCGGGGCAGTCTTGTGGACTGAGCCTTTAACCTATGGGGTCTGCACTGGCTTCAGGTAGTTAGAGTTATAATTGAATTGAGAGACTTCCCTGGTGGTCCAATGGTTAGGGCTCCACGCTTTCACTGCCGAGGGCACGGGTTCAATCCCTGGTCGGGGAACTAAGATCCCGCAAGCCCTGCGGCATGGCCAAAAAGAAAAAGAATTGAATTGAATTGTAGGACACCCATTAGTGTCAACTGGATATTGGTGTGGGGGAAAAAGCCACACATTTGGTGTCAGAAGTGTTGTGAGTAAAAAATATCTCATCCCTAAACCAAAGGGCAGGCTTATCTAGAGACACAAGGAAGTTGACCAAGGAGTGGAGAGAGACTGTGCCCCATTCTGTGTCTTTTGAAGTTTAATAATAACCTCAGGCCCAGGAAAAGGGAGGCCAGAATGCGAAGAGTCATTCTTTCAAGTCCATGAAAATAGCATTCCTGTGGTGACCATTTGCTTCCTGAAAACCTGTGAGGTGGTGACCCACAGCTGTGGTGGGTCACTGTGTAGTCACTGTGCCCTTATAGGCCCAGCAGCGGTTTCTCAGGGCTCATCTTGGTGGTGAGGCAGAGGGTCTTTGGAAAATCAACTTGTGTAATCAGTGGTTGGGCACAGCTCACCCCGTGGCCTGGGAACTTGGCCTCAACGGAGGGAGGCACTCCGAGGCTCAGGCGGAGAAGGCCTCCTGGGCTTGGGCTGACACTTGCGGCTTCACCAAAGTGCCAAGAAGTCTTGAAGGAGCATGTTTCTACCTGTTCAGGCTCGTCATTCCAAGATGCCAGTTTGGTTTACAGACACTATTGCCCTTGTGCCAGGCTCCAAAGAGGGCTGGTTTCTAGGACATCCAGCTGGTCTTATAGTTCATGCGTTGTCCCAGCCAGAGCCTGGATGACTAAGAATCTGTTGTCGTTAGTGCTTCCTTTCCAGGCTCCGCCCTCTCTGTCATTTGCGAGTCTCAGCCTAGTTTTAAGTAAGTATACACAGAGACCCAGTGGACTCATGGGGTATAGGTTATCTTCTTACAAGATTATTTCTTCCCGAAGGTACAAAGCTCTCTGGTGACCATAGTCAAATAAGGGGAGTGCAGGTAGACAAACAGCCTCTACACCTGCTGTGCCCTCCACCCTGGCGCCCTTTCCTCCTCAGGTCTCTTCAATGACGTCCTGTTCATCACCCAACTAAGTTGCCATTACTGAGAGTGTCCACCATCCTCTCCCTTCCCCCAGCAGAAGGAAAGTTCCCTTCCTCAGGTCCCATTGCATCTTGCTAAATTCATACCAATGCTGCTCTTTTGTTTGCTGAGATAAGATGTACAGTATGTGAGTTTTGACAAATATATATTTGTCAAATATATACAGTCATGTAACCAACACCATAATCACGACACAGAGTAGAGTTGCCCAGCAAAATTTCTGCATACTCTCTTGTAGTCAAACCCTCCCTTCCCCCTCAGCTCCTGGCACCCATGGATCTGATTCCCCCCCAGTGTTTTGCCTTTGTAAGAACAGGATGCAGATGGAATCATAAAGTAGGTAGCTTTTCAGTCTGGCTTCTTTCACTCGGCAAACATCATTTGTTGTGTGTATCCCTGGTTCATTCCCTCTCCTTGCTGAGTACCCATAACTTTTTATTCATGTCTCTGCATGGACCTCTTCTGCCATATCCGCATATCTGGATGCTTTTCTGTCTGTCTTCTTGGTGCACAGCCGAGCTCCTCCAGGGCTGGATGGTGCCTTGTTGCCCCAGTATCCCCAGGCTGCACTTGACCGTGTGGTGCCGGGACAGCTGTGCATTGACAGTGATGATCCTTGGTCCTCTCCTCCTCGCTGGGGGAGGAGCCAAGTGTCTGCCCAGGCAGCAGAGCCCCTGCAGAAGTCTGGCCCATCCTGGGCTCCTGCTCTCTAGGGCCCTGGCTGGTCCCTGCTCAGGCTCTGTGTTCAGCAGCTGACCTAGAGAGCCGCCCAGGGATGGGCAGGCTGGCTTCTGGTAAATCACACCCACCCTCGGTTTGGTGTCTGTGATGGCAGGTGCCAGCACTTGCTAGGGACTTGGGCGGAGTCTTTGTGGATGCCCTGGCTCTCTGGCGCTCCATGTCACGAATTACTGGGAGTGTGGTACAGGTATGTACCTGTCTAGTTCCTCCTAGGCTGGAGAAGCCCTATTTGGACCTTGTTTTCACTGACTCACAGCTGCACTGGCTTGTGAGTTAAAAACAGGCCTTGGCATATCTGCGCCATGACAGGCCCTCCCCAGGCCTCAGGCTGACCTGGAATGCTTGTGTAAATATTTGGAGGAACTTGAGGTTGGCGACCATTTCTCCCCCTGGATCTTCTTGCCTTGTCTCCTAGAGCAGTAAGGCGAAGAGCGTGGTGGGAGAGTGAGGACCAGTTCATGTTTGAAACACTCAAGGTGGTGGCACATTTGAGAGGTGCTGGAGTTCCGGGCAGTTCCTAGAAGCCAGTGGAAGTGGTTGACATTTGCTGTAGTGACAGTGGCTCCGTTGTAGAGCCAAAGGGGTTGAATTCAGACTGACCAGAGTTCACATCACGATTCCCCTCCCTACTGGCCCGGGGCCTTAGACAAGTTACACAGCTTCTCTGTATGCCAGTTTCTCCCTTGTACGTTATCTATCTCCCAGGGTGCTGCTGAGAATTAAAATGAGTCAGTGTGTAAAGCACCTAACAGGCCCAGTGCGCAGCAGGCCCTCGTCTAGGGGTAGCTACTAAGGCCACCTCTAGTCTTGCCAACTGCTTTTGCCAGCAAATGTTACGCCTTTGCAGCGGACATCTAAGGAAAGGGTTAGAGGTTCTGAAAGGAGAATATGGTGGTGTCCAAGTGCGTGTCCAGACCTCCTTCCGATGCTGCTCATATCTCCTCCTCTTTGTTGGTCTCCAGCCACCTCTGTGTCCTTAAATCACTTCAGCAGCTGCCCAAGTAGCGATGGTAACTCGGGACTCACCAGCCGTGAGAGAACTGTAACCGAGCTTAAAATAGAGACTGCCCTTGACTGGTCCTGAGGGCTGCGCAGGCCCCTGACGGCCCCTGGTGTCTGCCCTCCCAAGCTGAGCGGGACTCTGGTGGCTGGAGGCTGCAGACCTCCCTGAGAGGCAAGCCAGGCTCTCCTTGGTCCGGAGGCCCTTAGGGTACGTGTCCTCAGCCTCAGGCCTCCACCGCTGCCTGGGGAGGGGGGAGGGCCCGGCCTGGAGGAGACAGCTGATTTGGTGTGGTGGCACCTTAGGCTTAGCAGGTCAGTGAGCGGGGTTGGACTAGTTCTGGCCTTGGTGTAGGGGGATGGGGGAGCCACTGGGAAGCGTTTTTAAAGGTGGAAAGTGCGGCAGGCCTGCCTAAGGGCAGACTAGAAGGGGAGCTCAGAAAGAATAGGTCATGCTCTTTAGTTGATCTTGTTTCTTTTGAAGCTCCCAACCAGGTCCCTGTGTCTGAACATAAGTGTATCAGAGAATGCCCACAGAGCAAGGCCCACACAGAAAGGTCAAGCCCTTCCCATTGAGGGAAGATGCCCAGATGGGGCGACTTTGTGCCCAGAGCAGTGTGCCTCTACTACTGTCTTTAAATTGTGTCTGTGACCGCTCCTGTGCAGGTGCCACCTCGGCGTCTGACCACTGCTGAGCGGCCCCAGGCAGGAGGCCCACAGCCAGGAAAGGCGGCCCCTGACGGTCCCGGTTACCATGGCGTCCACCAGCGTGGAGAGCCAGCTGCAGAGAATCATCCGCGATTTGCAAGGTACGGCTTGGCTGCAGGGCACACCGAGCTTGGTGTTGAGAGAGCTGTGACTGTGCTTTTGCTGTTGCCAGCTGAAATTAGCCCTGTGATCTGTGTTTACACCGAGAGTAATCGGAGCCCTCGGGACACATCATATTGAAATATTTGGGGCTCAGATGTCCGCCCTGTTAAGGCTGGGAGACCTTGCCTGGCCCTCCTCTCAGGCACTGTAAAGGCACTTTGTAAACAAAATCAAATACCTCTTTCTGGGTCTGGGTCTGATTTCTGTGTGTGTGTGTTTGTGTTTTCAAACCACCCGTTAAGTCTTTGAATTGTGAGTCTCTGGGAGACGGCGGAATTGGCTCATTTGCAGAGATATTCTGCCTCCTTCTAAGCAGGAAGACGAGACACCCATCTTGCTTGTTTTGCTCTTCCACCTGGTTCCGGGTGGGACTCACTCCAGTTCTGGGCCTGCTGCCCCCCAGACTTCCCTGAGCTCAACGTTGCCCAATGAGAGAGACTTGTGGGCCTTGGCTCACTGGACAAAGGCAAGGCAGGCGGGGGTGCGTGTGCAGAGAGCAGGCTCGGGAGGAACCCGCTGTGTTCTGTACTGGCTGTGGAGTCCAGGGCCCAGGTTCACCCTTTCAGATGACGTCCCAAGGGGAGAATTTTGGCAAGTTTTCCATCCCTCATGAATCACCAGGGCAGGTCTTGTAAGCCTCTCTGGAGCACCAGCACATTTGCTACAACACAGTCTGAAGCTGACTCCTTCCTCCGTGTCATGGGGACCCCAGTGACACTCTCCTGACAGACTCAAGGCGCAGGTTCCTAACTGCTCAGACACAGTGATAACCGACTGCAGTCTCTCATACCCAGGTTAGTGGAGGCCACAACAGTCTTCATTGTGAAGGCAAATATCGATGAGATAAAAATCACTTTCTCAGGCGTATCTCCTGTTTATGTAGTATTTTGGGCCTTCATGGCATTTCATGTGTGCCAGGCACGAGTCTCACAGATAATAATAGCTCATTGAGTCCTCACGTTTGGTCCTGTGAGGCAGGGACCATTATTATTCCCATTTTGCAGATGTGGAAACAGGCACAGAGAGGTTAAGTGACTTGCCTACGGTCACACATCCAGTCAGGCAGAGCCTGGGTTTGCACACACACCTGGTGCCAGGGTCTGTGCTCTTAACCACACCAGTCTACATCCAGCTAAAATGTGGGAGATGGCTTTTTTCTTTTTAAATCTATATACACACACACACATGCACACACATACACACAGAAAGTAAAATGACAGTCCCTGCAAATCTGAGTTTGCCCCTGGTCTTCAGAGGTTTCTCCACAAAGTAAGCCATCTTCTCTCTGTTTTAGTCTCTGGTTCTCAAGGATGAGTCTGGGACCCAGAGGTCCTTATTGGAGGGAAGAGAGGAGCCCATGGCAGAGCTCCTGATCCAGGGAGGAGGACAGGCATCAGAATTTGTTCAGTTGCCCTTTCCCACCCCATGTGCTATCCTCGTCTGTCATGCCCCACATCCCAAGGCCATCTCAACGTCCTATAACCAGCCCTCAGAGCACTTTGGTGGGAATTTTTAAAAGGCACCACACTTTCTCAAGACCCTTTCTTTTCATCTGTTGGTAATTATCAGAGATTAGAGCTGGAAATTTCATATTCCACGTCCAAGGCTCCTTCTTTCAAAATTTCAGGAGTTCCCAGGTCAGGTTATGAGCTTTACCCCAGCCTGACGGTGGGGGAGGAAGGCTGTGTGTCTTTCCTGGTCCCTGGCTGCCGGCTGTCAGTGCCGCCACAGCAGACACTTCTAGTAGGACACACCAGACCACAGTCACTTGTTGTGAGACTCAGTCCCAAGAACATGTCTTCGCCATTTGCTGACCTTTGCTTGAGGAGTCAGTGTTGATTAACTTTTAGCAGCTCAGGCTCAGCTTCAGTCCTGGCAGGTCTGCTTTCTAACCATGGTGTTTGAGAGCAGTGGCTAGGGGTTCCTTTTCTTTCAAGAATTGTCAGAGGAGGTAGCTTTGTGCAGCATGTCCCAGCCGTCTCGGCTGGGGACATCTTTCTCAGTGTCTAAACCAAACGCAACTTCTGACAGTCCCTCTGTCCCACGGCAGGGCTGTGAGTGAGAGTCAAAGGGGTTTTTCCTCTTTTTCTACACTGGGAGGTAAATCGTCTTAGAAGTTAAGAGGTGCGCTCTGGGGTCAGAGAGCCCCTGAGGAAACCAGGGTTCTCATTTCAGCCCCGCTGTTTGCCACCCGTGATCTTTGGCTCTGACCTCTCCGTGAGTTCCTCGTCTGTAAAGTGGGGATGATGATGCCAGCTTTCATCAATTCTACCGTGCATTTACGTTTTTTTCACATTTCAACAGCTCTGGATTTGGGATCATCTTAAAATCAGCTGCATCTTAGATTTGTTGAAATAAAGCAATTCCTGCCTCACAGTGCTCTATTGAATGAGAAAAACACGCAGAGGCCTGGTGCCTAGCCAGTACTCAGTTAACAGAAGCAGGTGGTGGTGTCATTCTTGGCATTGTCGTCATGACCTCTGCATATTCTGGGTCCTCTGGAAACCTGGACTTAACTGTACCGAGCAGTGGGGTTACAGTGAAGAACAAGAAACATGGCTGGAGTAGAGGATAAAGCTCTCAGGAAGTCAGTATTAGGGGACTGCTGTATGATTTATCCACACAGCAGACATTTTTGACGAAATACTACTCGCAAATGATAAGGCCTACATGGTGGGCCTACAGGGATGACCAAGAAATGTGCCCAGTCAGTGAGCTGTTGTGAAGTACCTGTGGGCTCTCAGGACATCCTAGCGCCTTCTGACTTGGAGTTCCCGCCCATGGATGTTTATGTAGTGCTCCACGTGTGCACGGTGCTTTGCCATCATGGGCCACTCAGGCCTGCTGCCCCCCCGGGGCCATCCCGCTGCTCTCTCGGAGGCCAGTCTCCATCTGGTGACATGCTCCTGTTTGTTGTCTTAAAGATGCTGTGACAGAGCTAAGCAGAGAATTTAAGGAAGCAGGGGAACCCGTCACAGATGACAGCACCAGCTTGCATAAGTTTTCATATAAACTTGAGTATCTCCTTCAAGTAAGTGACTCCTGTCATGTGTTGATTTCTGCTCTATTGTCTCTTGTCTCCCTCTTGGCTTCTTCATCAACATTCAGGACGCAGCTCTGAAAGCTCAGTGCAGCCGTTGAGCCCTCCTGGTTAGACTGAAGGTCAGAGCCATCCCCAGCCTCCAAGTGTGATCCTCTGAGGAATCAGAATGTTGCCCCTCAGGATGGTTTTGGGAATCGAGAACATTCTTCAGAGATTTAGGTCATCTTAATGCAGGTCACAAGGTCTCTCTGTATAGCAGGGATCTTAACTTTGGGGGAGTCACGTACCCCTTTGGCAGTCCGGTGAAAGCTATGGAATCTCTCCCCAAACACATGTATACACATGCAATCACACATTTTCTAGGAGTATGCGGACCCTCTGAAGATTATCCAGAGGCCCCTGTTTTAGAGCCTCGCTCCTCAAAGTGTGGTCCATAGACCAGCAGCATCGGCATCACCTGGGAACCGGTTAGAAGTGCACTCTTGGTCCCCACCTTGACGTGCTGAATCAGGATCTCTGAGGTCAGCTCAGGAAGTTTTCTTCTAACATGTTTACAGTGTAATGCTTATATCTGCTTGGTTCAAGAAGCACAGATCTAGAGAACTCTGCAGATGTGAAAAAATACAGGCAACTACAATAGGCAGGAAGGAAATGGACCAATATGATAACAGAAGTTATCTTAGGGTGATGGTGTAGGCATTATAATTTTTTCTTTTCTTTTTTGTTTTATCCAGTTGTCCTAACAATGTATGCAAATCTTTTATAATAAAAAAATGCTATAGAACATTACGTTATAGGAAGATATCCTCTATCATTTTGAACACCATAAGTTTGCAATGTCACCTCCCACCAACGTGTATAGGATGAGAGCCCACTGGAGGAGGTGTCTCAGTGTATTGAAGGCTCACCTTTCATGTGCCTTTTTTTTTTTTTTTTAATTTTTATTAGAGTATAGTTACTTTACAATGTTTTGTTAGTTTCTGCTGTACAGCAAAGTGAATCAGCTGTATGTATACATATATCCCCTCTTTTTTGGTCACATGCCTTTTCAACTGGTTCTGTTGTTTTACATTATGAAAGTATTAATAGGGCGCTTTTTTTTTCCAGCCCATTTTGGTTTTAGATTTGAAATGGCTCATGGCTGACATTTATTTGGATTTATTCTATGTATATTAAAACAGTAATGAAACTTGAGTTGAGTAACGGATAAAATGTCACTAACACATTTCCCTATGTCAAGACATCGTTAACACTCTTCATGTTACCCTTAAAACGTTTCATTTGAGTTTCTTTACCATGTCTTAATAGCACCTTTGGTGTCTTCCACCCAACTCTATACACAGAGGTCCCTTTGGGCGCCTGTTATTCCTGAACCTCACTAGTTGTATGACCTTGAGCTAGTTACTTAACCTCTCCTAGCCTCAGTTTCCTCACCTGTAAATTGAGGGTGAAAACCCCCTCATTCACCAGTAAATAAAAATAATGCCAATAAAGGGCCTTGCCCAGTGCCAGGCAACTAAGAAGCTGTCATTATTCATCGTTTAAATGGTGGGATAAATAGCAGTGGGTTTGGACGTCCTCACTCTCCTTTCCCTGCCCAGTTTGATCAGAAAGAGAAGGCCACCCTCCTGGGCAACAAGAAGGACTACTGGGATTACTTCTGTGCCTGCCTGGCCAAGGTGAAAGGAGCCAATGACGGGATCCGATTCGTCAAGTCTATTTCAGAGGTAAGCAGAGAAGCCAGGGACCTCACCTCTTTCCCTTGCCTGCCTTAAACCTCTCTCGCAGAGACCTTTGCTGCAAACAGCCAGGTGAGGAAGTGAGGGTTTACGTGTAGGAAGGAAGTAAAGAAATCCAGTCCAGGTATATGCAGTGCCCACTGAGAGCTCTGGGAAGCCACCTAGGTGAGTGTTTACCAAGCCGAGGAGTGGCTCAGTCCTGACTGTATTAGACCCCAACCCAAATGTAACCTAACAGGGTGGGCTGCTCACATTGTGGTCTGCTCATGGTGCCCCCGAGAGGTGTACAGCCTAGGACACCTTTACCTTTTTTAAAAGAATCGGTTTCTTAGATAAAATTCTTAGAGTTTGCTAGGCTACTTTCCCTATGATTTGCCCAGGAAACTTGGATTTAAAATGAAGAGTGATGTGGGATCTTGAGAGACAACTAAGCAGCTTCGCACATTAAGTTCTGAGCCCCTCAAGAGCAGAATGCCGTGGCTTTGCTGTTTTACAAAACTCCAGATCAGCAACAACGCGCATACTCTGTCTCTCTGTCTCTGTCTCTCTGTCTCTGTCTCTCTGTCTCTCTCTCTCTCTCTCTCACACACACACACACACACACACACACACACACACACACACTAGCCTAGTCCATCTGGGAGTGAAGAACTTTGCGCATTAAGGAGCAAGTAATCCCCTAGATTTGAGGCAGGAGGCCTAAAGGGTTTGTATATTTCATCTTTCTTTCCAGTATCTCATGAGTAAGTCTAAGGTCCCTTTGAAGTTGGCAGACATGCTCCTTGGCCAGCCTTCCACAAAGGCCACAGGGTCAGGTGCTCTGGGAAGAACTCCCTGGCCGTGCCAGCTGGAGCCAGGTGGGTTTCTCCTTATAGCGAATGATGGTGTTAGACACGTGGACACTGAGGGCTGGGCATTTTCCACCAGCTGTACCTTCTGACAGCTGAGAAAATGAGGAAAGATCCTGGCTCATAGGAGTTGGTTTAATGTCCAGGTAGTACAGATACGTCCCGTGAGATCTTGCCTGGTGGGACATTCAGGTGCATGATTAAGTGTTGTATCGCTTCTCAGTATAGTGCAATGAGTTCTGATTAGATGCTAACAAAAATTAAGAAAGTGGATGATGAAAGTGGACCCATGATCTCAAAAAGTTCAAAAACAAAAAAACCCAACAAGGCTATGCAGTATATTCATTTGCAGTATAAGGGAACTATTACTGTTCCCTTCCCCAAAGGATGTTTAAAAAGACCTTTTTTTAAAAAAATAATAAATTTATTTATTTATTTATTTTATTTTTGGCTCTGTTGGGTGGTCTTTGCTGTGCGCGGGCTTTCTCTATTTGCGGCGAGCGGGGACTACTCTTCGTTGCAGTGCATGAGCTTCTCATTGTGTTGGCTTCTCTTGTTGCAGAGCATGGGCTCTAGGCGTGCGGGCTTCAGTAGTTGTGGCACGTGGGCTCAGTAGTTGTGGCTCGCAGGCTTTAGAGCACAGGCTCAGTAGTTGTGGTGCACGGGCTTACTTGCTCCATGGCATGTGGGGTCTTCCTGGACCAGGGCTCGAACCCGTCTCCCCTGCATTGACAGGCGGATTCTTAACCACTGCGCCACCAGGGAAGTCCCTAAAAAGACCTTTTAAAATAGCTCCTTTTACATATATAATCAGTTCAGTTAATAGGCCTGATTTAAAATGTAGCCTCAACTCTTTGCCTTCAAAAAATTAAATGTTCTAAATGCTGTTACAATGGCCATTTTATTACTAAGGAGAAGCCCCAGGACATCCCTGGTGGTGCAGTGGTTAAGGATTTGCCTGCCACTGAAGCAGACATGGGTTCGAGCCCTGGTCCGAGAAGATCCCGCATGCCGTGGAGCAGCTGAGCCTGTGCGCCACAACTACTGAAGCCCTCATGCCTAGAGCCCATGCTCCGCAACAAGAGAAGCCACCACAATGAGAAGCCCACGCACCACAAAGAAGAGTAGCCCCCGCTCTCCTCAACTAGAGAAAACCCGCGCACAGAAACGAAGACCCGTCACAGCCAAAAATAAATAAAAACGAAAAAACAAGCCCTTCCCTTGGGAGCTTACAGACATGGGCTGTTATGTGGGGTTCTTTTTAGATGCTGCAGGGCCTCTGTGTGGTGTGCATTTGTATGACCAGTACACTTCACTTCAGGATGCCTTGCTCAGCTGTTCTCGGCTGCCTGGGTCTCCTAGTTATCACCACTGAACACTTTGTGCTCACCTCACTTATCAGTGGAGAAGCATTTGGACATAGGGATGTCATCAAGATTCTCCCCTGGGCATCTGTCTTGATACACTCCCCACGGACATGCCATGGTGGTTTTTATAAAGCCACGTCAGGCTGCTGCCCACCTTCATTTCCAGACCTCCTGGCTATACCCCAAACCCACAAAACTCACATGGAAAAAATGTCTTACAGCCTCTTACATAAATGTCTTCTGAGGTTTCACACCTTCTTATTTTTTAAAACTACTTCATATTGTGGTATCATTTCCTCGAGTCAGCAATGAGAAGGCATATAGCTCTGAGCTAAAAGGTGCTGGGTACCGGGATGTTTATAGCATCATGAATGTGCCGGTGCTTGAGGTCATACCTCATGTTTCCTGTCTCATTCCAGCACCATGGCTGGCTTCTTAATAGGATGGAGGATTAGGACCATCTTTTGGTCAAACCACTACCGTCCCTTCCCCCAACCACCAAGTTAAACATTTCTGACCTTTGAAGAGGTGAGGAGGGAATGGGTCTTGGCTTACCCTGCTCAGAGCCAGCACCTGACAGAACAGGTGCATGTGGTAGGTTGAGAGGTTTTGAGTTCCTGCCTACTTATCTTGAGCTTCTGGGGCTGAAACATTGGGAGCATGAATCCTAATTTGATCAGATCTACATGGCCCATGGTCCATCCTGGCAACTAGGGCCAGAGTCTGTGACCAGCATACCCCACCACCGTCACAACAAGCTTCCAGAAACCTCTTTAGAAGCCATGTTTTGGCACTGTGGGGAGAGTTTTTGAAGACAGGCCTGCACCTGGACCCTCCGTCCACCTCAGACTTCCTGAAACAGAACCACACCCATTTTTCATTACTTCAGTGTAACTGGGCCACCTAGAAACACCCCTGCCCTCACCCCCTGGGCACCTTCTGACTAAATGCAGTGTGTTGGTATAGCTGAAAATAAATCCAGCTAGGAAAGCATTGACACATATGTGGATTTTAGTGATGGTTCCACGAGGACACAGAGGAGGCAGTTATACATCCATCACAAGTCCCCCTAACACTCCTCTGCCTTTTGCCCTCCTCTCTCTTGCCGCTTCCACATGGGCTCCAGCCAAGCCCCTTAGGCCTCTTTCCCTGCATCTCTTCTCCCAAAACTTCAAAAATAAGCCCAGGCATTAGCTAAACTGAGACCGTCTCTTCCTCTTCAAGTGTACTTCTGGTATGAGAAGCCCTTCATTTACCTCCAAGCTGTTTTGTAAATATTCCAAATTAAGTCAGACTGTTTCATCTCTGACTCTAAACCCAGGGATTCTGATGGAGCAGAGGAGGAAGAATGACATTCCGGTAGAATCCACAGTAGATATTTGAGCCTTTCGTGACTGTATCTTCCTTGACACGTATGCTGGAATCTACAGATTATTCTCAGATGGAGGCCTGCAAGACGTCCACCCACTTTAGGCCTCCCTCTGTGGGGTGACATTCTCAAATGTTTTGTGTTCTTTGAGGGACGTAAGTGAAGGTTATGTGTAGGGTAGGATTGGGTGACATTTTCTGCCCTGTTTTGTTTCTGCTTTTGTCAGCCATCCATGAGGCCTGTATTTGGAATTAGGCTAACAGCTCTTCATTTCTATTTTATCTACATTTTCCAGCTCCGAACATCTCTGGGAAAGGGAAGAGCATTTATTCGCTACTCCTTGGTGCACCAGAGGTTGGCCGACACCTTACAGCAGTGCTTCATGAACACCAAAGTGACCAGGTAAATACATGACAGTGCTGGGCTTTACCCCACACCATTCAGAAATGACCCAAAGTCCCCTCACTAATAATAACGATACAACTTAAAGTCAGATGGAGAAAGACAAATATCATATGATGTCACTTATATGTGGAATCTAAAAAACAGTATGAATGAACGTATTTATGAAACAGAAACAGACTCACAGACATAGAAAACAAACTTATGGTTACCAAAGGGGGAAGCGGGGAGAGGAATAAATTGGGAGTATGGGATTAACAGATGCACACTACCATATGTAAAAATAAACAGAGATTTACTGTATAGCACAGGGAACTATATTCAATATCTTATAATAAGCTATAATGGAAAAGAATAAAAAAAAGAATATAGATATGTACATGTATATGTGTAACCAAATCACTTTGCTGTACACCTGAAATTAACACAGTATTGTAAATCAACTAGACTTCAATTTAAAAAAAAATGGTGATGCTAGTTACAATACACAAGATGGAAGCCATCAATGTCCAATGATGGGAGGCTGTTAAATTACAGCAAATTAGGGCTTCCCTGGCAGCACAGTGGTTAAGAATCTGTCTGCCAATTCAGGGGACACGGGTTTGAGCCCTTGTCCTGGAAGATCCCACATGCCATGGAGCAGCTAAGCCCGTGCGCCACAACTACTGAGCCTGCGCTCTAGAGCTCACGAGCCACAAATACTGAAGCCTGCATGCGTTAGAGCCCATGCTGCACAACAAGAGAAGCCACTGCAATGAGAAGCCCGTGCACGGTAACGAAGAGTAGCCTCCACTTGCCGCAACTAGAGAAAGCCGCGTGCAGCAACAAAGACACAGTACGACCAAAAAGAAAAAAATAATAAATAAATAAATGAATTTATTTTTAAAAATTACAGCAAATTATTTTAAATGACGTAACAAGGCATCATTTAAAATTGCAATAAGGTATACCAAAACCTGAGATGAATTACCATATTTTAGTATATGTTACCACCCTTTTGCTAATATAAATATGATTTAAGTAGCGCCATGACTGTCCAGGTTAGACTGTATAGGGTTAAAGGAGGAACTAATTATGTAAGCCTTGATAGCTGCCCAAGAGTGAAGAAGAGGTGGTCTCCCCTCCCCAGTTTTTCTTTGATTATAAAAATGTAGCCTACTCTGTTCTTGGGGCCGCTGCGCTGCCTTGCCTGCCCACTTGTATCTCTCACAAGTTTCCTATGCTAATAAACTCACTCTTTGCCTGCCAAATAAATAAATAAAATTGCAATAAGGAAGTCTGTATAGCAACAAGGAAAATAACAATATAATAATCAATGAAAAAGAATGCAAATCTTATCTATCCTAATGGCAACAATGAAATTACAAAAATATATATAAAAGAATTAGAAAGTATATGAGAACATGAGGAGGCGGAGTCAAGAGGGCGGTGTGGGAAGACGCAGAATTAGTGTCTCCCCACAGCTAGGGTGCCTGCCAGCCGCTGGTGGGGGACTCTGATGCCCAAGGAGATGGGAGGAAACCCCAGAGTGAACCAGTAGGGGGACTGAGCAGGGAGGAGAAGTGGAGGCCAGACAGGATCAGTGCCCCTGAGGCCGGGGAGATCAGGAGAGGCAGGTGGGAGGGACCACCCAGGAGGAGCAGAGGGCATTTGCCCTGCCAACTTGAGTCCAGGAAGACTGCTGGGCGTCCAAGAAGCCCGCTGGGCTCCCAGGTGAGGTCCCCTGCCCTCTGAGACCAGGGGTGGGGAGCATGCCTGGGCCCCTTCTGTTCCTTGAGCCTAAGCTGCACCCCAACAGCCCCCAGGGTGTTTTCCAGCCCTGTGGGTCCTGAGCATTGGCCCCACCCACCACCCAAACCTCACCCTTGCTTAGGCCCCACCCTCCACAGGCAAGGCCTTTTCCCCCCCTGTTTTAAATTTTTGTTTATTTTTTTTCTTTTCCCTCCTCTTTTTTACTATTGTGGTACTAATGTACCTTACGGTTGTTGATTCATCTATATTTTTATTTTTATATTTTTCCTAACATATCTGTTAGTTTCCTAGTCTAATTTTATTTTTTACTTCGCTATTGTTGTATGTTTCTTTCTTTTCCTGCTGCCCCAGGCAGCTTGCGGGATCTTGGTTCACGAGCCCAGGGTTGGGCCAAAGCTCCTGCGGTGGGAGCTCCAAGTCTGAACCACTGGACTAACAGGACCTCACACCCCAGGGAATATTCTTTGGAGTGAGGTCTCACGGAGCTCCTCATCTCAGCACCAAGACCCAGCTCTACCCAATAGCCTACAAACCCTAGTGTTAGAAGCCTCAGGCCAAACAACCAGTAAGACAGGAGCACAATCCCACTCATTAAAAAAAAAGTGAGATGGCAAAAAAATACGTCACAAATGAAGGAGCAAGGCAAAAACCTACAAGACCAAATAAGTGAAGAGGAAATAGGCAATCTACCTGAAAAAGAATTCAGAGTAATGAGAATAAAGATGATCCAGAATCTCGGAAATAGAATGGAGGCATGGATTGAGAAAATACAAGTGTTTAACAAAGATCTAGAAGAACTAAAGAACGAACAAACAGAGATGAACAACACAATAACTGAATTACAGTAGAAGGAATCAATAACAGAATAACTGAGGCACAAGAACGAATAAGTGAGCTGAAAGACAAAAAGGTGGAAATAATTGCTGAGGAGCAGAATAAAGAAAAAAGAATGAAAAGAATTGAAGACAATCTCAGAGACCTCTGGGACAACACTAAACGCACCAACATTCAAATAATAGGGGTCCAAGAAGAAGAAGAGAAAAAGGGTCTGAGAAAATATTTGAAGAGATTATAGTTGAAAACTTCCCTAACATGGGAAAGGAAATAGTCACCCAAGTACAGGAAGCACAGAGTCCCATACAGGATAAACCCTAGGAAGAACACACCAAGACACATATTAAACTAACAAAAATGAAATTCAAATAAAAAATATTAAAAGCAGCAAGGGAAAACCAAAAAATAACATACAAAGGAATCCCCATAAGGTTATCAGCTGATTTTTCAGCAGAACCTCTGCAAGCCAGAAGGGAGTGGCAGGATATACTTAAAGTGATGAAAGAGAAAAACCTACAACCAACAGTACTCTACCCAGCAAGGATCACATTCAGAGTCAATGCCAAAGTCAAAAGCTTTTCAGACAAGCAAAAGCTAAGAGAATTCAGCACCACCAAACCAGTTTTACAACAAATGCTAAAGAAACTCCTCTAAGCGGGGAAACACAAGAGAAGAAAAAGGCCCACAAAAACAAACCCAAGGGCTTCCCTGGTGGCGCAGTGGTTGAGAGTCTGCCTGCTGATGCAGGGGACATGGGTTTGTGCCCCGGTCTGGGAAGATCCCACATGCTGTGGAGCAGCTAGGCCCGTGAGCCATGGCTGCTGAGCCTGCGCATCTGGAACCTGTACTCCGCAACAGGAGAGGCCACAACAGTGAGAGGGCCGCGTACCGCAAAAAAAAAAAAAAAACAATTAAGAAAATGGTAATAGGCACATACATATCGATAATGACCTTGAATGTAGATGGATTAAATGCCCCAACCAAAAGACACAGACTGGCTGAATGGATTCAAAAACAAGACCCATATATATGCTGTTTACAAGAGACCCACTTCAGACCTAGGGAAACTTACAGACTGAAAGTGAAGGGATGGAAAAAGATATTCCATGTAGATGGAAATCAAAAGAAAGCTGGAGTAGCAATACTCATATCAGATAAAATAGACTTTAAAATAAAGAATGTTACAAGCGACAAGGAAGGACACAACATAATGATCAAGGGATCAATCCAAGAAGATATGACAATTATAAATGTTTATGCACCCAACATAGGAGCACCTCAATACATAAGGCAAATGCTAAAAACCATGAAAGGAGAAATCGACAGTAGCACAGTAATAGTAGGGGGCTTTAACACCCCACTTACACCAATGGACAGATCATCCAGACAGAAAATAAATAAGGAAACATAAGCTTTAAATGACATAATAGACCAGATAGATCTAATTGATATTTATAGAACATTCCACCCAAAAGTGGCAGAATACACTTTCTTCTCAAGTGCACATGGAACATTCTCCGGGATAGATCACATCTTGGGTCAGAATTGGAGCCTCAGAAAATTTAAGAAAATTGAAATCGTATCAAGCATCTTTTCTGACCACAATGCTATGAGATTGGAAGTGAATTACAGGGAAAAAAACTCTAAAAAACACAAATACATGGAGGCTGAACAGTGCGGTGCTAAATATCCAAGAGATCGCTGAAGAAGTCAAAGAAGAAATTAAAAAATACATAGAAACAAATGACAATGAAAACACAATGACCCAAAACCTATGGGATGCAGCAAAAGCCGTTCTAAGAGGGAAGTTTATAGCAATACAATGTCACCTCAAGAAACAAGGAAAATCTCAAATAAACAATCTAACACTACACTTAAAACAGCCAGAGAAAGAAGAACAAAGAAAACCCAAAGTCAGTAGAAGGAAGGAAATCATAAAGATCAGAGCAGAAATAAGTGAAATAGAAACAAAAAAAACAATAGCAAAGATCACTAAAAGTAAAAGCTGGTTCTTTGAGAAGATAAACAAAATTGATAAACCCTTAGCCAGACTCATCAAGAAAAAAAGGGAGAGGACGCAAAGCAATAAAATTAAAAATGAAAAAGGAGAAATCACAATGGGCACTGCAGAAATACCAAAGATTATAAGAGACTACCAGAAACAACTATATGCCAATAAAATGGACAACCATGAAGAAATGGACAAATTCTTGGAAAGGTACAGTTTTCCAAGACTGAACCAGGAAGAATTAGAAAATATAGACAGACCTATCACAAGTAATGAAATTGAAACCGTAATTAAAAATCTTCCAACAAACAAAGGTCCAGGACCAGATGGCTTCACAGGCAAATGCTATCAAACATTTAGAAAAAAGCTAACACTGATCCTTCTCAAACTCTTCCAAAAAATTGCAGAGGGAGAAACACTCCCAAATTCATTCTATGAAGCCACCATCACCCTGATACCAAAACCAGAAAAAGATATCACAAAAAAAGAAAATTATAGACCAATATCACTGATGAACATAGATGCAAAAATCTTGAACAAAATACTAGGAAACAGAATCCAACAGCACATTAAAAGGATCATACACCACAATCAAGTGGGATTTATCCCAGGGATGCAAGGATTCTTCAGTATACGCAAACCAGTCACTGTGATACAACACACTAACAAATCAAGGAATAAAAACCATATGATCATCTCAATAGATGCAGAAAAAGCTTTTGACAAAATTCAACACTCATTTACGATAAAAACCCTCCAGAAAATGGGCATAAAGGGAACCTACCTCAACATAATAAGGGCCATATATGACAAACCCACAGCAAGCATCATACTCAATGGTGAAAAACTGAAAGCATTTCCTCTAAGATCAGGAACAAGACAAGGATGTCCATTCTCACCACTGTTATTCAACATAGTTTTGGAAGTCCTAGCCACAGCAATCAGAGAAGAAAAAGAAATAAAAGGAATCCAAATTGGAAAAGAAGTAGTAAAACTGTCACTGTTTGCCAATGACATGATACTAAACATAGAAAATCCTAAAGGTGCCACCAGAAAACTACTAGAACTAATCAATGAATTTCATAGGGTTGCAGGATACAAAATTAATGCACAGAAATCTCTGGCATTCCTATACACCAACAATAAAAAATCAGAAAGAGAAATTAAGGAAACACTCCCATTTTACCATTGCAACAAAAAGAATAAAATACCTAGGAAAAATCCTGCCTAAGGAGGCAAAAGACTTGTACTCAGAAAACTATAAAACAGTGGTGAAAGAAGTCAAAGATGACAAACAGATGGAATATACCATGTTCTTGGATTGGAAGAATCAGTATTGTGAAAATGACTATACTACCCAAAGCAATCTACAGATTCCATGCCATCCCTATCAAACTACCAGTGGCATTCTTCACAGAATTAGAACAAAAACTTTTACAATTCGTATGGAAACACAAAAGACCCCGAATAGCCAAAGCAATCTTGAGAAAGAAAAATGGAACTGGAGGAATCAGGCTTCCTGACTTCAAACTATACCACAAAGCTACAGTAATCAAGACAGTATGGTACTGGCACAGAAACAGAAATATAGATCATTGGTACAGGATAGAAAGCCCAGAGATAAACCCACACACATACGGGCACCTAATTTATGACAAAGGAGGCAAGAACATACAATGGAGAAAAGACAGCCTATTCAATAAGTGGTGCTGAGAAAACTGGACAGCTACATGTAAAAGAATGAAATTAGAACACCATACACAAGAATAAACTCCAAATGGATTAAAGACTTAAATGTAAGACCAGACACTATAAAACTCTTAGAGGAAAACATAGGAAAAACACTTGTTGACATAAACCACAGCAAGATCTTTTTTGACCTACCTCCTAGAGTAATGGAAATAAAAACAAAAATAAACAAATGGGACCTAATGAAACTTCAAAGCTTTTGCACAGCAAAGGAAACCATAAACAAGACGAAAAGACAACCCTCAGAATGGGAGAAAATATTTGCAAATGAAACAATGGACAAAGGATTAATCTCCAAAATATACAAACAGCTCATGGAGCTCAGTATCAAAAAACAAACAACCCAATCCAAAAATGGGCAGAAGACCTAAATAGACATTTCACCAAGGAAGACATACAGATGGCCAACAGGCACATGAAAAGATGCTCATCATCACTAATTATTAGAGAAATGCAAATCAAAACTACAATGAGATATCCCCTCATGCCAGTTAGAATGGCCATTATCAAAAAATCTAGAAACAATAAATGCTGGAAAGGGTGTGGTGAAAAGGGAACCCTCCTGCACTGTTGGTGGGAATGTAAATTGATATAACCACTACGGAAAACAGTATGGAGGTTCCTTAAAAAACTGAAAATAGAACTACCATATGACCCAGCAATGCCACTACTGGGCATATAGCCTGAGAAAACCATAATTCCAGAAGAGACATGTACCACAGTGTTCATTGCAGCACTATTTACAATAGCCAGGACTTGGAACCAACCTAAATGTCCATCGACAGATGAATAGATAAAGAAGATGTGGCACATATATACAATAGATATTTCTCAGCCATAAAAAGAAACAGAATTGAGTTATTTGTAGTGAGGTGGATGGACCTAGAGTCTATCATACAGAGTGAAGTAAGTCAGAAAGAGAAAACCAAATACCGTATGCTAATGCATATATATGGAATCTTAAAAAAAAAAAAAGTACTGATGAACCTAGTTGCAGGGCAGGAATAAAGAGGTAGACATAGAAAATGGACTTGAGGACATGGGGTAGGAGGTGAAGCTGGGGCAAAGTGAGAGTAGCATCGACATATATACACTATCGAATGTAAAATAGTTGTCTGGCGGGAAGCAGCAGCCTAGCACAGGGAGATCGGCTCCGTGCTTTGCAATGTCCCTAGAGGGGTGGGATAGGGAGGATGGGAGGGAGGCTCAAGAGAAAGGGGATATGAGGACATGTATATGCACGTGGAAGATTCGCTTTGTTGTGCAACAGAAACTAACAGTATTGTGAAGCAATTATACTCCAATAAAGATCTATTTAAAAAAAAGTATATGAGAACATGATTTGATAAAGGATAGGATTATGTATATTTTTCTTTTTAAATTATTGTTTTTGCAGTGAACAATTCTTCAGCACTTTTCAGCATGTATTAAAGTGTATAACATCTCTGAAACAAGTTCAGAAGACCTCAAATAAATGTGATAAACTAAACAATAATAATGACAACCACAGCAGCAGTGCCTGTCTGTGTCACACCCTGGCACAAGCAGGGACCTCCCCCTATCATCCTCCTCTCCCCTTCCCTACCACAGTCCTTGGCGCACATTGGGCAGTTAGCACTGAGCTGTCACAGGTGAGGAAAGTGAGGCTCAGAGAGGCCAAATGCCTTTCTCTGGGCCCCACTGATGCTGAGGCAGAAAGCAGGAGCTTGGGTCTAGGTCTCTGAACTTCTAATGCCAGGTAGTTTCCTCTGGTGGATGGCAGGTCCTTGGTGCTGGCACTAATGGGCAGACCCCACTGGTCACCCTGGGCCAGTGGGTTGCAGCCTTGGCCTCTCATCAGAATCACCTGTGGGGTTTTTAACACCAACGAGCCTGGGGCCTCACCTGAGACAGAGTCAGCACCCGCCCCATGGGTCTGGGCTCCCTGGGGATTGTGATGAGTGACCAGATTGGGAGCCTTTGTGCCCCTAGTGCTGAAGCCTCAGCAGGAGGGGAAGGAGGAGGGAGAGGTGGGGTTGAGCGTGTAAGGCGGGGAGAGGATGTCAGATTAGGAGCCGCAGATCAGCTGCCAGTCAGCTGAACCTCTTTGGCTTGCCCGGCATCCCTTTTCCAGCTCTGCCTCCCCTCTACCTCTGGAGTGTTCTTCCAGTTAATTAAAAGAAATACTTCTGAATTAAAGGAAGACCATTGGGGGGGGAATATTTTGTTTCATTTTGTCCCCTTTAAGATTGATTTGCATAAATGTGTATTGCTCTTGCATGTGCCAGGCTTTGTGAATGCATGTGAGTTGAGAACCTTTGCACATTTGATTTGAAGGTTATTTTGTGATGTTTGGTGAAAACTGTCATAAACAGCTTGACTCCCAGTGTATCCCAGTTCAGCCGAGTAGCTCATTAAACTCATCAGTGTTGTCTTTTTAATTCTTATTGCTTCACGTGAAGTGAAACAACTACCACTTCCAAATGGAGATGTTTTGTTCCTTGGCTTTTATGTTGGTGTCTGGACAGAAATTAGCAGTGAGTTCATTGTCCTGTATTGAGTTCTCTGGAGGGGATAGAAGACAAGATTTTCTTTGAAAAAAGAAGTGTTCTGGGGCTTCCCTGGTGGCACAGTGGTTGAGAGTCCGCCTGCCAATGCAGGGGACACGGGTTCGTGCCCCGGTCCGGGAAGATCCCACATGCCGTGGAGCGGCTGGGCCTGTGAGCCATGGCCGCTGAGCCTGCGCGTCCGGAGCCTGTGCTCCGCAACGGGAGAGGCCACAGCAGTGAGAGGCCCGCGTACCGCAAAAAAAAAAAAAAGTGTTCTTTCCCCTACAACTGCCTTTTCTTGGACAGTAATTCAGATTTAAGGTTTCTCGCATTCATTTGGAAATAGATATGATATAAATAATAAACAAATAAGCATATAATTCATTTCAGTAATTTCCCTGAAGAAGAGCAAACTTATTTGAGAGTTATGTGCTCCTGCAGTGAAAATCAAATTGGGGTGTATGTGTATGTGTCTGTCTTTAATTAATTTAGTTATCTGAGTTGGAATTTGATGAGGCAGAGCCTTACTGGGAGGACTGATTTCTTGCCTTTCTTTATGTACTCCTGCACTTGACCCCTTTTTGTGTTTCCCTGCAGTGACTGGTACTACGCAAGGAGCCCCTTTCTGAAGCCAAAGCTGAGCTCTGACATCGTGGGCCAACTCTACGAGCTGACCGACATCCAGTTTGACCTGGCATCGAGGGGCTATGACCTGGATGCTGCCTGGCCGACGTTTGCCAGGTACCTTGAAGAATTAATTGCTTGGTTGAAAAGAGCGGAAAGAGGTGTTTGAAGTTTTGAAGCTTGCCACCAGTCTACTCAAAGCAGTTTTGCTCATGCAGTAAATTACCTGTAGCTTTGCAACTCTTATCCTTGCTGATTTTACAGACTTGGTTGAATCGTGGCTAGCGATAGCATCTGGAGGCTCCAACCTTAAACTAACCTAACTGGCCAGGTGGCATGAGTCAGTGGAGACGCATATGTGAAACCCAAGGTTTTCAGATGTGTTAAGGGGCTTGGTGTGGGAGCAAGCGGGGAGCAAGTGGGCTTTTCCCCAATATGTTCTCATAGATACAGTTATCGTGGAGGCCAGTAAGAGAGGGAGCGAAGGCTCGTCCATGTAAGGTTTGCTGGAAAGGTTGCTTTGCTGTGTTTTCTTTTCCTATACCAGTATGGCACTCACACACTGTCTAACTGCATCCTCACAACTGTTCCAGGAGCAAGGTGCTGAGGAAACAGGCTCAGAGAGTGGAGGGACTTGCCTAGATTCACATAGCTGGCAGGCAGCAGGGCCAGGGTACTAGACTTGAGTTAAACTCAAGTCCAGCATTCTTTGTTTTGTTTTGCTTTCTGTTAATAAGGTGGTGTTTTGTTTTGGTTTTTTTCCAATTTTTGTATTTCTTATTAGCGACTTCTTTCTATGGAGGAAAAAATACTGACTATAATGGAACCCATTTGCCAACCACCAGGATTTAAGAGCTAACCTTTTTGCCATATTTACTTCGTGTCATTTTTAGAACTGTTCAATTTTAAAATCATTTCAGACTTACAGAAAAGTTGTAAAAATAGTACACGGTACTCATTCACTTTGATTCCCCAGTTATCAGTATTTTACTACAAACGTTTTAATCATTCTTTCTCTCTCTCTCTCTTTGTTTTTTTTTTCCGGCCGTGCCACGTGGCATGTGGGATCTTAGTTCCCCCACCAGGGATTGAACCTGCGCCTCCTGCAGTGGAAGCGTGGAGTCTTAACCACTGGACCGCCAGGGAATTTCTTATCGTTCTTTATCTTTATGTAAACATGTTGGTTTATTTCCTGCATCATTTGAGTATAAGTTACAGACCTGATTCCCCTTTACTCCTAAGTACTTCATCGTGTATTTCCTAAAATCAGGGACATCCTTTCCTAAAGTCAGGGATATCTATATAACCTCAGTTCAATTGTTAAAATCACAGAACATTGATACAATACTGCTGTCTAATCTACAGACTGTGTTCAAATTTTAAGAATTACACCAGACATGTCTTTTATAATCCAGGATCACATGTCAGTGAATTGTTGGGTCTCCCTAGTCCTTGTTCATTTGGAACAGTTTCTCCTCTTTGCACAGACATTTTTGAAAAGTACAGGCCAGTTATTTTGTAAAATGTTCCTTAATTTGAGTTTGTCTAGTGTTTTCTCATTATTGGATTCAGATTAAGCATTTTTGGCAGAAATACCCGAGGTGTTGTGTCCTCAGCACATTGTACCCAGAGACACAGGATGTTGGTTTGTTTCATTACTTGCAAGGTTAACCATGATCATTTGGTTAAGGTGGTGTTAGCCAGGTTTCTCCTAAAGTTACTGTTTCTCTGTTTGTAATTAATATGTATCTTATGGGAAGACATTTTGAAACTAGGTTTTTTGTTGTTTTATTTTTGCGGGTACGCGGGCCTCTCACTGTTGCGGCCTCTCCCGTTGCGGAGCACAGGCTCCGGACACGCAGGCTCAGCGGCCATGGCTCACGGGCCCAGCCGCTCTACGGCATGTGGGATCTTCCCGGACCGGGGCACGAACCCGTGTCCCCTGCATCGGCAGGCGGACTCTTAACCACTGCGCCACCAGGGAAGCCTGAGACTAGGTTTTTATCCTGTTTCTTTTAAATCTCCCTCCTGTTAGTTTTAGCATCTGGTAAATCTTTCCTGAATCAGTTACTATCATGGTTACCAGAGTGATTTTCTGACTCCATCATTCCTTCTACACTAATAGTTGGCATTCTATTGTAAGGAAGATCTTTTCCTTCTTCCCCATCTATTTATTCATTTATAGCAGTATTGACTCGTGGATTCTTATTTTTTTCAATAGGTTATATTCTGTCACTGTAATTATTTTAAACCTTAAGGTGCCTTATATTTGGCCAGTCAAAGTCCCTTCAAGCTGGTTCTTGTGGGATTTTTTTGTTATGTCTGATACCTTTTTTTTTTAAAGAAATAAAATATTATAGATCCCAATAAAGCCCCACCCCACGGCCATCCTTTCTCCTTTTCTCCCTTTCTAGAAGTAATTACAACCCTGTAGTTAATGCATGTCATTCCCCAATATTTGTTTCACTACATGTGCCTGTAAATATTACGTATGTATAGTTGTATTTTATATATATATTTTTAATTTGCTACATTGATTGAATCATGAGATGGCTATACTTTTGCAGGTTGCTTTTTTCATTCCACATTGTTTTTGAGATTTTTATCTGTGTTTGTACAGGGAGTTCTATAGATGTGGAGTAGGGCTGGCAAACCACGGCCCACAGGGCCATGTGTAACACACCTTCATTTACCGATTGTCTATGGCTGCTTTCATGCTACAGTGGCAGAGTTGAATTGTGACAGAGCCCGTAAGGCTTGCCAACCGAAAATATTCACTATCTGGCCCTTTACAAAAAAAGATTGCCAACCTGTGGCATAGAGTATTCCATTGTGTGAGTAAACAGTTTATCTGTTTCTCTAGTGATGTGGAGTTAGAAAGGTTCTGCTTTTTCCACCATGACGGTGCTGCCAGGAGCATCCCCACACGTCACCTTATGCACATATGTGACTGTCTTTCAGGTAGATACTGAGAAGTGCAGTTGTTGGGTTGTGGAGACTAACAAGGTTTAAAATGCAATAATTGCGGATTAAGGAGAAGATTCTGGTCGTTAAGTAAAAGTGTGTTTCGTTTGCAATGACTAGCGCCATCAAATAGAACTTTCTGCAGTGAGGGAAATGTCGTGTGTGAACCAGAAGAGGTCTTCCAGCCACGTTACTCGTGTAACATAACGTAAAGCAGTGACCTCAAGGCCTGAAGCACAGCATGACCTTTATTTACCAGATTGACTGTTGTTGGTTCCTGCCTGGTAGACAAGTTATGGCTGGCATCGAAGGTTCTAGGAAAACTTAAACTAAAAACTGGGAAATACTATGTTCACTTCGTTCCTTTTTGGCAGTGAGAGCAAAGCCATCATGCTTAGACTTCAACAGCGGGGTCCAGCTGCTACGACCAACCTGAATGTGTGCTTTGGTGGAAATTGTTGGATTTTGCCTTCTTAGTGAACCTGGGAGGGCACTGCCGCTACCACCACCTGGTTGCCTAGTGACAACCAAGGCCTCCCCGAGTGTGTGTGTATGTGTGTGTGTTCTCTGCTCTGATGCAAGCATGTCTGTTTTGTGGCCCCGCAGGAGGACCCTGGGCACTGGCTCTTCTGCTTACCTATGGAGACCCCCCAGCCGAAGCTCCAGCATGAGCAGTTTGGTGAGCAGCTACCTGCAGGTAATGCCAAGAAGGCTGGGGACTCCCTCTCTGTCATGTCAACCAGGGCATGTTCTTGCCCCTCCCAGCTCAGGGGGATGTTCTCAGATGCCTGGTGTTCCAACTCGAGCGATATAACCCCTCAGTCCTACCCACTGTTTCCTCGAGTCCAGGTTTTTATAACCAAAAGGAATTTAGACCTTTTAAAAACTAAATTCTTTTAAAAGCTTTTTAAAGTGTTTCAGAAGAAGTGGTTTGGCACTGTGATTAAAAGTGGCAAGGTCAAATCCTGACTGTCACTCGCCCCCTGTGTGACCCTGGGAAGGTGACTTAGCCTGTCGAAACTTGAGCTCTCTCATCTGTACAATCTCATACCAGCCTGTAAGGTGGTTGTAGGGAGTAAATGAGGGCGCACACGCACAGTGCTTAAGGACTTGGCACAGGCTAGCGCTCAGTAAACGTTAGTGCGTCAGGTCAGTTTCATTAATTTTGTTAGAAATGTGAATGTATCGTATAGTTTAATGGGAAAGAACACTGAAATTAATCAGCAAAGCAAAATAAGACTAATCAGTATAAGTAGCATTTTTACCCTATTTTGTGATTTAATTGCAACAGGAATTGTGGGTAGGGTGCAATGGGGAAGCAGTAGTTTACATATAACATCATTTCTCTAAGAGCCAGCATCCATTATGTTACCAAAGCTACAGGAGGCTGAATGGGAAACGCAAGTTCTGGGTCTCAGTGGAGCTCACACGTGTGGCGTTGCATCATATTTTAGGATGTGCTACTGACCTCCTCTGGCATATGCTTTGAGCAAAGGGGTCCCAGTCCTTTGAATAGCTCGATAGACTAAGCTTAGGTCATGTAATTGCTGTATTTTTACTTCTGTTCTCATTAACTTCTAAAGTTTTGCCAAGCAGCAATGTGGCTTCATACCCAAGCCACTTGTTTTTCGTGTTTCCTCCCCAGACTCAGGAGATGACCTCCCACCTTGACCTGAGCAACCCCTTAAACCATGAGGCACTGGAGGGCTTTGACGAGTTGCGGCTAGAGCTGGACCAGTTGGAGGTGCGGGAGAAGCAGCTGAAGGAGCAGATGCAGCAGCGGGAAAGAGAGAACCAGGAGCTGAGGGCGGCCGTCAGCCTGCATGGAGAGCAGCTGCAGGCAGAGAGAGAGAGGGGCCGTGCTGCCGCCGAGGACAACCTTCGCCTCGCCGGTGTGGTGGCCGCACTCCAGGAGCAGTGGGAAGTCACCCAGGCCACACAGAACACTGTGAAGGAGCTGCAGACGTGCCTGCAGGCCCTGGAGCTGGGGGCCTCGGAGAAGGAGGAGGATTACCTCTCAGCCCTGCGGCGGCTGGAGTCCCTACTGCAGCCCCTGGCTCGGGAGCTCGAGGCCACACGTGACTCCCTGGGCAGGAAGGACCAGTGCGCAGCTGATGTCCCAGACCAGCTGAGTGCAGCCGAGCAGAAGGCTGACATGGCACTGGACGCAAAGGGGCAACAAAAGCGCATCCCCAGTGACTCGCCCCTGGAGACTCAGGAGCTGGGGGAGAAGCTCCTGGAAAGGGAGAGCACCCAGCTGGAGCAGCTGGCCAAAGAGCTGCAGCTGAAGGAGGAGGCCCGGGCCAGCCTGGAGCGCCTGGTGGAGGAGATGGCCCCGCTCCGGGAAGAGCTGTCCAGGAAGGGGCAGGAGGCAGCCCAGCTCCAGCGTCAGCTGCACGAGTCGTTGGCCCACTTGAGCTCCCTGGAGGAAGAGCTCGCAGAGGGGAGGCGAGAGGAGCAGCGGCGGCAGGAGGAAAAGGGGCTGCTGGAGCAGGAGGCCAGGTCCCTGACGCGGCAGCTGCAGCTCCTGGAGACCCAGCTGGCCCAGGTGAGCCAGCACGTGAGTGACCTGGAGGAGCAGAAGAAGCAGCTCATCCAGGACAAAGACCGCCTCAGCCAGAGGGTGGGGACGCTGGAGCGACTTGCTGCGCAGTCAGACCCAGATCTGCCTGTGGCGGCTGCGGAGCACGAGGCTCTGAGCCCCACCCTGCAGCAGGCCTGTGAGAAGCTGGAGGAGGAACAGAGGGGCCTGTGGGAGGGACAGGTGGACGATCCCAAGATGCAAGGGGCCGGCCAGGAGAAGCTCCAGCAGGCCAACAGGGAGCTGGAGAAGGAGCTGCAGAATGTGGTGGAGCGCAACCAGCTGTTGGAGGATAAGCTTCAGGCCCTGCAGGCTGACTATCAAGCGCTGCAGCAGCGGGAGGCGGCCATCCAGGGCTCCCTGGCCTCCCTGCAGTCAGAGCAGGCCAGCATCCGGCACATGGGAGACCAGATGGAGGCAAGCCTCCTGGCTGTGAAGAAGGCCAAGGAGACCATGAGGGCCCATGTGGCTGAGAAGGAGGCTGCCCTGCAAAGCAAGGAGGCCGAATGCCAACAGCTGCGGGAGCAGGTGGAGCAGTGCCGGCAGCTAGCGGAGGCCCGGGCTGGGGAGGTCAGGGCGCTTGAGGACCGGTGCCGCCAGCAGACCCAGCTGATCGAGACCCTCACAGCAGACAAAAGCCAACAGGGGTTCAGCCCACCTCAAGACCACGCATCCCAGGAGCTAGCAGCCCAGCTGGCCCTGTCTCAGGCACAGCTGGAGAGCCATCAGGGGGAGGCCCAGAGACTGCAGGCTGGGGTGCTGGACCTCCAGGCCAAGCTGCAGGCAGCCCTGGGTGACCGGGAGAAGGTGCAGAGCCAGCTGAGCGTGGCCGAGGCCGCTCTGAGGGAGCACAAGGCCCTCGTGCAGCAACTGAAGGAGCAGAACAAAGCCCTCACCAGGGCCCACGTTCAGGAGCTGGTGCAGTGCTCGGAGCGTGAAGGGGCGCTGCAGGAGGAGAGGGCCGGAGAGGCCCAGCGGAGGGAGGAGCTCCAAGTAGTGTGGGAGGAGCTGTCCCAGGCAACAGGCAGCTCCGAGGAGGCGCAGCTAGAACCTGCTGAGCTGCAAGAGCAGCCGCACCGGGCCAACACGGATATGGCCGAGCTCGGCATCCAGGTCTGCGCGCTGACTGCGGAGAAAGAGCCGCTGGAGGGGGCGCTGGCCCGCGCCATGCAGGAGCTCCAGGATGCCAAAGAGGCAGCCTCCAAGGAGCGGGAGGGCCTGGAACACCAAGTGGCAGGGCTGCAGCGAGAGAAGGAGAGCTTGCAGGGGAAGCTGAAGGCAGCTGAGGAGGCAGCTGACTCACTGCCTGGCCTGCAGGCCCAGCTGGCCCAGGCCGAGCAGCAGGCCCAGAGCATCCGGGAGACTGCACGCCAGGAGCTCGACACCCTCAAGTTCCAGCTGAGCACCGAGATCATGGACTACCAGAGCAGACTTAAGGTAACCCTCACCTTGACCATCTGAGCTGCACTTGTCTCCTGCAGCAGGGCCTGGTGGGTCCATGGGTGGTTGGGATGCACCTTGGGCCAGGTGGCACATGAGGGCCCAAGAATGTCCTGGGGGCCCAGGCCAACATGGCCTCATCCTGGTGTCATAGCTCACAGCATCCTTCTCCCTGCAGGAACATGTTAGGGATACAGCATTGGAGAGGGATGCCTTAACCCAGACGTCTAAATTTAAGGCCATTACAGACAAGTTTGGCCCACACAGAATTTTTTTTAACTTAGTAGCCAACATTTCAAGAGCAGGGTGTTTATAGATTCAGTTTTTGGACTTCTTTTGAAATCTTGGGAGTTCCTAAAGCCTGTGCTCTCATTCCTACGTGGCAGCAGTCAGCAGGAGCTGGGTGGGCACTGCCCACTTTAAGGAAGCGTGCGTCCTCTGCTATTTTCCTTGTACTCGTTTATGTACTTGTTCAGCCCCTTTTGGCATGTGAGTTCCTGACTGCCTCGAGTCCTGTCCCTGGATTCTCTGTCCCTTCAGGTGCCTCCTGATAGCAGAGCAGTTGTAGGAAACCAACTCAATTCGTTTTCACAGAGCCCTTGAGATAGACAAGCTTATGAGAACAGCGTTTACCACGTGTCTTGAACTGCAGAGAAAGAGTTAAGAGTGAGGACACAGGCAGACATCTACGGGGCTTTGGCTTCTGATGTATCTGTTTGCTTCTGGGTCTGTGCACTCAGACCACTCCTGACCTCTCTCTTAGGCAACTATTGCGTTCCCACAGATGTGCCTCCCACCTTGTGTCACCCCACCCCTTACAGTTCCATGTGGCTCATACTCCACCTTTCCTTGGCAGAAATGAAACTCTAAGTTTGGGGGCCAAGCTTAAGTCTCTTGGCTTGACGAGATTGTGTTACCAGGGAAGCCCAAAGTTTATTGAGTTTGGGAGAAAAAGAGAGAGGTAGCTTGTTTTTACCCATTTTGGGGGAGTGGGGCCGAGGGAGTCTCAGAACAAGGACCCCACTTTTCTGATCCCTTTCTCATCCTCTCCAGACCTCCAGTGAAGAATGCAGGAGCCTCAGGGGCCAGTTGGAGGAGCAAGGTCGGCAGCTACAGGCTGCCGAGGAGGCTGTGGGGAAGCTGAAGGTAAGCCTGGCCGCTGAGGCCCAGGGGAGGTGCTCCTGTGAGCCCTGAGCAGCGGCCGGCCCATCGTTCACCTGGTCATTCCACTCCCAGGTTGTGGGCCTGTCGAGGAAGGGGATGTGGCTTGGCTTTCATTGGACCATCAGAGAGGCCTCCCTGCAGGAGTTCCAGTGCCCTGGCTAAAGCTGCCGTCAGCTCACCTTTGTAGACAACCTGAGTCTGTGTCATGACTCTTCCACTCCCTGAACACCTGGCTAGAGCTGTCAAGTGTGCTTTTCACCGCCCCTGTGTCTTATGGAAAGGAAATAAGTCATCCCCCTCTGCAGATGTTCTCCAAGTCAGTGTTTCTGACGTGAGCCAGAGCAGGGGTGGGACTGAAACCCGTTTTCATGGCAGTGACTTTTTTCAGTTACTCCTGTACCCTGCCACCCCACCTCTACCCCCACCCCGGAGATTCTGATACCTGCTGCCCCACCAGCCACCACAACAGGTTGCAGCTGATGCTTGAGGGACATAATTACAAATGGGAGTCTGTCATACTCCACACACATACTAGTTCATGGTTTCTTGAACTTAAAAACAGACAAAAGCCCCTCCTGTTAGAAGTGCGCCAGCCAGATGGGGTGGGGAACATGCCAGTCACTTGATGGCATCTTGCATGGGCTTCTGCAACCGAGCGTCTTCTCTCTGCTGTCCTGTGCCAGGCTTCCCAGGCCGATGCGGCGGAGAAGCTGAGCTGTACCGGCAAGCACCTTGCTGAGTGCCAGGCCGCCATGCTGAGAAAGGATGAGGAGGGGGCCGCCCTGCGCCAAGACTTGGACAGGTTAGTTACACGGTCCACCCACGCGGCCAGTGGGAGAGTCCTCAAGGGAGGGGGTGTTTGGTACAGTCATTTAGAAAGTCAACCACTCATATCAGGTTAAAGAAGCCCTTTTGCAAGAAAAGCCACAGACTCATAAAGTGCTTATGTCAGAAGCATGCCACGGAGAACCTTGGCAATCTGCCTGTCACAAGCCTATAGAAGGCTGCAGAGACCCTTTCTCTTAATTCCATTGTCTTATCTCTAGCAGGGCATATTTCAGTTCAGTAACTTCATGCTTTGGTAAAACTAAAATGAAGTGAAAGCTGGGAGATTATCATGGTACTACTAACAGCAAACATTTAAGTAATGCCTAAAATGTGGCAGGTACCGTTTTAAATACTTGGTATTTATTTGCCCATTTAATCCTCCCAACGGTCCTGTGAGGATGGTATTATTATTTATCCCATTTCATAGATGAGGAAAACAAGGCTCAGAGGAGTGAAGTCACTTGCCCAGGGTCACACACTTGCCCAGTGTGTAAGTGGTGATGACAGGATTGGAACTCAGAACATTTGGCTCCAGAGTCTTTGTCTCAACAACTACCCTAAAAAATATATAGACAGATAGTTTAGTGTTTTGTTTTGTTTTATTTTAGGGTACTGGTGTGAGAGTATTGTGTGTGCATGTTTTCCCTGCGTGTGTTTTGACTTGAGTTCTTCATTTCCTCTCTGAAATGAGAGGCTGCGGGGTTAGGTGTGAGGTTCTCGCAAGCTCATCTGAGAGTGAGTGAGCGAGCCAGGGAGCAGGATCGGCTTGTCTTCCTGGAGACTGTCTGGTGCTGTGTCTGTGGAGAGCACATCGTGCTGTCGCCCTTTCATCATAATGGGTTTTTTTTTTTGGTTGTTTGTTTTTGCGGTACGCGGGCCTCTCACCGTTGTGGCCTCTCCCGCCGCGGAGCACAGGCTCCGGACGCGCAGGCTCAGCGGCCATGGCTCACGGGCCCAGCTGCTCCGCGGCATGTGGGATCTTCCCGGACCGGGGCACGAACCTGCGTCCCCTGCATCGGCAGGCGGACTCTCAACTACTGCGCCACCAGGGAAGCTCCATCATAATTTTTTTTTAACCTTAAAGTATGGCCCTACCTGTGTCCACCCCCGAGACCTCTTCATCTTCAGGCTTGGGGGCCACCCGGAGTTGTGAGCATCATCAGCCCACTGTCTGGTGATGGGGCCAAACTGGAGTATTACAGGAGTAATACAGGTAATACAGTAATACAGATCCAGGAGTATTACAACAGGGGATGCTGGGACCTGATCGCATGTGTGCTCCCAGCAAAAACAGACACACCAAATTCTCCCGAGGCTTTAACTTTTCCACCCATCTCCTACCATCTGCTTCTAGGCCTGGGCCCAGGCTCAATGGGAGATCCAGACCACGCCGGATGTTTAGTAACCTCAACGTACATTTCTTCTCATCTGACTCTTCTCAGCTGACTCCTTACAGAGTTTGAATCCTATAGGACTCTGGCTTCCCTTAGCCAGGTGGTGTTCATGTGACAATTTAAGTAGAACCTCCGAAGTTGGTGGCATTCTTTTTAATGCTATAACTCTGTGTGTGTGTGTGTGTGTGTGTGTGTGTACCCGAGATCATTTTGGAGGACAGTGTCTAGTAAACAACAACCTCCTGACAACTTTATACTGGACATGGAAAGGCTGGATTAGATACAGATTCATTGGTCTTGCACAGCCCTCTGTTTTAATGGA
This sequence comes from Grampus griseus, assembly GCF_964374135.1. Lineage (NCBI taxonomy): Eukaryota > Metazoa > Chordata > Mammalia > Artiodactyla > Delphinidae > Grampus > Grampus griseus. Next base: position 62,803,597 of record NC_139004.1, on the reverse strand, counting down.
GCTGTTATGAATGCCTTGCTTTATAAGGCATCCTTGGAAAACCACTGCCTTAGGGGACAGGTGAGCTGAAAGAGAAGTAGGCAAGGGCGGGAAGACAGTGGTTCAGCCGGCCCCCCCGCTGCAGCTTGAGGCTCCGAAGCACCCAGAACAGGATTCCTTAGGCCTCAGCGTTGTCAGGTTGAACGCCTCGCAGTGTAGATTGAGTGCCTGCCGTGTGCCCCATGCCAAGCCCCACGTGTAGAGTCCCAAAGACACATGGAAGATAGACGCTTCTCTGTGTGGTCATCTCCAGGAAGCTACGCCTCTGTTCTTTCTCTCCTGGCTCCTTTTTCCTCTTGTGTGTACTGCCATCACCAGCCCATGTACTTAACCCGTTGGGCTCCTCTCAAAACCTCAGTCTCTGCCCAAGAACCAAGTGGTACAGAGTTTGACGCACGTGGGGTGCTCCTAGTGACCTGAGCTCAGCCTCCTCTCCCAAATGTCCCTTGTATTTGTCGTGAGGGGTAGTGGTGGGTGAAGAGTTTGGGTGTGTGAGGGAAGTTTCGAAGGCTTAAGAGAGTGTACAGCCTGTGAGTGGGGCCGTGCCAAGGGGCTCCCCCCATGAAGGGGAAAGCCTGGTAGGGCAGCAGGACCCCCCATTAGAGGCCTGGATTAGCCCAGAGGCACGGGGGAAGCTGGAAGTGGTGGGTAATAAGGAAAACTTACTACTCCTCCACCAGGACCCAGAAGGAACTTGAAAAAGCCACGACAAAGATCCAGGAGTATTACAACAGACTCTGCCAGGAGGCGACAGACAGGGAAAAGAATGACCAGAAGATGCTTGCTGACCTGGATGACCTGAATAGAACCAAGAAATTCCTGGAGGAGCGGCTGATAGAGCTGCTCAGGTGAGTATCAAACAAGGGGCCAGGGGCTGCCCCCAAGCTTGGCTTTTCTTTAAAGAAATGCAACTGTTCTTGAAAGGACTCTTCGAGGGAAATGGGCCCCTGTCTGCTTGTGTTCTGTTGTAAGCGCCCGCACACGTGAACAGGGTCTGCTCAGGCCCTTGGCAGCCTTGCACCTGGTCCGTGTTTTCTTATTGCTATGCTGTTTTCAAAATCTCCGTGTGCTCAGCCACAAGAGTGACAATCAAAGATGTTTAATATCCTCAGGGACTTCTCTATTCCCTTGTCCCTCTCTCGTGAGCCCTTTTCTCCTTCTCTTCCGTCCCACACTCCCCAGCACCTGGGCCCCCAAACTCCAGTGCCTGCAGGTAGCAGACAGTGATGTAAATGTGTGAACCGGGCCAGGACGGGGCTCTGAGAAACAGGAGGACATGACCTGCTCTGCTGTTGCTGACTGTTGCCCCGCAGGCATCGAGTCCAGGGTTGCCAAGTCACCTTACTTCTTAAGAGAATGTGGAAATCTGAATTTTTATGTGAAATTGGCCTGGCTTTTAAATGTTGACAACTCATTCAAAAAGTTTTGAAAGGTTTTTGTATGGAATTATTATTATTATTATTTTTTTGGCTGCGCCTGGCTGCTTCTGGGATCTTAGTTCCCCAACCAGGGATCAAACCCATGCCCCCTGCAGTGGAAACGCGGAGTCTTAACTACTGGACCTCCAGGAAAGTCCCGGAAATTTTCAAAAATACAAAAATAGGATAGCAAAATGCACTGCTGTGTACCTGTCACCCAGCTTCAACATTATTCAGCTCATGACCAGTCTTGTATCATCCAAGAGTCCTACCCATTTCCCCCACCTCCTCAGATTATTTTGAAGCAAATCCCAGACATCCTGTCATTTCATCCACAAGTATTCTGATACGTACCTCTCCAACACAAGGACTCTATTTTAAACAACCACAGCATCATTACCGCGTTTGAAAATTAACTAATTCCCAATATCATCAACTATCTAGTCTAGTTTGAAATTTTTCTAATTGCTTTATAGGTTTTTCTAATTAGGATCTATATTAGATCTATACATTGCATGGTGATATGTTTCTTAGATCTCTCTTACTTAGTCATGGTTCCTCCACCATCTCACTCTCTTTTTTTTTCCTTTGCAGTTTACTTTTAAAGAAAGCAGGCCATTCATCTGGTAGAGTTTCCCATAGCCTGGACTTTGCTGATTGCATGCCCATGGTGTCATTTAACATGTTCTTCCATCCTCTGTGTTTCCTATAGCCCCGAAAGTTAACAGCAGTTTTCAGGAAGGCTTTATACACATCTTCCCTGGTGCATCAGGCACATGCAGGTGCTGCCAGAGCCTCCTGAAAAGCCTGCCACTTTTTTCAGTGTGTTTGCTTCCTGTAGTGGCTGTGCTGTCTCTCTAAGGAGTGGAGGAGGTCAACATCCCATCGGATTTTCAGGCTGGAAAAGCTTGGCTCTCCTCCATTAATTGTTACTTAAACCATAAAAACATGAAGGATCTCGAGCACATTTAAGATTTGGGTTCTTGGGCTCACAGCACACAGACAGTCATGTAATCATGGCAGCACGTGACAGCTTAAACTCCCATTGGCCACGTGCACCGTCATTTAGACATCTGAGCAGCTGGTGGCCCTTGTCAGTGCCAGCAGGTCTTTGCAGTTGCCAGAGCCTTTTATGGACATCACAGACCCCCCTGTACCTTCACACAGTGTGGTGTCAGATGAGGACTTAACACGTTGGGAGGCTCCTGCTGAGTCTGGGACTGGTGTGGGGTGACAGAGGAGACCTAGACTGGGGGTTTATTTCCAAGGTAAAAGTGAATTCTCCTTGTGTTTTGAGAAATTCGGAAGCAGTCTTTTGAAATGAACCAGAGATAATTCTATTGTTTTCATGGATTCTTTCTTCTATTTTTCTAATGTGGCTTTTTCCCAGGGACAAGGATGCTCTCTGGCAGAAGTCAGACGCCCTGGAATTCCAACAGAAGCTCAGTGCTGAGGAGAGGTGGCTGGGGGACACGGAGGCGAACTGCTGCTTTGACTGCAAGCGGGAGTTCAGCTGGATGGTGCGGCGGCACCACTGCAGGTCAGCAGGCGGCCTGCGGGCAGGGCCCAGCACTAGGGCAGACGCCTCTGAACGAGGACTCCGTGGCAGGCGTTGGCACCGCAGCCAACTGTCTAGGAAGAGCACGTTGCCTCTTAGTTTCGAGGGAACCAGTTGAGGAGGGTATGTTAGGCAGGGTCTCAGCAGGACACTCGGGGATCCCCGAAAGGGAAGAGAGTTTAATACAGGGGGTGTAGGCAGAGTTAAGGGGACCCACAGGGATGTAGAGCACCCAGAGACCCAACCTCTGGCCCTCTCTTGGCCTGCGGGGGTCAGAGGGGAAATGAAACCCAGAGAGAGCAGGGGCTGAGGCTTCACCAGAGGAACACAGAGCAGAGACCCCCCCACACCCCCCAGGGCCCAAAGAAGGGCAGGCAGGAATGAATCTTGAGTTGGGGTGCGGACAGATGGAGAACGGTCAGCACAGGGGGATGGGGTCTGTGGTCTCTTAGAGCCCAGCCCCCGAGGCCTAGAATGCACACCTGCATCGTTGCGTTAGGGAAGGGGGCTCGGCCTGCCTCCCAGGACCCTGGAAGTAAACGTGTCTCCCATCAGGCTTACCAAGATGGCTTTTTTGGAATCTTATGAGATAGGCCTTCAGGCCCCACTCTAGAGTGGGGGCAGAGCCAGGTCTGACGAGCCATGTGGCATCCAGAGCCCAGAACAGAGCCCGGTTCCGGTCCCAAGCAGGTCACTCGAGACCTCTAATGCAGCGTCCTCAGGGCCCGTGCCTGTGTCGTCCCCAGGATATGCGGCCACATCTTCTGTTACTACTGCTGCAACAACTACGCTGTGAGCAAGCACAGCGGCAAGAAGGAGCGCTGCTGCCAGGCCTGCTTCCAGAAGCTGAGCGAGGGCCCCGAGTCCCCCGACAGCACCAGCTCGGGCACCAGCCAGGGAGAGCCCAGCCCCGCCCGGTCACCAGCCCAGGCCGCACCCCAGGCCACCGGAGGCCAAGGTCAGGCTCCGCCACTGCCCTCCGTGTTCTCCAGGTGCCACCCTCACCGCTACCCTACTGTGGCTGCTTAGCTGGAACATGTGTAGTTCAGTGTTTTCCAAACTTAGGCACTAAAAAGGTAGTACCACCAATCTGAGACTTTCTTTTTGATGTAATTAGGATTGAAGGAGAATTGAAAAGGGAATAACTTTCTCCTGATATGATTCAGTGTTATTTAACGTGGTGTCTGTTTACTTCTCAACTCACACCACCAGTGGACCCACAGCGTTGGAAAACGCTGTCTCCCAGGGCCCCAGCCCCATATCCAGCCCTCTCTTTCAGGGTAACCAAAGGCCAGGAGTTGAGTGTGGAAACGAGCACATCCTTCCCTGTCTCCCTGTAGCTCACATTCTCTCTCGGCGGCCAAGAAGGATATATTCTCCTTCATGTCCTCTCACTCAGCTCAGTAAAAGGAAGCGGGATTTGGTTCCTGCTCAGCACAGCCTCGCAGACCAGCCCAGGCTGCCCTCTCAGGGCTGGACTGTGGGTGTCTGTTCTAAAGCACGGCCTGTACCAGGAGCCATGCGGCAGGGCCTGCTAGGAACTTCCCATGAACCGTTCTTCTTGCTGAATCTTCCCCTCGCCTGGCTCACTAGTGGGTGTTCCAGTGACGACAGAGGGTGGCATGGTGCCAGCATGCTGAGGTTGCTTGTTTTGCTTTCTGACATTTCCTGTCTCCTCCTCTGTCTGTCTGTCTTACTTTCTGTCTTGTCTTCTTTCGTCTCAGGCCTGCCATCACATTTTCCATCACATGCAAGAGACTGCTTGTTGGCGGGGTGGGGGGTGACTAGCACAGCAGCATCGCACAGCATCCTTCCTACTGGGTAGCCTGCAAAGTTGGGCACAAGTACCCTGGTCAGAAGCACAATGGCTGCTGTGCAGAGGGAGGTTCTTTTCCACCCCTCAGTGGATTGAGGTGAAAATGCAGGTCAGACAGAATCCTCCTCTCAAAGAGGCATGAGTGAGGTCTGTGTCTGCTGGAGCAAGGATTCAGCAGCACAGAAGTATGATTACCTTTTTGTTAGGTTCTTTCCTGATAAGGTTTTGATAGGTTTTTTTCCTTCTAAATAAAGGGCCTCAGAGAACATGTAAGAGCTTAAAACCTCTCCACACCACTGCCTAAGGGACTTCAGAGAAATCTCTTACATGGTGCATTCAGTTTCATCTGTAGTCCCTTCATCTGCTTTTCTGGAACATCCCAAGAGCCATTTCTCTCCATCTGGACAGAGTAGCTGTCGGTTGAGTGAGCACTTAGAGTGTGTCCTGGTGGCTCGTCCCATGTAGCTACACTCCCTCCCCGTACTGTCCATGACTGCATTTCTCTTCTCTCCCGACCTTCCTCTGCACCCCAGGTGCTAACACAGACTGCCGGCCGCCAGACGATGCCGTGTTTGACATCATCACAGATGAGGAGTTGTGCCAGATACAGGAGTCCGGCTCCTCCTTGCCTGAAACACCCACCGAAACTGATTCTCTTGACCCAAACGTGGCTGAACAGTGAGTAGACATCACCTCCATTTCCTGAGTGCCCATTAAGTGCACTCATCAAAGGATTAGTTTCTTATCAAAGGATTAGGAAAGCTTGGAAGCAAGATTGGCTGTCTTTGCTTAAAGGAAGGTGCCTGCGAACAGTGCTCGGGGCAGGGTGCCCTTGAGGAGCACCAGGACTCGAGGAGTAGTCAGTGTTGAGCCTTGTCAGAGGGTTCCTGGGCGTGTCTGTCAGCGGTCCCCCTGATTTCAGCATCTCCAGGAAGGCCTTTCTGGGCTTAGGCAACTGTATTAATCTGCTCAGGCCGCCATAACAAAATACCATAGACCAGGTGACTTAAACAACAGAAATCTATTTTCTCACAGTCCTGGGAGTGCAAGGCCAAGGCAGGTTTGGTGTCCTGAGGCCTCTCCTTGGCTTGCGGATAGCTGCTGTCTTCCTGTCTCTTCACATGGTCATGCCCGCTATGCATGTGCCACCCATGTCTCTCTGTGTTCTAATCTTTTCTTCTTATAAGGACACCAGTCAGGGTGGATTAGGGCTCGCCTTATTGGCCTCATTTTAACTAACTTACTTCTTTTAGGTCTTGTCTCCAAAAACAGTCACATTCTGAGATACTGGGCGTTAAGACATCCACGTATGAATTTAAGGGGGGGACACAATTCAGCCCATGAGAGCAGCGTTTGCTGGGCTGCTGTAGCCATGCTCAGAGTAACGCGCTGCTCTTTAAAAACCGTGTTCACCTTTTGGAACCACTCGTCAGGCTTGGTAATGGTGCCACAAGCTTAATTTCTGTTGTCTCAAGTAGGCGTTTCTCTCAGAAGTCCTCTTTTTTTTTTTGGCTGCGCCATGCAGCATACAGGATCTTAGTTCCCTAAGCAGGGATCGAACCCGTGCCCCCTGCAGTGGAAGTGGGGAGTCGTAACCACTGGACTGCCAGGGATGTCCACCCCAAAGTTCTAAAAGCAATAAAAACATAACCAAGTTTGTTACCCGGTGCTTTCCCCTCCCCCATCCCGTGCCTGCCCCACCACCAGTATCTTGTGCTGCTCTTAATCAGTGACCCAGACCCACCAAATGTTCCTGATGCCGCAGATGGACAGCATCAGGCACAGGGGTGTCCTTTAGTACCGGCTCTCCATTGGCCCTCTCATTTTTCTGGGCCAGCTCTTTTCCAACAGGGCCTGTGAGGAGAGTTCTGCAATGGCTAGTTTCTAAATATACGAAGTAACTGCACAAAGTGCTATTGTATTAAAGTGTCAAGAGCTTAAGCCAGGGGACCCTTGGGAAAAGTCAAGTTCCCCTACATGGCAGCCTTGCTCGGTGTTTCTCAGCCCCTGGGGTCTGGCTTAACTGCAGTTCCTACAGCAAAGCACTGCCTGTTTAGAAGCTCAAGGGAGAATTGACTTGGCTCCTGTGTCCAGACGTTCGTTGACTCACTTTCCATCCAGTTAGGGAGTTTTGTGATGCTCTTGCCGACTTGTATTGAGACCTCTGTTCCTCTATTCCTGCCCAGAGTTCAGAGGACGGGCTGTCAGATTTATCATCCAGGATTTCTGCTGCATGGGAGGAGATGCACTTAATCTTCGGAAGGTTCTCAGCACAGGAGATTTTAGGCTCAAGTGTATGTCTCCATACTCTTCTGTTCTCTTGCTTGAAGGTGACTGACCTTGCCTCATGGATAAAGCCAGCCCATCACCCAACCCAAGAAAGCCTCTGCTCACTGTGACCATGGGCCCTTTCTTTTCCTTCTGAAGCCTTTCCTGGCTGCGTGAGCCTGCAGCGTTCTCCCCAACCCCCATGGTTCAGTGGTCCCCAGGGCATGTTCTCTTGCATTTGCAGTAAGCCATACTCATGCCGTCGTCACCTGGCAACTCTTCACTGACTGTGCCTCAACTGCTGGCCAGGTGGGTAGGTGGGTTGGGGGTCCGGGGAGCAGGACCGGAAGCTCAGGGCCTGGGAGGATGACCTTGGGCTGTCACCTGCATGAGGAAGTGCCGCGCTGCAGCTCCCTCTTCCCTTCCCCTTTCGCCTTCCCCTTTCTCAGTAGGAGCAAAAGCAGAAGGTCTTCTGACTGCTGACAAATAAGTGTGTTTTGGGTCATGGGGAATCAGGAAGCGGTCCAAGGAAAGGAAACTGCCAGCGTGCTGGCCTGTGGCCTGCGGAGGAGATCCAGGGCTAATGGATGGGCCTGCAGTCCCCATGCGTCCTCTGTTTGGGTGAAGGGCCAGCCCTCCAAGTCATTTCAGGGCCTGCCTTGTCTCACACCTTCCTTGTGAGTTAGCCAGAGACGGACCCCCGTGTCTCTGGTGGCTTTTTCTTATGTTCTTTTTCTTCCTAAGCTTAGGACCAATCAAAACCACCAGGAGTCTGAGGAGCTCTGACGGGTTTGGTGGGGTGGGGGGTGTGAGAAGTTGGTATAGAGCCTGGGTTTGTGTGTGCATCCCTGCCAAGACACTGAGAGAAAGAAATCAGCAAGTCCAAAGGAAGAAGTGGTCCAGGAGGGGTCAAAGGCTGTGAAAGCCCTGATGTGGGGGGAAGGAGGCTGCCTGGAGGCAGTGTCTGTCGAGCACTTTCCCTGTGTAGCAGCTTTTGCACGTGACCTCACTTAGTCCCTGCCCAACCCTTCAAAGAGTAGGGATTATGGTCCCCATTTTACAGGTCAAGGTACTGAAGCTCAGGAGGCCAGGTAACTTGCTCAGGGTCAGGGGGCTGTAAGTGTCAGCATTAAGCTTTGTGCCCAGAACCCCTCCCTCCAGTCCACAGGCCCGAGATTCATTTTGAAGAGTACAGCCCTCTCCTCCTGGTCCCGTTTCCCTATCTTCACATCAAGCACCTGCCCACCTTCCCTGCCTCTTTGTCCACTCCTACCCCCCCACACACACACATTCTCAGGACAAACACAGTTGTCTGCCTTGGCCCTCCTGGCCGTGATGGGACAGGAACAGGTCCCAGAATCCAGCTCTCGGGGAGACCCGGCAGGATCCCGCAGATCCCTAGGCAGCCTCCCAGAGGCCCCTGCACGTGGCTCAGGAGCACAGCCCACCTCAGGTGGAGGGGAGATATTCTCCAGAACCCTGCAGCTGTGCACACCCCTCCCAACTGTGACCCAGGCCCACCCTCAGCCGTCTCCCTGACCAGGTGCCCAGCTCTTCTCAGGACCGAGGCAGGCAGAGGAGGAAAGAAACTCTGTCCTCCAGCAACAAGCCTGGCCTTGGGTCCCTTGGCCTCTGCTCTGCTTCCAGCAGCCATTCCCTCCTCCAGGCCCGGCCTCCCTTCTCAAGCAGACTGTGCCCATGAAGAACTTGAGGTCCAGAGTCAGACACTCCTGGTCTGCTGCCTCCAGGTTCCCTGGCTTTGAGCACCACAGGCCCCAAACTCAGTTCCCTCCCTCGTACAGAAGAGACAGGGACGGCACCTCTAGGGTTGTTAGGGTCAGATGGAAATGATGTGGAAAGCCTTCCATGGAATTGCGTGGTTTTGGTGATGTTTCCCCTGAGCTGTGAGGTCAAGGGCCACACTGTGATGTCTACTGCCACGGGCCCTGGTTCCTTACATCTTGTAGCTCAGTTGTGTTCGCCAGCGAAAATCCCACCAGATGCCCAGATGATACTGAGCTCAAACTCACGCACGGAGACTGTCCCTGACCCACAGAGCATCTTTGCCAGTACTTGCTTTAGAGCAAGTGCTCTGTGGTCAGAGTGCTTCGGGGATCTGTGGCAGGTTTATCACCAACCAGGAGATACGATACCTGGTATCTCAAACCGAGAACAGGATATGGTGATAACAGTTAAGGTTAGAAAGCCACCTTGTCCTTGGGTTAACCTAGCATCTCCGCCTTCAGACAAGTACAGAGTTGTCAGGTACCCCGGGCCATCTTAGCCAACGTTTGGGGGAAGAGAAAGAGGTTATTCACCGGGGTTCCAGCCCTAGCTCTGCTGTGTGAGCTTTGGCAGGTAGTAATGTCTCTGAACTAGTTTCCTCATCTGGAAAACAGGGATGATAGTACCAGGTGTCCTACCAAACGGCATTGGGAGTTACTGTGGACCACAAAGGACTGGGCCTGTGGAAGGGGTGCTGCGCTGAGAGAACGAGGCTAGAGCCAGCGCCCCGGCCACTCCTGGGCCCTGTGCTCTTTGCTCCGCCTCCACCCCTTCAGTACGGGCAGCTTCTGTTTTTTCTCTCCTGCAGCACCATTTCCTCAGTCCAGAATGCTCACTGAGAATCCCGGGCTTCTGGCTCCAGGTAGCCCCTGGAATCAGGTTCACCCTCTGTTCACCACATCTCAGACAGTGTGGCCGTCATGGTCTCTAACCGCCCCGCCCCCGGCCTGTAAGTGCAGGGAACCTGGTCGGGGAGGAGACCCTGAGGCCGCACGTGAGACCAACTGGACTCACCCAGGGTCCACACCCAGCCTGACCCCCTCCCGCCAGTTTCCCCCACACCCCAGGCTGCTTACGTCAAGCACTGGTGCGTGGGAGCAGAGGGGAGAGCAAGGGGAGAAGGGCGGGGCTGAGCTTGTGCTCCATGGGGCTGTCCCGTGGATGAGTGAAGTCGAGAGTGAAAGCCTTGTTTGGGCTGTGCCCGTGTCTGTTGCCCATAATGGTGTGTACCCAGGAGGGGGTTGGGAAAAAGATCTCTACTCCCAAGTGTGAGCAGGTGAGGGCCCAGAGAGTAGGGCCAATGAGTGACTGGGGAGGCAGAGAAGGTGAAAGAAGATTCAGCTGCTGTGCTTTTCCTCAGGACAGGCAGGCAGGTTCTCCTAAGCTGTGGAAGGGCCAGTGCAAAACCTTTTTGCAAGGAGGCTGGAGAGAGGGCATATAATAGGCCTGGGATGGGGCACGGCCTGATGGGTGCCTGGTCTCCTTTGACTCAGCCAGGCAGGCACCGTTCAACAACAGTGGTCCCAACAGCCGCCCCTCTGTTGCCGTGACCAGCAGCCCCCAGCGTGGCTTGGAGTGCACTGTCCGTGCCTCACAGCGCTCCTGGAAGGAGGGCCGTTGTCAGCTTGGGGTGTGGATGGTGAAATGGGCTTGAGGAGGCTGCGGCGTTTGTCCCAGGATGGACAGATGTGGAGCTCTCTCCGGGGCAGTGACTGAGTCACCCCAGAGCCCTGCTTTTCCCATCCCACCACACTGCTTTCCTCCGTGGGGACACATGGAGAGGCCGCAGGGCCCCTGGCTCCCCAACTCTTCACTCCCTCCTTCCCAGTTAGGGCCTCTGCCTCTTGTTTTGGGACATTGTTGGGGAGGCCAGGGGCTCGTGGTCCCTCTACCAGAAGTGCTTGACATTAAGGTGACAGCACAGAGGAGGGTGACCAAAACTCCCCCTCTGAAGCCAACGTAAACAAGTTGAAAGTCAGCCTTGTCACCACGAAAAGGGCAGGTTTTGGTGTTCGAGGAGCGCTGGGTAGTCCATGCGGCCTGAGCACAGTAAAGCCGCTCTCCCCGTGGGTGCATTTAGGCACGTGTATGAAACGGTCAGTGGCCCTGTGGGCCCTGCAAGGCCGGCCTGTGCGCAGCTGGACTGTGCTGTGCGCCTCTGGAAGGCACGAAGCCGACCCTGCCCCGCCCTGCCAGTGCACAGAGAAAGGCAGGCGGCTCACGTTTTGTGTGGCTGGTTCTTGAGAGAATAACAACTACCGCCATTTTGGGGGCCTTCCTCCCACAAATGCAAACCGTGCTAAGTGTTTGTGTGCACCCTCTCCAGTCCTCACACGCCTGCCCTGAGAGATGGTACTGTTATGGTCTACGTTTCACCAAAGCGGAAATGATTAAGAGATTACCAGCTGGTCTTACCCACTCGTGACTCGGGTCTGTCCAAGCTGCGAAACCTCACTGTTCGGCCCTTTCTGGCCCACCTCCCTGAGCGCTCTTAGCTGTTGTCAACAGGTTCTCCATATTTCAGTGAGTGATTTTGTGACATGTGAGCCAAAAAGGCCACTCTTAAGCCTGTTGAGCAGGTTGCTGGGATCTAATAAACATGCTAAAACTCTGCCTCATTCCGTGACCACATCTCAGAGGTAACAAACGCACCCCTCGTTCTGGGCAGGAGGTTGAAGCCACAGTTGTTATCATTGGTGTATTGATAGAGCAGTGCCCTGAAAGTTGACAGTTTTAACTTATTTCCTGTGCTCTGAGCCCACAAGTGATCACTTTTGGTATATTCAGGAATACCACAGTAAGGTGGAATGTGCCTAAGGATAAAAGTAGTTTGGAGACTTTCAAAAAGTTTTATTTCTCAGTCATGAAAATCATGCTGTTTGAGATGTGTGTGTGTGTATTACACGTACATTCCTATATGATGTGTGTGTGTGTGAGGCACGGGATAAATGCAGGTTTTAAATGAGCAGACCCACCGCAGATCCATTGCAGAGGCGCTGCTTAGACTCACGGTAGTCTTAGACTCAGCTTTGCACATTCTTCTGGCATTCTGTGGCCCGCTGGAATCCTCAGCCGACCCTCATTTGCTTTGGCCCATTCATATTCCCTGGTGCTAGCCCTTCCAGGATTAATGAAAGAGAACATAAAGCACCTATCTATATAAAACCAAACCCACAAGGCGTGGCAGAACCTGAGCTCATTTCTGTTGGGTGCCTGGTGATGGAGGTCTGAGTCACAGTGTCAGCACTGGTTTTCATGGCTGCTTTAATCTCCCCTGCTTCCCAATCGGCAGAAGAATCTTCTGAACTTGGGAGCCCACAGTGTCACCTGCCATCAAGACCTTTGTTGGCCCGGTCCCCCTGTTCAACCCTTAGTCCCATTCCCATTCCCACTGAAGGAGAACCTGGGGTCTGGAGAATCACACGTCATTCCCTGGTGTCAGTATTCTCGGGGTAGAGGAAGGAAAGCTCTGGCAGCTTTCAGCCTCCCCTTTGAGCTTTAGGCCTGGGTGTGAAAGAAGAGGGCACAGTCTGCGCATGCCTGAGAAGAAACATCCCACCCCAGCTGCACTGTTTGATAACTTCTCCTTGAGAATGCCCATGCTATACACAAAGCCTTAGAGGACACAGCCATGGTCCTGTGACTTCTGAGCAGCCTCTCCAAGCCCAGCAAGGCCTACAGCTGGAACATGCTGGTCGCCTCCATGTTGCGAGAGGCTGAAGCAGTCCTGGAAGTGTCCTCTGAACACTTCCGTTGGCTTGAGACATCCAGGTAAGGGAGGCAGCCAGCGTCTTTCACAAGTTTCCAGAAGTTCTTCCGAAACTTCAGGCCAACAAAGGCATAGAGCACAGGATTAAGGCAGGCACGCAGGTAGGCGATGGCCTCTGTCACTGTGATGGCATAGTGAAAGCTAGTCATCGTGTGGTACTCCCAGCTCACGCTGCGGATGAGCTTCACGAGGTTGAAGGGCGTCTGGGTCAGCAGGAACACCGCCACCACCAGGAAGATGATCTTCAGAGACTTGTGCTTCTGGAAGCCTCGGGCCTGAAGCAGTGTCTTGATTATGACTGAGTAGCAGACAATCATGGCAAGCAATGGCAGGAAGAACCCCAGTGTCATCTGGGTGGCCAGAACCATGGTAGAAATCTCCTCGTTGTGATAGCCGCAGACAGGCTTGTCAAGGTAAAGGACGTTGCCATAGATGATCTGCGGCAAGGAAACCAGCAGGGAAACTACCCAGATGGACAAGCAGACGGCCTTACCCCAGGCCATCCGCTTGACCTGCTGGTTATAGGCCTTGGTGGCCTGAACCACTGCAATGAAGCGGTCCATGGTGATGCAGGTGAGGATGAGCATGGACGTGTAGAAGTTCAAAGTGTAGATGCCCAGCAGGGTTTTGCACATGACTTTGCCAAAGACCCACTCGTGGAAGCCTGCATAGGCCCAGAAGGGCAGAGTACAGACGAACACCAGGTCGGCCAAGGGCAGGTTCATTAGGAACACGTCCGTCAGGCTCTTCAGCTTCTGGTAGAAGATGTATATGACCAGCACCAGGGAGTTCCCCACCAGGCCACAGATGAACACCACCACATACACGCAGGGCAGGAACAACTTGCTGAACTGCAGGAAGTGTTCGTGCCCCTGGCTGCTGTCATTGGAAGCGTTGAAGAACCCGAGGTCTTCGTAGTCGTACTCGGCCATGGTGTCTGTTCTGATGGACCCCTGGGAGTCAAACCACAGGAATTATATATATTTGGGGCTGAGGGTGATCCCTCCTGTCTTCCCATTGCCCACAGTTAGGGGGCAGATAGTCACCTCCTAAACCCACCCACTGTTCTGCTCAGGAACAGCCCAGTATATTGGGGACAACCAGTTCTGAGGGGAAACTGCTCAGACAGGACGAGGAACCCTTCACTGGCCCTAAAGTTCTCAGGATCTCACCTGTCTGGGAGACAACACATAACTGACCCCACCCACATTCCATAAAATCCTGTGCTCGATGGCCTTGGAAGCAAAGGTCACCACGTGGTGAACTGGGGACTGTGTCCTTTTGGAAGAGCGGCGCTGCTCTTCAGTGGGGAGGGCTGTATTCATCTGCCCATGCCTCGCAGAAGGTGCCCACCTAGCCTGTGCCCCATCTTCTGTTAAGTTGACCCCTGGACTACGAATTGTGAAAGCTAAGGCAATATCCCCCTTCCTGGGGGTCCACCATCAAGGAGACTCCTGGAGACCAAGAGGTGTTTGGTCCTTTCTGCCTAGATGGGCCATCCATCCTGCCTCGTCTTACCGTGATGGGGAGCCAGGGCAGGGAAGAGCCCAGGCTGCCCAGTGCTTTGGCCGAGCGGCTTTCTGACCAGGGAACTGGGCAGTTTTCCTCACGCCCAACCCCAGCTTTCCCCTTCATCTGTCACAGTGTATGACATTCCACCCTCAGGGCCTCTTTGATCTTCAGGAATCTCTTACAAGGTAGATTCCCCCAGAAGGGAACATTGCTTTAGCTTTTATGACCAGCAGTGTAGGGCTGAGGGGTCTCCTTTAACACACGGAAGAGCTGATTGAAATGGGACGTCAGGAGGGTGGGCTACCACAGCAGGGCTCGTGGCCAGCCTTGCAGTGGGACTACTTATAGCAAAGACCAAATAGCTATCTTTCTTGCCTGGGGGTCCCAGCCCTTCAAGGTTATCGCTTCCCTCTGACCCTTCTCTGGGCCCTGTGACTCTGCTGGGGACCAGACACGGGTGATATAATCTGTGGTGTGGGAGTAGGGGCAACTGCGGCAGCATCGGCCTTGGAGGGCCAGGTCAGTCCCTGCCACTGTCTTGGAGGTACTCAATACGCAGGGACTCTTCCAGTGAGTGGTGCCGTATCCCACTGGCACCTCAAGGAAATGTTTAAGAAGAGCGGGCATTTGGTTTAGCAAAGTCAGAATATCAACCGGCCAGACAAGGGGGTGTAAAAGGAGAGATGATCTTTCCTTTCTGGTCTCCTCAGAGACTTTTCTTTTCCTGATGCTGGGTCCTGACAGGAAGGGATTTTAGCCCTGCTGCCACCTTGGTATTTCATGGGCTCAAAGCACCCTTTCTCTCCAAGGAAGAACCTTGTCTTTGGGCTAAGACTACTCAGTGAAAAGTCCCTCCTCCTGGACCACAAAATGTTGGATCTCTAAGAGTGAAAGGCCAACCCATGGGCATTGTGCCCCACCAGCTCTGGGCTGCTAGGTTAAGTGGGTCAGACGATGCTCTGTGGGTGTTACTGCTTCACATGGGGACAAAAATATATTCTTCGTCATTTAGAATGTGACATTAAAAGTAATGTCAGATCTCCATTATTGTTTGACTTACTCTTGGCCTTTAAAAAAAATTCTCCTGGGACTTCCCTGGTGGCGCGGTGGTTAAGAATCCTCCTGCCAATACAGGGGGCACGGGTTTGATCCCTGGTCTGGGAAGATCCCACATGCCGCAGAGCGACTAAGCCTGTGTGCCACAACTACTGAGCCTGTGCTCTAAAGCCTGCGAGCCACAACTACTGAGCCCACATGCCACAACTTCTGAAGCCCGCGTGCCCTAGAGACCGTGCTCCGCAACAAGAGAAGCCACCGCAAGCAATGAGAAGCCCACACACCACAACAAAGAGTAGCACCCGCTCGCCACAACTACAGAAAGCCCACGCAGCAACGAAGAGAACCAAAAATAAATAATGAATGAATGAATTAATTAATAATTCTCCTACTAAGGCTGTTGCTGCATCCTTAGGCTGGCATTGCAGTTTCTTCAGATGACCCATGCAAATTCATTTGTAATAATTGGTAAACTAAACAGTGTTTAACAGGTTGGGACTGCACAGTTCTGTGCAGATAGAGTGTTAAAAATTACTTTCCCTTCTAGAAATATTAAAACCATTTGTTTCTTTATTTTCTCTAACCAAAGTCCTATGTTGATTTGTGAAAATTAAAAAGAAAGTAATATATGCAACTTTGGAAATAGTGTCTGATAATAAATAAGCAAAGTATAATTTAGGCATAAAACAGAATATGACTGAAATGTTTAGGAAGTGCCTTTAATGATTTTGGAAAATGCAATACATTTTAAAAAATTTTTTATTGGAGTATGGTTGATTGACAACGTTGTGTTAGTTTCAGGTGTACAGCAAAGTGAATCAGTTATATATATATAACTGATATATATATATAAGTGACATATATATATATATATATATATATATATACACTCTTTTTTTTAGATTCTTTTCCCATACAGCTCATTGCAGTATCGAGTAGAGTTCCCTGTGCTATACAGCAGGTTTTTATTAGTTATCTATTTTACATATAGTAGTGTGTATATGCCAATCCCAATCTCCCAATTTATCCCTGCCCGCCCCCCCCCCCAATATGCAATGTAATATTGGCTGTTACTATTACAACGAATAGATGACAAAGTGAATGTAAAATTGATCATGATTCTCGGCCTTCTTTGGTCATAAACCCCTTTGAGAGTCTTATTAAAGCTGTAGCTCTTCTCCCTCAGTAATAATGCACAAGCATGCCTGCAACTCTGGGCGTTCATGAACTCTTTAAATCCCTCTGCCCCATATTCTATAGACTTTGTTTACAAATCTGTGATAAGCTATATGATTTTTTTTTTTTTTTTTTTTTGTGGTACGTGGGCCTCTCACTGTTGTGGCCTCTCCCGTTGCGGAGCACAGGCTCCGGACGCGCAGTCTCAGCGGCTATGGCTCACGGGCCCAGCTACTCTGCAGCATGTGGGATCTTCCCGGACCGGGGCACGAACCCGTGTCCCCTGCATCGGCAGGCGGACTCTCAACCACTGTGCCACCAGGGAATCCCAAGCTATATGATTTTGACTATATTTTTTAAAACATAGAAAAATGATCAGATTTTATCAGCAGTTCACCCCTGGCTGGTAGAATTAGGGGTGACTTATTTCCATTCCTCCTTTATATTTTTCTGTATTTTCTGAAGTTGCTACAGTTGTATATTGACATATATGGAGAAAAGAAAGTAAACCATAATCTAAGATAACAGCTTGTCTTATAAAATGGAAAAGAAAAACAGAAAAAGAGATTAGTCAATGAACACACACAGTGACTAGACTCTCCTTATCTCCTGGGGAGGGTCTAATTATGCCATTACTATCAGCATCATCTTACAAGCATCATCTTACAGAACGAGGTTGTCATAATCCTCTCCTCGGACCCTCATGGCAGCAAATAGCAGAGATGGAGTTTGAGCCAAGGACAGTTGAGCTTGAAAGCCTGGGCATTTGACACCATACCGTGCTGCAGGCAGGACTCTGAGAATCCCAACAACCTGGAGTTAGCTCCTCTTTTAACTATGAAGAAGACCAATGACTCACCAGTAGAGATGCTCTTTCAGTTTGTTCCTGAGATGAGGTTGCTCACAGCAGCAAGGTCGGCCTCTGCCTCTCTGATGTGGTCCGTTTCCGTTGAGTAATTTTTAAGAGCCCTCGGTTGGTGATTATAGGAGACCCAGCCCTTTCCAATCTTGCAGATCAGAATCCACATGACCAGCCTGCACCCACGTAATTTGGGAGTCAAAGAGACGAAGCAGTGGCTCTGATGCTGCACACCCCCTGCAACCTGGCTGGGGTCTTACTCTTTTGCCAGGATCCAAGAGGGTTTTAATTTGTAAACTGAAGGGGAGCGATATGCAGTGTCTGGTAGTCCACTGAAGATGGTGGCATTTGTACCCTAAAATTATTTCATTCACTAGTCGTATGTCTCTTTGGGGCAGTTTGGGTCTGGACCAATGCAAAGTCGATGCTATGGCCTGGGTTCCCTGTGTGCCTGCAGCTCCAGTATACGTGACAGCCCTGATTCTCATACCAGTCCTGCAAGTAGGTATTACACCATTTTATAGATGAGAATACAGAGGACTGTAGCCAAAGAACAGACCCACGGACTCACAGCTAATAACTGCCACTTCCAGGATACGAACCCGGGTCTCCATCATTGCCGGACCAGTGGACCAAATGGCTTCTAGATGATGGGTCTGCCAGAGGGCCAGACACAGCCCTTCCTCCTAAACCCACACCACTCAGACAGTGCTCACCGCTCTGCTTGTCCAGACTAGAATCAACAGTGAACAGGCTGAACCAAATAGTGCAGGTCAAAGCACCCATCTTTCTGAAAGAAATCTTCTGAGACAAGACATTCCTTCACAGTGAGCCAGCCTGACATCTTGGAATCTTTAAGCTTTGAGAGATGAGTTTTTCCCAGAGACAAACGAACCGTGTCACTTAGGACCAGTTCACAGGGTGATGTTAGAAGGGGCTGAACCTTATCAGACACACTGGCTCAGCCATGGTCGTCCCTCTCAGCAATCGCTTTCCCTCCATGGGGAAGAACAGGCCTCGGCCCGGTGCCCTCCGTGACCACATATATGCTTGGGAAGGAGGGGTGATGTGTACCTTAGAGAGAGCGTGACCATACTTGTCATAACCATTCTCCAGTGGAAAGTTCTCCGATGGAAAACTTGCAACTAAATTAGATGGTAAGAGCCCCTCACAATTTGGGGGTCAGAATTTTATTTCAGCCACTTTGCAAAATGCCTTCTGTTGTCTTCCGATTTGTAGTGCTCATTGCTTTTCTTTGAAACAAAACTCTGAACTTCTTAAGGGCAAGTACCCAACCCTGTGTCTTGGGTTTTTCCCAGAATATGTAAACATTTCCGAAACAGAATCGGGGGAGAGTAAAAGTGCTGTTGCAGCCGTGCCCCCTGCAGATTCTCAGAAGTCAGACTGTGTTGACCTGCTTCCTTTTTCTGAACACCTGACATTCTGGAGCCAGGGCCCTGCGTAGGACGGCAGTTCAGGACGCAGGGATGAGGCAGTTGCTGCTGGTAGAGGAGTAACTGCCAGGCGGTGGTGGGTGGCGGCGGCTGTGGAGGATGAGTTGGAAAAACCCTCAGAAAAGCAGCCTAACCGGAAGGCAGCAGGCGGCAGGCCAGTTGTCAGGACGGGCATGTGGGTCTGAGTGTTTTGGTCAGCCCATAGTTACCAAGTAATCAGAAATCAACACCAGAAGCGATCTTCTTCACTTGGTTTTTAGGCAAAAAGGAAAATGACTACAAGAAAAACTACTAGGAATTTAACAGTAAAATAGAAAGATGCACCCAAGCCCCGCAGTGAATGTGGCCCACGTGTGGCTCAGCCTCTCCTTCCAAACCCAAGCTGTTCAGTAGAGCCTTCTGAGATGACAGGCGTGTCCTGTGTCTGTGCATCCAACACAGCGGGCACTAACTCCTGTGGCTGTTAGGCACTCGAAGTGTGGCTAGTGCAACAACAGAGCCAAGCTTTTAGTTTTGTTTTAATTCTGATGAATTTGAATTTAAGCAGCCACATGAGGCCAGTGGTTCTGTACTGAACAGGGCAGTTGTAAACCAAAGACTTCTCCAGTTCACAGGAGACCCCGTGTAACAGGCAGAGCAGCACTCCAACCGTGCTGGCTTAGCAAGGCGGAGGGGTGGATGGAGCCCTCTGGGGAAGGCTGTCAGCAGGACACTCAGGCCATGAGGCTCTCTGGGCTCCATTCCTTCCTCAGCCAACCTGAACAGCCAGAGAGAATCTGCTCCTTGGGCAACTGGCAGAATTGAAGTTAAAGAAAAAAGAGGCTAAGGCGTTTTGATTTGTGACAGGAGAATACTGTATATTACAGCTGCAGAGAGCAAGCTGGAGGGACCTCACCTGTGACCCCCTAGTCCAGGCAGGCGTGGACCCCTGGACTGCGTTGTTGGGGACTTCCTCAGCATCCTTGCCTGTGGTCACCACTTTATTCTTACTTGGTTCCGAAGTGGAGCAAGCCTTGGTCATGTCCTTGGGGACATTTGGGGCAGAAGACCACCTTGGCTGTGTGCATGACGGGTGCCCAGGCCAAATGTGGCAGGTGTGGCCAAGGTGACTGCCCTGATAGGGTGGAGCAAGTTGACAGATGTACATGCCTTAGGACAGTTCAGCTCGACCAACCACAGGCTCAGGGACAGAAATTCAGATGGACAGGAAGGGATGACGTGCCATCAGCCATGAGAGGCCACCATAGCTAGCAGTAGGCTCCCATGGCCAGAGCAAGGGGCGGAGGAAGGTCACTTGTGGGCAGTGAGCTTGTCTTGCATCTTTTCTGAGGGAAACACCTCAATGGCAACAAAAGGAGATAGGGTGCCCCCTAGTGGCCTTATCTTTGTTCCCCGTCATTCTCAACTTAAAAATCCTTTGACATCTTCCAACACAGTTGCTTGAACATTTTCTACTGCATCCCACAGTCAGAAATTTACATGACTACCCAGGTGTGTATGTGTATAGACAGAGTCAAACAAGAGCCTCATAAAACAATGCTTATCCTTACCACATGCAGTATAATGCAAAAACGCGTTCATATTTTCTATTATATCCTATTTCTTTTTTTTTTTTAACCCTTTTATAGGAACATTTTTGCAAAAGCATCAGAGTACACCCAGAACTGTCTGTAAATGACAAAAGACTTAAAAATGACCACGGTTAAACATTTGATGAAAGTTCATAATAATGCAATTGACAAGGAAATTTAGTTATTTCTGAGATACACATTTTAAAATAATAACTAGAGTTATGACTTATAACATTATACCAGAACATATAAGATTTTTAGGAATTTCATGTAATGTCTGAAACACTTATATTAACATATTTCCATACAAATAAACCAAAGAAAGTTTAGTATTAGTTTTTTTGTTTATTTTTTTAATTTTTGAATTTTATTTTATTTATTTTTTTTATACAGCAGGTTCTTATTAGTCATCAGTTTTATACACATCAGTGTTTACATGTCAATCCCCCAATCGCCCAATTCATCAAACCACCATCCCCACCCCCCCGCAGCTTTCCCCCCTTGGTGTCCATATGTTTGTTCTCTACATCTGTGTCTCAACTTCTGCCCTGCAAACCGGTTCATCAGTACCATTTTTCTAGGTTCCACATACATGCGTTAATATATGATATTTGTTTTTCTCTTTCTGACTTACTTCACTCTGTATGACAGTCTCTAGATCCATCCACATCTCAACAGATGACCCAATTTCGTTCCTTTTTATGGAACGAAATTCCATGAGTAATATGGCTGAGTAATATCCATTGTATATATGTACCACAACTTCTTTATCCATTCATCTGTCGATGGGCATTCAGGTTGCTTCCAAGACCTGGCTGTTGTAAATAGTGCTGCAATGAACATTGGGTGCATGTGTCTTTTTGAATTATGGTTTTCTCTGGGAATATGCCCAGTAGTGGGATTGCTGAGTCATATGGTGATTCTATTTTTAGTTTTTTAAGGAACCTCCATACTGTTCTCCATAGTGGCTTTATCAATTTACATTCCCACCAGCAGTGCAAGAGGGTTCCCTTTTCTCCACACCCTCTCCAGCATTTATTGTTTGTAGATTCTCTGATGATGCCCATTCTAACTGGTGTGAGGTGATGCCTCATTGTAGTTTTGATTTGCATTTCTCTAATAATTAGTGATGTTGAGCAGCTTTTCATGTGCTTCTTGGCCATCTGTATGTCTACTTTGGAGAAATGTCTATTTAGGTCTTCTGCCCATTTTTGGATTGGGTTGCTTGTTTCTTTAATATTGAGCTGCATGAGCTGTTTATATATTTTGGAGATTAATCCTTTGTCCGTTGATTCGTTTGAAAATATTTTCTCCCATTCTGAGAGTTGTCTTTTCGTCTTGTTTATGGTTTCCTTTGCTATGCAAAAGCTTTGAAGTTTCATTAGGTCCCATTTGTTTATTTTTGTTTTTATTTCCATTACTCTAGGAGATGGATCAAAAAAGATCTTGCTCTGATTTATGTCAAAGAGTGTTCTTCCTATGTTTTCCTCTAAAAGTTTTATAGTGTCCAGTCTTAAATTTAGGTCTCAAATCCATTTTGAGTTTATATTTGTGTATTGTGGTCAGGAGTGTTCTAATTTCATTCTTTTACATGTAGCTGTCCAGTTTTCCCAGCACCACTTCTTGAAGAGACTGTCTTTTCTCCATTGTATATCCTTGCCTCCTTTGTCATAGATTAGTTGACCATAGGTGCATGGGTTTATCTCTGGGCTTTCTATCTTATTCCATTGATCTGTGTTTCTGTTTTTGTGCCAGTACCATATTGTCTTGATTACTATAGCTTTGTAGTATAGTCTGAAGTCAGGGAATCTCATTCCTCCCTCTCCATTTTTTCCCCTCAAGACTGCTTTGGCTATTCAGGGTCTTTTGTGTCTCCATACAAATTCAAAGATTTATTGTTCTAGTTCTGTAAAAAATGCCATTGGTGATTTGATAGGGATTGCACTGAATCTATAGATTGCTTTGGGTAGTGTAGTCATTTTCACAATATTGATTCCTCCAATCCAAGAACATGGTATATCTCTCCACCTGTTGGTATCATCTTTAATTTCTTTCATCAGTGTCTTACAGTTTTCTACATACAGGTCTTTTGTCTCCCCAGCTAGCTTTATTCCTAGGTATTTTATTCTTTTTGTTGCAATGTTAAATGGGAGTGTTTCCTTAATTTCTCTTTCAGATTTTTCATCATTAGTGTATAAGGATGCAAGAGATTTCTGTGCATTAATTTTGTATCCTGCAACTTTACCAAATTCATCGATTAGCTCTAGTAGTTTTCTGGTAGCATTTTTAGGATTCTCTATGTATAGTATCATGTCATCTGCAAACAGTGACAGTTTTACTTCTTCTTTTCCAATTTGTATTCCTTTTATTTCTTTTTCTTCTCTGATTGCCGTGGCTAGGACTTCCACAACTGTGTTGAGTAATAGTGGTGAGAGTGGACATCCTTGTCTTGTTCCTGATCTTAGAGGAAATGCTTTCAGTTTTTCACCATTGAGAATGATGTTTGCTGTGGGTTTGTCGTATATGGCCTTTATTATGTTGAGGTAGGTTCCCTCTGTGCCCACTTTCTGGAGAGTTTTTATCACAAATGGTTGTTGAATTTTGTCAAAAGCTTT
The DNA here is from genome assembly GCF_964374135.1 of Grampus griseus. NCBI lineage: Eukaryota > Metazoa > Chordata > Mammalia > Artiodactyla > Delphinidae > Grampus > Grampus griseus. The sequence continues at coordinate 62,780,701 of NC_139004.1, read as the reverse complement.
TTCTGCATCTATTGAGATGATCATATGGTTTTTATTCTTCAGTTTGTTAAAATGGTGTGTCACATTGATTGCTTCACATATATTGAAGAATCCTTGCATCCCTGGGATAAATCCCACTTGATCATGGTGTATGATTCTTCTAATGTGTGGTTGGATTCTGTTTGCTAGTATTTGGTTGAGGATTTTTGCATCTATATTCATCAGTGATATTGGTCTGTAATTTTCTTTTTTTGTAGTATCTGTCTGGTTTTGGTATCAGGGTGATGGCAGCCTCATAGAATGAGTTTGAGAGTGTTCCTTCCTCTGCGATTTTTTGGAAGAGTTTGAGAAGGATGGGTGTTAGCTCTTCTCTAAATGTTTGATAGAATTCACCTGTGAAGCCATCTGGTCCTGGACTTTTGTTTGTTGGAAGACTTTTAATCACAGTTTCAATTTCATTACTTGTGATTGGTCTATTCATATTTTCTATTTCTTCCTGGTTCAGTCTTGGAAGGCTATACCTTTCTAAGAATTTGTCCATTTCTTCCAGGTTGTCCATTTTATTGGCATAGAGTTGCTTGTAGTAGTCTCTTAGGGTGCTTTGTATTTCTGCGGTGTCTGTTGTATCTTCTTCTTTTTCATTTCTAATTTTATTGATTTGAGTCCTCTCCCTCTTTTTCTTGATGAGTCTGACTAATGGTTTATCAATTTGGTTTATCTTCTCAAACAACCAGCTTTTACTTTTATTGATCTTTGCTATTGTTTTCTTTGTTTCTATTTCATTTATTTCTGCTCTGATCTTTATGATATCTTTCCTTCTGGTAACTTTGGGTTTTGTTTGTTCTTTCTCTAGTTCCTTTAGGTGTAAGGTTAGATTGTTTATTTGAGTTTTTTCTTGTTTCTTGAGGTAGGCTTGTATAGCAATAAACTTCCCTCTTAGAACTGCTTTTGCTGCATCCCATAGGTTTTGGATCGTCATGTTTTCATTTTAATTTGTCTCTAGGTATTTTTTGATTTCCTCTTTGATTTCTTCAGTGATCTCTTGGTTATTTAGTAACGTATTGTTTAGTCTCCCTGTGTTTGTGCTTTTTACGTTTTCTTCCCTATAATTCATTTCTATTCTCATAGCGTTGTGGTCAGAAAAGATGCTTGATATGATTTCAATTTTCTTAAATTTACTGAGGCTTGATTTGTGACCCAAGATGTGATCTATCCTGGAGAATGTTCCATATGCACTTGAGAAGCAAGTGTAATCTGCTGTTTTTGGATGGAATGTCCTATAAATATCAATTAAATCTATCTAGTGTATTGTGTCATTTAAAGCTTGTGTTTCCTTATTTATTTTCATTTTGGATGATCTGTCCATTGGTGTAAGTGAGGTGTTAAAGTCCCCCACTATTACTGTGTTACTGTCGATTTCCTCTTTTATAGCTGTTAGCAATGCCTTATGTATTGAGGTGCTCCTGTGTTGCGTGCCTATATATTTATAATTGTTATATCTTCTTCTTGGATTGATCCCTTGATCATTATGTAGTGTTCTTCCTTGTCTCTTGTAACATTCTTTATTTGAAAGTCTATTTTACCTGATATGAGTATAGCTACTCCAGCTTTCTTGTGATTGACATTTGCATGGAATATCTTTTTCCATCCCCTCACTTTCAGTCTGTATGTGTCCCTAGGTCTGAAGTGGGTCTCTTTTAGACAGCATATATATGGGTCTTATTTTTGTATCCATTCAACAAGCCTGTGTCTTTTTGGTTGGAGCATTTAATCCATTCATGTTTAAGGTAGTTATCGATATGTATGTTCCTATTACCATTTTCTTAATTGTTTTGGGTTTGTTTTTGTAGGTCCTTTTCTTCTCTTGTGTTTTCCACTTAGAGAAGTTCCTTTAGCATTTGCTGTAGAGCTGGTTTGGTGGTGCTGAATTCTCTTAGCTTTTGCTTGTCTGTAAAGCTTTTCTCCATCAATTTGAATGAGATTTCTCCATCGATTTCTCCATCGAATCTGAATGAGATCCTTGCCGGGTAGAGTAATCTTCATTGTAGGTTCTTCCCTTTCATCACTTTAAGTATATCATGCCACTCCCTTCTGGCTTGTAGAGTTTCTGCTGAGAAACAGCTGTTAACCTTATGGGAGTTCCCTTGTATGTTATTTGTCACATTTCCCTTGCTGCTTTCAATAATTTTTCTTTGTCTTTAATTTTTGCCAATTTGATTACTATGTGTCTCGGCTTGTTTCTCCTTGGGTTTATCCTGTATGGGACTCGCTGCGTTTTCTGGACTTAGGTGGCTGTTTGCTTTCCCATGTTAGGGAAGTTTTCAACTATAATCTCTTCAAATATTTTCTTGCGTCCATTCTCTTCTCTCTTCTCCTTCTGGGACCCCTATAATGCGAATGTTGTTGCGTTTAATGTTGTCTCAGAGGTCTCTTTGGCTGTCTTCATTTCTTTTCATTCTCTTTTCTTGATTCTGTTCTGCAGCAGTGAATTCCACCATTTTGTCTTCCATGTCACTTATCCATTCTTCTGCCTCAGTTATTTTGGTTTTGATTCCTTCTAGTGTAGTCTTCATTTCAGTTATTGTATTGTTGGTCTCTGTTTGTTTGTTCTTTAATTCTTCTGGGTCTTTGTTAAACATTTTTTGCGTCTTCTCGATCTTTGCCTCCATTGTTTTTCCGAGGTCTTGGAACATCTTCACTATCATTATTCTGAATTCTTTTTCTGGAAGGTTTCCTATCTCCACTTCACTTAGTTGTTTTTCTGGGGTTTTATCTTGTTCTTCATCTGGTACATAGCCCTCTGCCTTTTCATCTTATCTGTCTTTCTGTGAATGTGGTTTTTGTTCCACAGGCTGCAGGATTGTCATTCTTCTTGCTTCTGCTGTCTGCCCTCTCTATCATATTTCTTTTAATATTCGTCATAACTTATTAATTGATTCACAACTGACTGAATGGGTCATGACCCACAGTTTGAAAAGCCATTGAAAGGAAACTCTGTGTCCCTAATCATTGCCTTTGAGACTGCATCACCCACCCATGCACACTCCCACCTCCATCTGTCTCCCCTTCCCACCTCACAAAGCTCCCCCATGTAGGTCCTCAGCCAGGACTAGCAAGGGTTGCAGGACCTACTCTGGTAAGAGGGTTGTCTGTGTTGTGATGGTCAGAGAGGTGGGGAGATGGAGGAGGAGAGGGAACAAAAGATTAGGACATCTTGGGGGTTTTTTGGCTGCACCCCACGACTTGTGGGATCTTAGTTCCCCAACCAGGCATCGAACCCATGCCCCTTGCAGTGGGAATGCGGAGTCCCAACCACTGGACGACCAGGGAATTCCCAACATCTTTTATTCTTAATGAGGGAATATGAGAGAACCAACCACAGTTTTCAGAGTTCGTTTCATCATATGTTATTTATCTTTCTCATTTATGGTATTTGCACTTTGCACAAGGAAGAGAGCAGATGAAACGAGGCAGGCCTGAGTGGCCTTGGGCCCGTCTCCTCTCCCCTGGCCCCTGCCTCCTTAGCCATCAAGTGGGGTTGGACTGGATGGTCCTTTGAGCTTCTTCTCACACTGACATTCTGTGATGGGGGTGGGGGAATCTGGAAGCCAGCGATTGGAAGATGAACAAGAAAGAGGTGTTGGACAGGAAGGCGGTCAGAGGTGGGCTGAGCTGGGGAGAAAAAGGAGTGACAAGGCTTGCCCTTGGTGGCAGCAGGCACTTGAGGACACGTCCTTGCTGTACCTTCCCTGGGAAGAGTGGGGAAGGCTGAGGGCACGAGCTGCCGACCAGAGCGAGCCCACCTCTTTCCCAGCCAGTAAAACGCCTTCTCCAAGTCCTTTGAAACTTACAGCCTTTTTAAGCCAGCAAAACTTGGAGTCCCTCCGGTTCCATCTCCTTCCATTTAGAAAGGAGAAGTCTGAGGTCTCAGAGGAGGAAAGGGCTCACCCAGAGTCACAGTCATAAAGCCAAGACTGGGACCACGTGGAGTGATACCCCTCTCCCCTGAGCCATACCACCTCCCCTGCCCTCTGGAGCCACAGGGAGCTACAGCCAGAGGGAGCCCAGCGCTGAGGGCGAGGTGTTTGTGAGGACGCGCTCTCCCACCTGCCGTGGGCTGCTGTAGACTGTGCACAGACAGCCCGCCTGACACCTGAGTGCTAGTGGGCGTCTGATTATCTAGGCAGCCCTGGAGGCCCCCGTACCAGCCAGCGGCTTCAGCGCTCCAGCAGTAGACAGGAGTGAGGCCGGGAAGTGGGGCCATGTGGCGGAGCGAGCAGGCGTGATGTCCAGCTGTCTGAATGAAGCCAAGTCTCGAGCTCAGAGATTTCCAGAGAGGACGGAGGCCTCCCTCTGTGCAGTGCTGTCCTCCAGACAGAGAAGCTTTGTAAGTTGGCAGCGAACAGTCTGTTTTGTGTCTGAGAAAATCCTGTTCGAGGTGAAGGTGCTGCAGTTTGTCCCCAGGTGTGGCTCTGCTAACCCAGCGTTTGCCACTCCACGTGTGACTTGGGGTCTTCCTCCTTCAGGATCTGTTGCTGATTCTTCTCTTGATTTCATCAGCATTACCTCTGCCCTTTCATCCTGAATTTACACACTAACAATTTACACCCCTACATATATTTCTTAGCAAGTAGCACAGACATTCTTTGGTTCCTGCACACGGCCGTGACCTGTCCTTTGGGACAGGGATAGCCCAGCCACGGCCCCTGCTTGCAAAGAGCATGTGGACCAGGGGGAGCTAAGACCCAAAAGCAGATAGGCAGAGCCCAGCGTGAGCAGGGCTGTGACACGTGGGTGGCAGGGGGGAGTATGGGGTGCAGGAGCGTGGGGGGTGGGAGCGAGCTGCAGGTGCCGCGTCTGTCGCAGCCCCTGGGGTGACACCACCAGTCGCTGACCCCAAACTCCTGGTGCATCATGGTTGCTGCAGGCGCACTGCATGTCGCACAGGTATTCCTGCCCCCAGGGTTGAGTGGCATCCGGGACAGGCTTAGGCGAGGCTCCCTGGATTTTGCCAGCTCTGAGCCACCCGTCTTCGCATCTGCATGAAGAACACCTGGGTGCTCCCAGGACCTTCCCAGCGTCCTGCTGACTGAGTGAGGAGCCTCAGGCCTCAGGCACAGGGCGTAGACTTCGGGGGACGGTATCTGCGGCCCCTCCCCATGGGTGGGTTGTGCATCTCTGCCCATTGCTAGTGCCTCTCCCTGTGGAAGGATGAGCCTCGTGCCCCTGCTGTGGCGTGTTTGGCCACGGGACCCACCCGGCAGTGAAATGTGAGGAGCAGTGTGGTGAGAACCACTTCTGAGCAGAGGCGATGCCGCCACCTCCAGCCAGAAGCTCTGTGAGCGTTAGGGTCTGGCCACCCACTGTGCTCTCTTGTATTTCTCACGTTCCAGAGATGATGTGAGGTCCCAGGCTCACCTGAGCTCTGGGATCCAGGGTCTGTTAACTCCCTAGGAAAGCTGCAGAGCCCCTCCCCAGGCGTGACACCTGGCCACAGCCCAGATGGCGCTCTCAGAGAAGCACACCAGTTTCCCAGCGTGAGTTGTAGGTCCACTCTAGGGGCAGCCGTGAACTTGGTGCTCGAGTGGGTGTGAGGGTAGGTGAGGAGGGCCATCTGAGCGCGTGGTCTGGATGCTTGCTGTCAGCCGCTGACCTCGTGTGCGCTGTATGTGCCGAGGCCGCCTTCCAGTCAGGCCGCAGCTGTCTGTCCCTGCCTCAGAGGGAGCGCATCTGTGGGGTAGGGCCCGTGCCCGCCTCACGTGTCCTGCGCAGTGCTGGGCCGCCGCCTCAGGACCCGCTCAGCAGCAGGCAGGGTGAGGGTAAGGCAGGTCTGAGTTCACACAAGTTCACACAGGGCCTCAGAGGTTGAGTGAATGTGCCCGGGGGCCAGGCTGGTGAGAGCCCAGGGGCATGTGCAGGGGGTGGGATGGGGGAGCAGAACTGGGTGAGGGCATTTTGGGGCCTATTGACCTCACCCCAGAAACATCTGGGGAGAGCCTACTAGGACAGTTGAGAAGGAATTATCACAGCATTTTGGGAAAAAGCCATGCTGCTCAGGAGATCTTCCTCATTAACCCCTTCCCATGGGGCAAATCAGCAAATCATTTCCCTTTCCTGGACCTAGGTTCTTCTCAGGCAGCATTGGACACTGGAGCTGGTTGGGTTTGAGATCCCTGAGCTCATATAAGCGATTGGCTGCAGTGGGCGTGGGACCCAGCAAGATGAGCACTGAGCTGGAGTCAGGGTGTCTGGCTCTGGCCCTGCCTCTCAAGACCTGCCTGGGCCTCTGTGTCCCCATCAGTGAAGTGTGGGCACTGCTCCGAGGATCAGCAACTCAGCAGTGGTTAAAAATGTTCCATGGGAATGCTAGAGTTAAAATTTAATAGATGTCTTGGGACTTCCCTGGTGGTCCAGTGGTAAAGAATCCGCCTTCCAATGCAGGGGACTCGAGTGTGATCCCTGGTCAGGGAACTAAGATCCCACATGCCGTGGGGCAACTAATCCCGCGTGCCGCAACTACTGAGCTCGCGTGCCTCAACTAGAGAGCCCGTGCGCCACAACTACAAAGCCCGCGTGCCCTGGAGCCTGCGTGCCACAACTAGAGCGAGAAAACCCCCACGCCACAACTAGAGAGAAGCCCCGAACGCTGCAAATAGCGAAGAGCCTGTGCACCGTAACGAAAGATCCCGCATGCCTCAACAAAGATCCCATGTGCCACAACTAAGACCTGACGCAGCCAAAAAAATAAGGAAAATAAATATTAAAAGAAAATTAATAGATGTCTTTATTGCAGGACCTCTCAGAGCCTTGAATTTACTGTTTAAGAATGCCATGAGTTTCTAAGAAAGAGCGCAAGATTCCCCTCCCCTGGCAGTGGTGTTCCACAGAGCACACTTTGGGAACCATGGCACCTCTGTACTGCCAGGCAGCTCCCACAGCTGGTTCTCCACACAGCAGGCAGTAGGTTGTAAGGGAAGAGGAGCTGTGGCGTGGATCTGCCCTCTTTGTATGAGTCTCTGTCCCACAACCTCCTTCTCAGGCCATGCTGCTTCCTGCCTCATCAGCTCTGGGTGCCTGTCCTGTTCTCCAGAGATGGGCCAGAGCAGGCTCGTCTAGTCAGGGACTGGCGCTGAAAAGGCAGCATCAGTGGTGCTGGAAACTTACCCCATGGCTGTAGCTCTGCTGGCGTGGGACAGGAGGGTGGTCCATTTGTGCTGTGGTCACCCATCCCACACCCACCGGGAAGACATTGGGGAAGTCACTGCAGCCCTGTTGTCTTCCCTCCCCATCCTGCCTGCCTGGGCCTGGCCCCCATGGCTCTCCACCCCCAGAGTCTGCGGGGCCTCTGTCCTGGCCTCCATGATTGAAGGGTTCCCCGTGCATTCTGAGGTTGGCTACCAGACTCCAAGACTACAGGCTTCAGGATGTGGGACCCTGTGTGCTGATAGCTAACTGGCTGTGTTCTCGTTTGTGACATTTCAGGGACACCACGTCAAACTCGCTAACCCCTGAAGACACTGAAGACATGCCCGTGGGGCAGGATGCTGAAATCTGCTTGCTGAAATCGGGAGAACTGATGTAAGTGATGGGCTCCCAAGCTGGACTTCCCAGGGTGTCACTTCTGGGGAGGAGGAACACCAGAGGAGGCCTGGCCTTCCGGTGTCCCAGCTGGAAAGCACCCCAGAGGCTCAGACTTGGCACCCATGGTGGTTTTCAAGTTTGTGCTTCTTTGTGTGTGTGTGTGTGCGCGTGTGTGCTTCTTTTTCTTCCTTCCTCCCTTCCTTCCTTCCTTCCTTCCTCCCTCCCTTCCTTCCTTCCTTCCTTCCTTCCTTCCTTCCTTTCCTTTGTAAAATTTATATACAGTAAAGGTCCCCATTTGTAGTATACGGTGCTTGGATTTTGACAAGTAACACAGTGTAATCACCAGGCATCTGCCAGCCCCCACATCGAGCTCTGCCAGTGGCTTTACAGTCTCAGGCCTCAGCACCCAACCAGCTCCACTCCCAAGTCTGCCGAAGAGGAAACCTAGGTCCAGAAAAGAAAATTGACCGGAGTGAAGATATAGAACAGTTCCATCACCCCAAAAAGCTCCCCTGTCTTTGATACTCATCCTTCCCCCACCCCATGTCCTGTGTTCTTCCTTTTTGAAAATAACTTTATTTTCTTATTGTAAGAAAATTTTCCTTGTAGAAAATCAGGAAACAGAGATAAGCAAACCACCTTGGATATAGCCTTCCAGTCTTGTTTATACTAATATACCTAATTTTTCAACATAAACAAATATCCTACGCCTTATTTCACAGTCTTTTTAAACTTAATATTGCATGAGTATTTCCCCATATCATTCTTTTTCTCCAGTGTTGTAACGAATGGCTGCATGATTGCATTATGGTCATCGAGTAGATTCAGTCACTCATTCACAGATATTTATCCAGCACCTACTATGAGCTAGATACTCTTCTAGGTCCTTAGAGCACATCAGTGAACAAAGCAGACAAAGATTCCTGCCCTCATGTTCACTTTACATTCCAGCAGGGGTGACAGAAAATAAACATCAGTAAATAAGTAAATTATATAGTATGTTACAAGGTGGTGCTTGCTTTGGAAAAGAAACCAAGAGTAGGATTGGGGGGAGGGGTTGCAATTTTATTTTTTCTTAATTTTTTTAATTAGTTATCTATTTTATACATACTAGTGTATATATGTCAATCCCAATCTCCCAGTTCATCCCACCACCACTACCGTCACCACCACCCCACGCCTGCTTTGCCCCCTTGGTGTCCATACGTTTGTGGGGTTGCAATTTTAAATAGAAAACGCTAAGAAGGTAAGACTTGAAGGAGTTTTCATGCAGATATGTGAGGGACAGCATTCAGGCAGAAGGAACAGTCAGTGCAAAGGCCCTGGGGCAGGATGGTGTCTGGTGTGTTTAAGGAATAGGGATAGGGTCAGTGTGACTGAAGCAGAAATAGAGAAGGAGACTGGGTCAGAGAGGGAACAGGGCCCACGTCACATCAGGCCTTCTTGGCCATTGTAAGGACCCTGGCTTTTAATCTGAGGGGAATGGGAGCTTTAAAATTAGATTTGGAACAGAAGTGTGACTTAATATAATTTACATTATAAAAGGAGTCACTCTATTTGCCATGTGGAGAATGACTATGAAGGGACAGAAGTAGGGAGACCAGTTGAATTTACATTTATGATGTGAGTCTTATGGACAACAGACTTATTTAAGATTATATTTGAGCAGAGATGGCAAACCCTTGATTTCTTTTTATTAGCATCTCCTTTGGCGAGACTGAGAATTGTCCTCTCACTGAACAGATGAGGTCTAGAAAGGTAAAAAAGATTAAAGGCACAATCCAAGTAATTCGGTGCAAGGGGAGAATTCTGGAATGTAAAATTATGAAATGACCCAGCATTAGTGGGGCACCCTGTCAGAGTAAGTAATGCAGCAAGATTGCCATGTTGTAAGAGACCTCTTTTCCAAAATGGACCCTTCTCCCTACTTGCAGATTCTTGAAAATTGTAAATATTGGACACGACCTTTTTTTACTATAATTAGCAATAAAGCTTAAATTAACACATGGGAAAATGGTCCATGGAATTAAATTTTTGCACAGGTGAATGACCTGTATCAGAGCTGTTCCTTAGAGCATTTTGGTTTTCTAATCATTGATTAGTCTTCTCATTTGCAAAGCTTGGGGAGTATTCCCATCCACCTCTACGACTTTGGAGCCAACAGAATTCTTAGCACCACCACTTATTTGCTGTGCAGTCTTGGGCAAGTTACCTGCCCTCTCTGAGTTTTGGTTTCCACCCCTGTGTTAAAGGGGACAGTAATATTTTTGTCCATGAAAGGCAGTTTGGTGTAGTAGAAAGGCAGTGGCTTTGGATCAGACCTGTATGGACCTGGATAGAGTTGCTTAGTCTTTTTGAATCTTAGCTTCCTCGTGTGTAGACGGGAGCATCATGCTTCCTCACATAGCCCTTGTGACAACACCCGAAGCTGGCGAGCAGAGTTAGCCCTTGCACAGTTGCGGAGAGGAGATGGGAACGTCCAGGGCCACACACTCCTGAGCTGCAACCCCGCACTGGAGGCCCTGCCCTTGTGGCCCTCGCTCACCTGCTGCCTCCAGATTTGCTGGGCAGGAGGAGGCACCACTTAATCAGGGAGACTTTGCCCTTCAGCACAGGTTCATCTTCTAACGTAACTGTCACACCCGCCAGAGGCAGGCGTGGTTGTGTCTGTCTGCAGGTGAGGAACATGAGGCTGACATGAGGGTGAGCCCTGTGGCAGATGAGAAGCGAGGCAGGTACCAGCACCGGGTTCTCTGGGTCCTGCAGAGAAACTCACTGTCCCTAAACCCTTTAAACTTTTGGAACTGGCTCTTAATCCAGCTAATGAGAGTTAGAATAGGGACACAGCCCCAAGAAGCCTGTCTCCCCAGGGCCCTCAGACTACCCTGCATTAAAGAGTCTGGGGTGTTTGCATTTATGAAAAGTCAGGGTGCCTGCTTGGAATTTTTTGGCAGGCCCCGGATTTCCGCTGAAAAGAGGGATGACTGACCGAAAGGGCAGGAGGTTTCAAACGATGCGTGTGCTTACTTCTGGTGCTAATTAGGTAAAAGCGGGAGGCGAGGAACTGGAAGGAGAAAGGGGAGAGAAAGAGTGGACAGCTGAGCCGCAGGGCAGCTGCAGGAGAGCTGCAGAAAGCTGAGGCCTCGGCACGCGCTTCCCGTCCTTGAGCGGCACAGAGCGGCCCAGGCTGTCCTCTCAGTCCCAGCCGGCTTGCAGGGACCACACCAGCTCCTCGCGGGCAAGGATTATCATCTGTATTTTTTACTTCTGTGTCCCCAGTGCCTAGAGCTATGCCAGGCACCTAGTAAGTGCTCAGGAAACATCTGACGGCATGAGCTGCACATCAAGAATTCTCCCATGTTTAAGCGTGTCAGTCATGGGGACCCAGGGCTTTTCCTCCCAAGAGCCTCCAGGGTTTCCAGTCATCTCGGAGTCACAGACAACCTGGCCAGTGGACTCAAACGCTTTCCCTGCTTTGATCAAGTCCCTCTCTGCATTTGTATTTTAGGATAAAATTACCCCTCACGGTGGAAGAGATCGCCAACTTCGGGGAGGGCAACAGGGAGCTGTTTGTGAGGTCCAGTACCTATAGCCTCATCCCCATCACTGTGGCCGAGGCAGGCCTCACCATCAGCTGGGTCTTCTCCTCCGACCCCAAGAGTATCTCCTTCAGTGTGGTGTACCGGGAGGCGGAGGACACGCCGCTGGATCAATGTAAGGTGAGGCCATCTCCCTGCCAGCAGGATTCCCCGGGCAGAGCTTATCTGGGATGTTCTGAGAGGGGCACAGAGAGACCAGAGTGGGAAACCCCCCTGGGTTGCATCATGCAGAGCAGGCAACACACCCGGGCTTGTCCAGCCTGGGGGAGGAGAGCTGCCTTCTAATGTCTGAAGTCCTGCTCCTGAGTCAGCTTCAGACTGACCTTAGAATAGGTCGGTAGGTGAAACTGAAAGGAATACAGATGTGTGACTCAGTTTAAGGATCATTTCTTTAACAGAGCCATGTGGAGCAAGAACGGGTCACCATGGGAGGTGGGGACCAAGATCTTTGCTTCTGGTTATGAGCTTAGGGTGTTCAGCATCTCACCTCAGAAAGGTCAGTAGAGGCTCATAGCCATTGTGTCACTTGGGTGGGCTGGAAATCTTCGTGGCAGATACCAGTTCTTAGAATACTAAGACATTCTAAACATGGGACATTGACAGTGGCCGGGACCATAGTTCTCAACCTTGGCCACACATTAGAAACACCTGGGAAGCTTTTTTTAAAATAAATTTATTTATTTTTAAATTTTATTTATTTTTGGCTGTATTGGGTCTTCATTGCTGTGTGCATGCTTCCTCTAGTTGCGGCGAGCGGGGTCTACTCTTCATTGTGGTGCACGGGCTTCTCATCGCAGTGGCTTCTCTTGTTGCGGAGCACAGGCTCTAGGCATGCGGGCTTCAGTAGTTGTGGCACACAGGCTCAGTAGTTGTGGCTCACAGGCTCAGTAGTTGTGGCTCACAGGCTCTAGAGTGCAGGCTCAGTAGTTGTGGCTCACAGGCTTAGTTGCTCCGCGGCATGTGGGATCTTCCCGGACCAGGGCTCGAACCCATGTCCCCTGCATTGGCAGGCGGATTCTTAACCACTGCACCACCAGGGAAGCCCTGGGAAGCTTTTTAAAACACACTTCTGAGTCCCCACCCCAGACCACTAAACCAGAATCTCTAAGGGGGATCCAGGCATCCTTAGATGGTCCCAGTGGGCAATCAAGGTTGAGAGCCACTGGTGTAGCTCAAGGGGAAGAAGAGTAGAAAGGATGGAGTAGGATGCAGAGCACAGGACAATGAACAGCCTCCGGGGGCGCTGATTCACTGTGGGCCGAGGAAGAGGGAGGGTCTGAATTCCACACCTGAATCTCTGCAGGGAGGGTGCCAGGGGATGATGGAGGGAGAGCTGGTTTGGGTGGAAACACGAGTTCCATTTGAATCACTGTGAGTGGAAGGAATAGTGAGGACAGTCACACAGGCTGGATTGGAGCTCCAGGTAGATCCTAGACTTTTAATACAAAATCTCCATTTTCTAAGAATGAAGCTAGAGAGGAGCAATTTGAAGTTGTGTGAAAGAAGCCTTCTGTGAAGTCTCTGCGATGACATCCACTAGTCCCTCACGCTTGTGGTCCTCTGGGTGTCCTAAGGGGCTCGCGGTGAGGGCTGGGGAAGGCCCAGAGCCCCAGGAGGGCCAGGCTCGGGCATGCTGGCACACAGGTCGCCGCTCCAGCTTCGGTATCCACATGGGCGGACGTGTGTCCGTCTGTGTTTGCTCTCCTGCCATCCCTGTCCTGGTGATATCTGCCTATTATAGAGATTGCTTTGTCATTTCCTTCCTCTTCAAATTCACTCCTTAAATTTAATTCTAGCCCCCCTGAGTTGGCCTTGATTATTGGAGTCTTGTGCTCATGCTTATTTAAAAACTGCTCTGCCCCTCTTTTCCTTTTGGAGGCTCACAGCCACACCACACATGTAGCCTTGGAGCCCTTCCTTCCCAAGCAGTTCTGAGCGTCCACCCGGGAGGTCCTGGGCTTGTGGTCAGGGAGTGGATTCAGGCTCACTGCTGCCACCTGGGCACATGTCTCAGTCCATGAGGCAGGTCTTAGTCCCACCTTGCTGATGAGGAAACTCGGGTGCAGAGCGGCCTGCCTGGGCAGTTGGTTGGGCAGCAGTTTAAGCAGCGTGCTGCTCAGCTCTGCACTAGCAACCAGCTGCACCACCTGGAACTCAGCACCAGCACCTTCGCTGTTCACTTCCTGTTCCCAGTGCCCGCCGAGCGCCTCGCACTGTGTCTGCCCACGTTAGATACTGGTGGATATTTGTGGGAGGGAGAGAGGGAGGTGACTAGATCCGGTCTTCACGCCTCTCTCCTTGCTCAGTCACTCACCAGCCTAATCCTCATGGCCCTGGGAGACCTGTGTGGTTCCTCCCAGGAATCAGGAGCTCAGGGACGCCCAGGAGCCATCCTCATCTCTGGCTCCCTTATTGCCTGAAGGATATGGTTACCATTGTCTTTCCCACAGTGGACGCCAGGGGGCAGAAGGAGCCCATCTGCAGGGTGGGTGAGAACGGTGCTCAGGTGCTCCTCTGCCGTCACAGGCGCAACTGTCACCAGCCAGCTGTGGGGATGGCTGTGATGTCTGCCTGTGGTCCTGTACAGACATCAACCTGGAGAATCTACATCCAGGCTCACACCTTTAGCATCTATCCTGGGGACTCCCCGTATGATGCCCTGACCAGACTGGACCTTATTGGGAACAATGGGACATAGTGCAAATTGCAACACTCAGGTTTCGTGATTGTGGAGGTTCAGGCATGAGGAGCTATGCTGTGTACTTGCACTCTGTTCACAACCATTTAGTGTACGCTGTATACTGGGCTCTGTAGGGTGGGCCCACTGGGGATAAAGAGAGAAGGAACAGCATGAGATCTGCCCTTGAGGAGCTCATGGTGTGATCAGAGAGAGACCTTATTTAAAAAACAACTGTGGGGGAAAAAAGAAAGAAACAACTGTGATTCCAGGTGGTGACTGTCGTGGTGGAGTGGCACTTGGGGGTGGGGGGCAGACACGTAACCTGGGGAGCAGTGATCGGGGCAGGAGACTCTTGGGCCAAACCAAGAAAAGCTGTGGGGAGGGGATGGCAGGGGGACATGGGTTAGAGGAAAAGCGTACAGGTGGAGGGAACAGCATGGAAGGCCAGTCCCATCTCTAGGGGCATGTCAGACACTCCCACTCGGGACCACCCTCTCTCCAGAGGGACCTCCTCTATCAAGGCCATGCCTTGACACTGAGATTAGAGACTGTGACTTTGGGAAGCACTTGACGAAAGAAGCGGTAAATCAAGGACTTGAGGCTACCCATGTGCAGACTGCTGCCCTGAAGCCTGGGACAAATCAGGGAAGAAGACCGAGGCCCTGCCTCTCTCTTTGGCCAGAGAAGCTCAGAGGCCTGCCTTAGGCTACTGGGAGCAAGGACCCTTGATTTTTTAAACAGCTTTATTGAGGTATAATTTACACACCATATAATTCACCCATTTAAAATGTGCAATTCACTGTTATTTCAGTATTATTCACAGAGTTGTGTAACCATCACCACTGTCTGATTTTAGATCATTTTCATCATCCCCCAAAACAAAAAGAAACCCTGTGCCCATTAGCAGTCACTCCCCAACCTCCACCCAGCAACCACCAACCTACCTTCTGTCCTTACAGATTCCCGGTTCTGGACATTTCATGTGAATGGAATCATGCAATATGTGGCCTTTTGAGACTGACTTTTTCCATTTAACATAGAACCCTGGCTCTGCACCAGGCCGCCAGGTCACTAGAGTCCCTCGAGAAAGCAGTAAAACCAACTTGGACTGTTTTGCAGATATATCACTTACATCAGGTCATGGGCGCCCAAGCACTGGAGGCTGATGCGAGACGCCCCCAGAGCTCACACAGCAGAGACCTGTCTCACTCAGGGTTACATGAGACCCCAGTCATCTCCCGTCACCTCTGCTGTATGGGCTTTGACACCAGAGCCTTCGTTAATCTCCCCTAGACGTTTTGATTGATTGATTTTAAAATCAGTCTTACAGATTTTGACCGTGGTAGAAAAAACAGCAGCTGGAATGAACCAAAAGTCCATAGAGTAGACTGTTTAAAGAAATGAAGAGTATTATCTTACACGTGTCCTCTTCAGAGGACCTGCCTTAACAAGCTCTTGGGTTTTGCTTTGTAATCAAAGTAGTGTGTGGGAAGCTTGAGGTGCGGGGCACACAGGTGTCCCTGTGTAAACAGCAAGCCTTTCTCCCCAGCACTTCCTCCTACATGTGGTTGCTGAAGTATCTTAGGCCAGGCTCAGAATTTTTAGGTTATGCATCACGGGAACAGACCCAACCACCCAGCCTCCCAGGATTCTCAGTCCCCAGTGGAATTAGAATATTGTAGAACATTAATGGAACTTGATAAGAAGCAGCTGCCACAGAGCCCATGCATAGTAGGTCCTCATGCATCTTTGTCCCTTCCAGGCTTGTCTTGGGCCCGTCCTACTCCCTCACCACCACCAGCTTCCTGCCAGAGCACATGTACTGTGGTGTCAGGAACATACTGTGTGCTATCTCTCTCTCCCATGCCTTTGGGATCTCCCTCTTGACTTCTCTCTGACCCATATGTTATTTAGCTTCCAAATATTTTGGGATTTTCCAGGCAACTGCTTTTTTTTTTCTTACTTAATTCCATTGTCAGAAAATGCACTTTGTATAGTTTGAATCCTTTTAAATGTAAGTTTTGGGTTTTTTTTTTTTTTAATGGCCTAGAATATGGCCTACCTGGTGAATGTTTCAAGTACACTTGAAAAGCATGTGTGTTCTGCTATTGTTGGGTGGAGTGTTCTATACATATCAGTTAGATCAAGTCAGTTGATAGTGTTCTTCTATTTCCTTACTGAGTTCCTGCCTACTTATTTCATCAATTATTGAGGGACATTAAAATATCCAACTATAATTATGAATTTATTCTATTTCTCCTTGTAACTCTACCACTTTTTGCTTCATATGTGTTGAAGCTCTGTCATTAGGGGCATAAATGTTTAGGATTGTTTTGTCCCCTTGATGAAATTGACATCTTTATCATTATGAAACTGTCCCTGGCCACATTCTTTGATGTAAAAATCTACTTTGATATTAATATAGTCAATCCCTCTTTCTTTTGACTAGTGTTAACATGGTATATCTTCTTACATCCTTTTAACTTCTTTGTATCTTTACATTTAAATTGTATTTCTTGTAGGCATGTTGGGGTTGGGGCTTGCTTTTATCCAACCTGATAATACATGCCTTTCAATTGGGATGTTTAGCCTACTTACATTTAATGTGATTGTCAATAAGGTTAGGTTTGAGTCTCTCATCTTACTGTTTTTTATTTGTTCCATCTGCTTGTTGTTCTCTTTTCCTCTCAAAGCAGTAACCTAGGGCAGTTGCAGGGCTCACCTTGTTCTCTCACAGATCACTGTCCATCATTGCCTGATGTACAGTGTCTTAAAAACTGTTTTGTATATTTTGTTGGTTTGGGTTGTTACTTGAGAGGGTAAATCTTAGCCATTCTCCCGTGCTTTTGAATATGTTGTCCCTGCTGCCTGGAGCTGCCAGAGCTCCCTATAACTAGCTAAGTTGTCCAAGCTCAGTGTTGCCTCTTCCAGGAAGTCTTCCCTGATTCTGCCTCTCCTCCCTCCCACCCAGAGGCTGGGATAGGCACCCCTCCCTGGTAGACCCCTCGTGACAGTCTCACCCAACATAATTGAATGTTTTTTTTATCTGTTGTCACCATTAAACCACAAGATCCTTAAGGGCAGCAGAGCCTTTTGTGGGAACTTACTTCACTTTGGGAACTTTGTGGCCACCATGTAGTGTTTCAGGAAACAGGTAGCTGTATTCAAGTTTGAGTTGAAAAAGTAACCACATCTTTATAACTATTTTGGAGTCAGTCATTTTGCACAGGTTGAAAAATGTTTAATAGGAAAAAATTAAAACTAAATTTAACAAAAATTGAATTTCCAAAAAAGGAGCAACATTTAATTTTGTAGAGAATGAAGATTTTTACATTGTGGGGCAGCTCACCACCTTAGGAACCCGTCGCTGAGATGTTACATGGTCTGCGTGACCATTTATATGTAGTCCCAAATGGGAGGCTTATGGATGCTTAATGAGACAAGACCCTCTAAGACCCCTTAGAGGGTCTTGTCTCTAAGTGTCTCTAAGTGCTTGTCCCTTCAAAAAAATGTTTTTAATTTTGGTTGGCTCTTGTGTTCATTCCTGTCATATCTTCAATTTTAAAGTATCTTAGCTGGCTAACAGGTTGAAGACTCTGCCCATGGGAAAGAGGTTGGCCATCGAAAGACCCCAGCCCTGGCCCTGTCCAGCTCACAGCATTTGCTCAGATTTGGCCTCTGACAGTGAGGCCCTTAGAAAATAAATGTCTCCTGGGATTAATTTCTCATTCTCAGAGGAGATAGAGAGGAAGCAGGAGACTTGGAAAGATGAAAGGGCTCTGAGGCATATGGACCGACTGGGGCCAAGTGAGAAGCCACGGGTGGAGCCAGGGGTGGTCAGCCTGGGGCCCAGCAGCTTCACAAAGTGTGGAAAGAGGGCTCGGCCTGTCCTGTGAGACCCCCAAGGGTAGCAGCACCTGCGCAAAGGAAAGAGCCAGGCAGGATTTCACCTAGAATAAGCCTCACCTTCCTGAAGCCAGAAGGGGGCTGTTCCTCTGGATGGTGGAGCGTTCTGTCACTGGCCATGGTCAGAGGAGGCTGGAGGACCATTCTTTTGGGATGCTGACCAATTCATGATTCTGGATGAAAGTCGTGTCTACAGCCTCGCCACTATCTCAAGTTATCGACCCCCCCAGGGCATGTGGAAGGTACCCCACCGATCCTGGGGGCTGTTCTCAGCCCCAACCCTGCTCAGCTGTGACCTTAGACGAGGCAGGCACTCAGCTTCCCTGGGCCTCAGTTTCCTTCTCCAAGATACAGAGTCTGCCCAGAGGATCCATGGTGCCCTCTCAGCTTCTGTTTCACTTTTCCTATCTGCTTTGTCTCCCAGGTGCTCATTCCCACAACCCGATGCAATTCCCACAAGGAGAACATCCAGGGCCAGCTCAAGGTCCGCACACCAGGCATCTACATGCTCATCTTCGACAACACCTTTTCCAGGTAGGGGCCACCTCATTCATCAGCATCCAGAGGAATCCACCTGGCACCTGGTCCCAAGAACAGAGGTGGATGTTTAAAAGAAGTTATTTAATTATCAGTAGCTTATCATCAGTAGTTCTTTGATTTTAGACCTATGCCTTGGTGTTCCAGTGTCTGTTATAGACTGTGTAACACACAGGCTAATACTTACAGACTCTCGCCACATGGCAGGTGTGTTCTCCGCCCTCCGCTCTTACTTACTCACTTCAGCCCCACATCAGCCTCATGCAATAGGGACTGTCTTTCTCCTTGTGTTACTACTAAGGGACTGAGGACCAGAAGGATAGAAGAGTGACAATCCCAAGTCACACAGCTGGTGGTGGAGCTGGATTTGAACCCAGGTGGCCAGGCTGCAGACTCTAGGCTCTTACCCGGGACGCTCTTCTGCCTCTCTGCTGTCCAGATTCCCACTGCCCAGACCAGAGAAGAGCCCAGTAAATATAGTGGAAGGATTAGGTGGATGGATGGATGGATGGATGAGAGAGAAGCGAAGGAATGAAGGCTAAAGTTTGAGACCAGAGCTGTGAGGACCAGAGCTCTGAGGTGAGGCCCCTGGGCCCTCCTGTCATGGGAGTGGAGCAGCAGGTACCATCTTTGGGAAGCACTGTTTCAAAGCACCAGATGCAGATCCAGGAGTGTAGGGCTTGCGGGGCAGGAGGATGGGGATGTAGGGAGATAAGGCTGGAGGGGCGGCCAAGAAAGGAAGTAGGATAGAGGACCACCATTGGTTGAGCATCTGCTGTGAGCCAGGGGCCTACATCATGGAGACGTGAGACAGGTTGCTGGGCACCTGTCCCTTTTATGTCTTCTGCTTCAGCATAAGCCCTTAATTGGGGCTTGCCTCTTTTATAAGACCTGTCTTGTCAGCACCCAGCCACATCCTCTCTGAGCAGGACCTTGAGCTAGCGGCCACATCCCTCCACATGGGCGCCCTTCCAAGCCCACTTAATAGGCTAGGAATAACTTAATAGGACACTCTAAGGGAAAGCTAGAGTGCCACCCCCTCACCGCCTCCAGGCCTTGAACTCTCAGGGCTTGTGGCCGTGGGCATCTACCAAGGGAGAGGTTAGAAGAATGGGCTTCCCACCTTGCCCCACTCCTTCCCCTCCCCCCACCCCCACCCCCCATGAACATGAACACACCTTGAGTTAGCAGGACTCTCGGGCACAGGCCCAGCGTGTCCAGACAGCTGCTTTCGGACTGGACGTGGGCCTCAGCCCCTCTGGGGCAGCAGTTAGGAAACTGGGTGGAGGCCAGCCAGGCACAGGCTCTGCTCTTCCCTCTGTGGGTTTTAGTTGAACCCCAGTTTCCTCTGAAGTGGCAGCCAGCATTTTTACTACCTCACAGAGCCCCACTGTGTGTTGACGGAGAGGCCGGTAGAGGCATGTTGAGGGCAGAGTGCAGCCCCAGGCTGGCCCGCAGTTATCATTAGAAGCGGCCGTGGTGCAGTGACACACTCTGGCCTTAATCCACTGAGGTCATCTCAGGGGCCAACTCGAGACTTCCAAAGCATGGACAGCAAAATGGATTTCGATGCCCAGGCAGAAAGAAATCCAGGCTCACTTCCACCGTATATGTCCTCTCCATGCCTGCTCCATTCACTTCCCCAGTGCAGTCCAGACCACCTAGACCCTGGAGACCCCCGGGACTGCTTCAGAGCAGCAAGGCAAGCGGGGGCGGGGCTTCACAGTGTGAGACCAAATGGGCCTTTCTGCGCCCAAGCCCCAGGAAAGTCTGTGGCGGTGTCCCAAGACCCCTGATACTTTGCAGGGAGATGTCTCTGCTAGACAGACAGGAAGTGGGGGTGAGGGGGCCTGGAAGAGTCCGCATATTCTGCAAGACGCCCCAGCCTCCGAGCAGAGGTCTCTGCACAAAGACTCGCCGTGCCAGGTCACTGCAGCTGCTGCCCCTCGGGCTTTTAGCCCTCAAGGTAACACCTCCTTTTCCATTTCTGTTTCCTCAGGTTTGTCTCCAAGAAAGTATTTTATCACTTAACGGTTGACCGGCCTGTGATCTACGATGGAAGTGATTTCCCGTAGCCTCAAGCACGTGGATGTTAATAGTTTCCCATTACCCACAGGAAACACTACTCTTCCTCTCCTGTCACATAAAGCATTTACAAAACCCAAAAAACAGCAACCAGCTGCTCTGAAGCCATCAAGATCCACTGTGCAGCGGGCCCTTGGCTGCCCTTGGAGCTGGGTTCCTCGCACTCAGCACCACGCACGTCACTCTTAGCCCTGTGGCTTCTAAGGGCTCAAGCAACGTTTCCATTGTCCTCACACCCAGAGGGACACTATGCCAAAGTTTCAAAGACTCAGGAGACCACTGGCCTCTCCTGGGGGCACACTTGGTTCCAGGCCTCCTGTGGAGAGTTTCCCAGGCGAGAGAGGATCCCACTTCTGCTCAGGGAGAGACATGGCCCCCTGTGCCCAGCCTGGGGCCACGCATCATGGGTGACCATGAGCTGGGATGCCCTGGCCAGACCCTGTGAGGCCCTCGAGTCCTCCCAGGAAAAGGAGGTCGGGGCACCCAGGGGCCCACCCAAGATCCCAACCAGCCTCCTCCATCATGCTCCTGTCCCTTCCTGCCCCGTGAGTCCAGGGCTGCTCCAGAACTCAGCCATTTCAGAGGGTCCTCCAGCTGCACGTGCCTCCTGGCCCTTCTGTCTGGGCAATTCTGTCCGCAAGCAAAGCCCTTCACTCAGCCAGACCTCTCAACGGCTCAAAACATCACCCTAAGAATCAGAATTGAAGCTAATCCAGGGAACAGAACCCACCTACTGAGGGCCTGCAGTGCTGTCTGTCTACGGACGGCCAGAGCCCAGATGCTGGGTAATGTCAACGCCATGACCAGAACGCAGGGTTGTGCATCAGCCTACAGGGCTCACTCCTTAGCCGACAGCCTGTCTTTGTTTATATCAATAAGAGCTTCTGCCTCACCTGCAGATATGTTTACTGAAGATCATAAATCAGGGTAGGAACCACTTTTAAAAATTGGGGCTTCTTAACAAAAGTCTTTGGTAACTCAAGTGTCAACAGGCATAATTCATGAATCTGCTCTTTGCACACCTCTTGGTCCCCCCTCCCCACCTACCAGATTCCCCACACCCCATTTGCCCACTTCCTGCTGCTCAGCCTGCACCTGACACCTGTGAGCTGCCTCCCTCTGGGGCAAATGAATCCTCTGTCCTTTTCCAGGACGAGAGAAGGAGATAGTCTTCCTGTTCTCTGTGGCCCTCTTCTCCCACCACAGAGGGCTCACCTTTGACGGCCTTTTTGTGCCCTGTTCACAGGGCAGTCAGGTCCCAGGTACTTTTCACAGTGAGTAGAACATCTGACAAAGCAGCCCACCTTGGCTGGGGACAGGGAGAGGGCGCCGGGCAGGGTGACTGTGGGTCTGAGTGTTGGGCCCAGCCAGCCCTCCAGCTAGTCTGGTGACTAGGCCAAGCCACACCACCTCTAAGCTTTATCTCGTGGTTCACAAGCCTGGTCTGACCAGTTCTGAGAGCTGGAGAATGGGTCAGGAACCCCAGGCCAAGTTCAGCTCAGACCCCACACCCACCATGCACCAGCAGAGAGGACTTGTGGGGCAGGGGCAGGAGGAAATGACTTTGGCGATCGATTCAGAACTTTGATTTAAACAGGAGACTTAGGCACTCCCAGTCACTTTAAGTGGGGTTTGGGACATGGTGAACAGAACCTTCAGAGAGATTAGCACAGAGAAAAGCTGGACCTCTTGTGCTGTCTTTCCTGGGAGCAGCCGCCTGTGGCAGAAAGCCACGTCTCTAGCATCTCCTCGAGCAAGGTCCTGACAGCGCTCAGCACCAAAACGGAAATAGCCAGGCCCCCAGAGACCTCCTAGCCTCGTGCTTGTCCTCACAGGGGGCCACACAGCCTATAGGTTGTTCCAGGGCGAATTATCCTGCCTTTAAAGCCACCCACCCTCTTGGATAGGCAGGTGTAGCTAGTCTACCACATGAGAGAAACTAACAAAACCCAGAGCAGTCTGGGATCTTGGTTTGAGTGCTTAGCTTTCCCAGGATACCGTGGAGACTGGCCAAGCTGATGGCCTTCTGCTGGTATCACCACCGTCACCTGCAGCTAGAACCAGCGTTTCGAGAGTAGCTGATGTGTTTCCTGCGAAAGGCCTGGAACATTCCATCTGAGGCCGATTCTGAACCTCTGTCACTCAGCCCAACTGTAGCTTAAAAAATCACTTGGCTCTTGTGAAGGCAACCCAGAGCCACTGCTGCAGGAGCGCGTGGGCCCCTAGTGGCCCCACAACAAAAGGTGACTGCAGTTGTGCAAAAAGGCCTTTGCTGTGTTCAGAGACCTGCCCCCCGACGCCCGGTCACACCCCGCTTCTGCAGCATATTTATTTTTTGTGTTGAATGGACTCTTGTCCTTTGTTCCTTTGCTGTGCGCGCTCAGGTTTGCTGTGCGCTATGCGGCTAGAGAATATGTATGGCTGCAGATACGCTTGCAGCCATATTTAGGTATGGCTTCTATAAATAGCTTTCTTATTTTAAACAGGTTCCCAATTTTACTGAGGCTTTGGGGTTGCAGTATTTTTTTTGTAATGCAAACGACAATGAAGGACAGCTATTGAAAGTGGTGGCTCCACCCAGTAGACTGAATTACACTAGAAGTCAAGAAGGAGGAAACATCCTTGGGGTCTCAGATCACTATTTAAAAGCAAAAACAAAACCCCAGCAGCCCCTTGATGGCCCAGCTTTCTGAATAACCGTTACTCTTTAGTATTGATACCAGCCACCTTGCTCACCACTGTCTCAGAAGCCACTGATCACCCTCGCCCATGAACACAGCCTCTGTCAGGCACACTCATGAACCTCAAGGAAGGGCGTTTGGGAGGAAGCGTGGCCTCTGCAGAGCGCTTCTGGCTGGAGCCCACCTACTCCAGGTCTACAGGACCAAGAGCAGGCAAGGAAATTCTCAAGCAGGAATCTGGAACTGAAACACCACATAGGGTTTAGAAAGTAGACATGAAAAGCCACACTATGTAGTTCAGAAATAGAAGGGATGGTTTTTCTGGCAGTTTTCAGTTGTCACTCACCTTCGGTGGTGAAGTCATTCCAGACTCACATGAAAAGAAATCCCCATTTGGGGATGAAATCTCAATCTGTTTTATGATACTGGTGAGATGTCCACTGCCATGGTTTTATAGGAGTTTCAATTTCAGAAGCCCACCTTGGTGACTCTACATGGGAGAATCCCATCCTTGACTCAGAGGTTTTGAGAATCAGCAGAGCCACCATCTGTGATGCTCAGAACCAAGGGTTGCCCAGAGACTGGAGTCAGCCATCCACATTTACAAAATGCTTACCTGAAATGTACTTTTCAGTGGAACCTTGGGTAAGTTTCTCTCTTTTCATTGTGCTTCTTCCAAGGAAACAGGAAAGACTGAGTTAATGCCTTTTCTCTCTTAAGCACTTTTTCAAAATAATAAAGTACATCTTTAAATTTGGGGAGGCATTTCTGATGAAAAGGCTTCCTTAGAACCTTAGGACGAGTGTTATCCAGAGATGATCCTGCCCCTGGTGGCTGCAGAGCAACAGTGAAGCCTCAGTTGGATGGCTTCCAAATCGGAATTGCACTTTAATTGACTAATCCTCAGTTCTTGCAGCCTTATGGGATAGCGGGTCTGGAAACCCATCGCATTCTTATCTGCCAAAGAATTACCCAGAAGCACATCAAATGTCAACACGCTACCTGCACAGCAGGGGTGATGAACTTTTGTATCCCAAAACATATTCCTTATAGCATCTGCTGCACCATTTGGGAATGTCTTTATTTTTAACCTCAGGATTTAAATAAACACTATGTCATTGACAGTAGTGTCATCTTTCATTCTGTTGAGACATAAGGCAAGCAATGAAGTTGCCCACAGCAGAGTCGGGGTCGAGCTGCCCTTCTGGGACACGTCTTGTACCATGACTTTTCAAAAGGGCCTGAGCCAGCAGCTGCCCTGAACGGTTGCCACATGGCCTGATATCTGGACCCACAGTCTGCTCTGAGGCCTGTGTTCAGACCTGCCTGAGCCATCGCAATGCACCAACCCACTGCCCTCTGCCAGATGAGCTTTTGCGTTCAGCAAAATTCCCCAGCCCTCCCCTGGTCCTCAAAGAGCGCACAGAGCAAAGAGCGACCTGATTTACCAGAATAATGGGGTGGGGGAGGAGGTCACGGTGACCGAAAACCACAGTTAGTGAATCTGGATATAAATCTGGGCAAGACTGCCAGCACGAGGCAGTACAGAGGATCAGCAAAGAGCCTGGACACAGGCCCCGAGGTGCATGTCCCAGTCACGCCACCGGGCAGATTGAGCTCAGGCTGGGCAGTCCATTTGCACTCACCTCTCCTGAGTGCCTTGTGCCCCACAGAGCCCCTCCCAGTCCCCCTTCCCTCCACCTCCCTCCAACCCTCCCCCTGCCCCCCGGATTCTCCTGTGGCCTCATCTTTCATCAGTTACTCAGGAATAAGTTACTTTCCATAATCGGATTGTTCCCACTAGGGCCAGGACCTGTGTTTCTTGCATCTTCATCTCCCTCTGCCTCACCTCACAGCATCCAGCACTGTGCCAGGCACGAGAGCGCTCGCCAGCCTCTGAATCGGCGAGGACACTCGGTGCCTTGGTCAGCTCTAAGCCATCAACAATCCCACTGGCCAACTTGGCCAGAGACAAACTCCCCAAACCCCCATGTCAGAGAAGGACAAAGGGCAAGCCTGCAGGGGAGGTTTGGGGAGAATGGAGGTGAGCTGGTCACTAGATCCGACCCCTCACAACCCCCTATACCCTCAAGTCAAGCCTCTTACTGTCCAGTAACAAAAGAGTGGTTTATCCAAGTGCCCAAAACAGCACAGCAGAAGGATTTCTTTATTAATAGGACAGTCCCTCCCGAGACTCAGGTGGCCACGTGGACTGGGCCTAGAAGGAGAACCGACGGGGACACATGGATGTGCAGGCTGCTCTATCTGGGCTGGGATCCTTCGTGGCAGAATCCCTGTGCACCTCACCCCACCTGCTGAACCGCTGAGTAGTCCAAGGTGACCAAACCAATCCTCCGCTCCAGGGTTTCCCAGCCCCCACTCGATTCCAGGCATTCTGGCCCATCTCGGCGTCCGTACGCGCCGTGGCACTCGTCCGTACGCGCCGTGGCACTCGGTTCCACGCCTCTTCCGCTCGGTCGCCGAGTGGTGCTGGAGAACGTAGAGATTCCCCAGGTGACTCAGAAGGACACTGTCTGCAGGGTCAGCCCTTTCGGTTTGAAGATGCGTGGGAAAAATCTGGCGAGTGGGGCCCGCCACCCACGCACATCTGAAAAGCAAATAGATGGTGAAACCTGTCGCCCGAGATGAGAAAACGGACTTTTTCGGGGGGAGAGATTGAAGCCGAAGCCATCAAAACCCAGGGGAGAGCCGAGCTATTATGAAAGCCGCTCAAAGTGGGTTAGGGTTGAAAGAAAGGTCAGCCTTTTACTTTTTCCACACCTGCTGGTTTCTAAAGAAAGATGGTAAAGCCGAGCAGAAGTGTGATTGCCGACCTCTGGTCTTTGATGTGTGTCTCCTGGTCCCTCCCCCATCCCCCGAGCTCTGGGGGAGGATGGAGGCTGGTGTAGTTTCCTCACACCTCCTGGCACGTTCGTGCTGAGGTTATCGCAGACTTGGCAGCCCCATCTGCAGCCTGGAATGCGTTGTCTTCTTAGCTCAAAAATGAACAAAGGGAGCCAGGCCTCGCCAACGCTGAGAAGCGTGAGTGCCCTTCCCCAAGGAAGGCCTCATTTCCAGAGCAGGTTTGGCTTTGGGCCTGTGGCTCCACAGAATCCTCAAAGGGAAGGTGATTTCAGGGAGGCCTCCCAGCTTTCCACTCCCAAGGTGGCCTCTGACTGAGCCCCAAGGAGAGAAGGACACCATTCTTGGGAGGTCACACATCCGTCTGCCAGGTCAGTGGGTCAGGCGTTGTCTTCTCCCTGGCGTGAGAAAGGAAAGCGGGTGGGGGGTGGGGGAGGGTGAAAGGATAGGAGAGTGAAGAAGGGGTCCGAAAAGAGGACCAGCAGCAGGGAGGGCCTTTCCGGAGGAGGCCTCGAGGGGTGCCACACCGCAGGCCAGCTTAGCAGAAGCCGCCTTTCTCGTGGGAGGAAAGGAGCAGTGGGGAAATGGCAGGTTTACGGAACAGACACCAAAGGCAGTGACTGCAGACACGGAGAAGGTAATCCAATTTGTCCCTCTGTCTCGGAGGCTGACTTCAAGCCCCCACGTGCTTTCACAAAACAGCCCTTGCGTGTGGCAGCAGGTCAGCCCTCTAAGTGGCCTTTGCACAATACACAGGGTCCACATGTAGAACCAAAGGTCTTTGTAAAGACAGCCCTTCTCCACCAGCAAGGACCCCACAGGACTGTTGGGTGTTCTCAGCAAGAGGATCACACGTTCACACCCCCAAGATGACCCTGTGGAAGAGGGATAGGGACCCGTGAGGCACAGATCAGGCACGCAGGCTCCTTAGGATCAAGGGTTCAGGTGTTAAGCTATCAGGAAAAGCCCAAGACTCACCCAGGGCTCAATTTTGCTCCAGAGTCAAACTGTTCATTTATTAAGTGTCAGTAAATACAAAGCAAGTAGCATAGAGTTGCTTAGAAGAAAGTCCTCTTATTTGGGTTACCTGGTGGCATATTAAAATGCAGAGTCATGGGCACTCCCCGCATCAACTCTGGTTCATCAGGTCTGGTTCATTCACAAGTCGGCCAGGTGATTCTGGTGGAGGTGATCCATGGACCACACCAGAAAGTCATTGATGATCACTACTGGGTCACCATTTTGGTTAGAACTTGAGGAAAGGGACAAAATCAGCTAATGGATATGTCTTCTAATTTAACTCTACCAGTGACCCTCAAATCTTGGAACCAGGACCTATCCCTCAATCTACCGATCCAAGCACTAGGATGCAGTGGTGGAAATTTCATTCTTGGAGAGGAAGATATTTCTAAATGAATCACCTGATATGAAACTATTCTACAGGTAAAATCTTTTTACAACCATAATTTTCTTCTTTATGGCTTGTATTTGTATTCAAGGGACATGTTGTTAACTGGCGTCATTTGTAAATGGAAAGACATTCCCTTCCCCAAATCCAAAGCAGTCCCATATGTGTCCACAATTTAAGAATTAGAGGAAGAAATATGAGTTTGGTACCAAAGGGTTTGGGTTCTTAAGCTGGTCCATACACAGAATTCAGAAGGTCTATGAACTTGGAAAATGACGTCTTTACCCTATTATCTAATTAAAATGTAGGTCTTCCTTCAATTATGAATATAGACTACATGCCACACAAGTATGTATTAGCAAGACCTGTGACTCGGTCACTGGTGGAAATGACAGATATTTTCAAGTTACACGAAAGTTGTTGCAGATGCTCAAAATATCATTTATGCTGATTTCCACTGTGAAATGAAGGTTGTCATTAGGCCTGCTGGTAGATTTTATTTAACGTGTTCATAAAGAGGCATGTGTGTTACTAGTTCACAAATCTGTTTTAATAGTTAGAGAATTATACGTCAGTGTAATTGGTTTCCTTTATAATCCTATTTATTGTATTTTATTCATTTTAAAACATTCTGAAAAGGAGGCTATAGGCTTTGTCAGATTGTCAGAGGGGTGCGTGAGGGGAAAAAAAAGGTTAAGGACCTTTGGGTTCTGGCAGGTCTTCATGGAAAAGAATACAAAGATCATCTCATTGCAGCACTGATTTATTAATAATAACATATAATTAATAGCAGCATATCTAATTTAATAGGCTCTTGCCGTAAGTCAGCCACGTTTTCCAGATGAGGAAACCAAAGACCCAGGGCACTTGATAAGTTAGAACCATTTGGAGAAGAGGTTACTACTAGGCTGAGATGGCTGTGGGAGTAGTTTTCTCCAAACCGTTACCATTTCACTGGAACATAGATTCTCCAGTGATTAAAAAACAACCTTCCGTATACCAGGCTATGCTATGGCAGCTCTTAACCTTCAGACCCTTACTGTGTATCATCTTCCATACATGAGGCTTTATCAGTTGTGTATTGTCACAGTAACACTGCATAATGAACAGTCTCAAAACCGGTGGCTTAAACCACTAAGCATTTATTTCGCTCACACATCTGTAGGTTGACTAGAAGTTCTTCTGGACTCACTCTTGCTGGGCTCACTGATGTGTCTGCACTCCGTCAGCTGTGTGTCATCTAGGCAGTTCCGCTCATCTCAGCTGTGCTCTCTCACATCTGAGGGCTGGCTGGCTGCTCACTGGCTTTGGCTGGGCTCACTCCCATGTCTGTGGTCAGTTGGTTGGTCCCCTGGGGCTGGCTGGGCTAGCATGGCCTTGGCCAGACGACTGTGCTCTGCCCCTCACAGTCTCCCATTCCCCCAGCAGGATGGCCCAGGCTTGCTCAGATGCCTGCTGGGCAGGTTTCCAAGCGAGCAAGGAGTACACAAGCCTTGGGAGACCTAGTCTCAGAAGTGCACAGCCTCACTTCAACCACATTCTGTTGACCAAAGCAAGTCACAGGCCAGCCCAGATTCAAGGTATAGGGAAAGCGACTCCTTGATGGGAGGAACTGCAGGGTCACATTGTAAAGGCTTTGGGGACAAGGGGTGGAGAATTCGGACTATTTTTGCTATCATTCTACCGCAGAGTCAGTCGATCTTCCCTTCTTGCACTTCCCCCTCCACCCCGATTCTCACTCTCCTTCAGGAAAATACAGGCCTTCTCCAGATCCACTCATCCCTGTGCACAAAGATACACACAAGACTCTTCATGGACACATTGTCTGTGACAGCAAAACACAGGAAAGAGCATGTTCAAGGTGGGTGGGTTGAAGAATGACTGCCTGTGGAAATGGGGCTTTGGACATGGTGGCTTTTACTTTTCTCTTATAACTTTTTGTACCATACAATTGTTTTTACCGCATGCCAGTTTAACTTTTAAAATTTGAAAACTAATTTATCCAAAGAACAAATTCACCTCAGTTTATGGTTATCTCAGTTTCCCAGTAAACAACCAAATGCCCAATTCCTCCAAGCTCAAGTCATAACAGAGTTGTTCATCTCTTCCTACATTCACCAGAGGGCCACTGCTCCTGTAAGCATGACCACATGAAGCCAGAAAGGGAGGGCCTGGGAGCAAGCCACAATCTGATCAGGCCTCTTGCTCCCCCGAGCTCAGGGCTGGCCCATCTGGGGCCACCGTACCATCCTGACTCGACCCACATGAGAAGAGAGCTATTCCTAGGCTCCATGGTGGGAGTTTGACCACTGGAACAAAAGTACTTGAACTCCAGTTGGGGAAAAAGTATAGCAGTATCTAGGAGGTCGGATTCTAGTATCAAGAAGGCATGAATGGATTCCTGGTACCACTACCTGCTAGCTATGGCTTGTGGTGATGGGGGTACTCTGTGCCCCACTTTCTCCATCTGTTAAATGGGAGACATAACAGTAGCTACTTCATAAGGATGCTGTGGAAACCACATAAGGACAAAAAGGGCCTTATGGAGTGTTTCCCGTAAAGAGCCACTCAGAAATGTGATAGCTGTTGTTACCAAGAAAGCTCTCTGCATACACCTTGTCCAACCCCTTTTCCTCTCCTCTCTGGGTATCAGTCAGCTAGGTAGTTGAGGGATTGAGCGGTTGGGATCATTGAAGACAAGGTAATTTACAGAATAGCAGCTTCTGGTGGTTGTGAAACACAACCCAAAGTTATTAGACATTCCTCCCATAAGAGGTGGGTCTGGGGCCACTCCGCCCTTGAACCTGGGCTGGCCTGGCACTGCTCTGACTGGGGAGAACAGCCAAAGTAATGCTATGTGACTGACTTTTGGTGCCAGGTCAGAAGAAGACATACAACTTGCCCCTGGTCCTCTTGGACCCTTGCTCAGGAGAAGCCAGCTGCTATGTGAGACCCCTGTGCTGAGGGACCATGGCTTGGCACCCTACTTGGCAGGCAGCGCAGCTTCTGGCCCAGTGGCCTGACCCTCCCAGTGCAGCTTTCAGGTGACCACACCCCCAGCCAGCATCTGACAGCAGCCAGAGGCCTCAAGCTAGACACGCCCAGCCAATCCCCTTCCAAATTCCTGACCCTCACAATGGGGAGCACAGTAAACGGTTACTGTTTTATACTGCAGAGCTTTGTGGCAGCAGTAACGGGGACATAGCTGAACAGAGTACAAGCGCGTTCTAAAAGCACTCCTTTCACTTAATTGTGAGTGAGACAAAAAGAGAACACCGTGTCAAAAAAATTGTTTGATTGGATGACCCCTTATACTTCATCACAGCAGATCTGACATGAATGTTGTCTATACATCCCCTTTCCACATCCTCACTTCCCATTTGCTTCTCACGCAGCCCTAATCTGCCCTGATCAGGCCTCAGAAGGCACTCACATCGAGGCCACAGGCAGCCGCTGCGGAGGCAAGTCCAGAAACGCTTCCGGCCCTCATCCTCCAACTTTTAAGCATCTCAACACAGTTGACCCCTCCTTGATCCCCCTTGCTTGCCTCCCACAGTGACACTTCTCTCCCATTTCTCTTACCTGAGTGGTCGCTGCTTGGTCCCCCACGCAGGCTCCTCCTCTATCCAGCCTCTAATAGTGGGTTCCTAGAGCCGCATCCTGCCCTACCCTCAGCCCTCGTCCTCTCCAGTCTGTCTTGATCTTAGCAGTTCCCATGGGCATGACTGTCATCTTCATGTGGGTGACCTCCGGATTTGCATCTTTTCTCTAACTCCAATCTTGCGTGGAGAGCTAGGCTGGCCCTAGATGGAACTCGATCCACCCCCAATCTTCTTCTCCACTAATCCTCCCCTCCCCAGTGGTGGCACCACCGACCACCCAGAAGTTCAAGCTCAAAACCTCATCCTTGATTCCTTCCTTTCTCTCAGCCTCACCCACGCCTGTTGCTTCTACTCCAGAATGAGTCTCAAAGTCATCCACCTCCTCCGCCACCTCTGCCACCATCACCCTGAGCCCAGCCACCGTCGTCTCTTTCCTGAACAACTGCAGCAGCCTTCTGATCGGTCTCTCTGCTTCTACCCTTTCCTTCCCACTCCCAGAACCCCTGCCAACCTTCCTTCACCCAGGGGCTTTAGAGATCTTTAAAACATGAGTTAGATCAAGTCACACTCCCACTTAAATATCTTATCCCTGGCAGCGGAATAGAATCTAAATTCATCATCTGGGTCTGAGGAAACCCCTACCTTTCTCTCCAGTCTGACCTCCCTCACGCTCATAACCTCCAATCAACAGTGAAAGAAGCCAAAGTCTTCTTTCAGCTCCTGAGCTGTGATAATCACTTCCCTGCCTCAGTGACACCAATGAGGATTAGAGCTGATGGTCCCACACTGTCTCAGTGAGTCAGATCTCTTCTGGCCCTTAGAGGCTTTCTGGTTCAAAAGTTGAACGAGGGAAAGTACTGGGGCTCACTCCGCCTTTGGTAGTCTCCCAGGGTATTCTGAGTTCCCTAGATTATTAGTCCCACTGAGAAGGTGTCGCCCACAGTGTGAGACCTTTTAGAGTCTGCTCATTCATTCCCAACTGTCTCTGTACCTCCCTTGGTCCCTTTGGTAAGGAGTGGCTCAGCCACATAGGAAGTTTCCATCCAGTATTCATTCATTCATTTGTTTATATCTGGAGCTTTGAAAGGATAAGAGCATGATTTTTGAGGGAACTTATGTGATGTCTTGGATTTGCTTTAAAATACTCTAGCAAAGATAAAGGAAGGAGCTAAGGGAGAAAGGTAGGAGTGGAGGAAGAAAGAGGGGAAGGGAGGAGCAAAGGAAGGAAGGGAGGCAAATGAAACGAAGAGTGAAGAGAAAAGGAAAGAAAGAAGAAAAGAGAGTGGGTGGTATAGGCGGGGTAAGAATGGAGAGAATGTTGATCACTGTTGAAGCTGGGTGATGGGTATGTGGGGGTTCATTATGCTATTCTCTCTACATTTATGTAAGTTTTTAAATTTCCATCATTAAAGAGTTTAAAAAGAAAAGAACATGAGTGGAGATAACCTGAACCAACTCAGTGGCAGGGACACTTTCCTAAGTACTTAGCCTGGCATAGGCATGGGTGCCACAGGGCCTTTGCACGTGCCACTCCCTCCTCCCAGTACACCCTCCCTCCCCTTCTTCCTGTAGGTGATTCCTGCTCATCCTTCAGCTCTCAGCTCAATGTCACTTTCTCATGGAAACCTCCCCTGTCTCCCATCCCCAGAGTAGGTCAGAGCCTCCTGTAACGCACTTTCTAGCATCTTAAAACCATCTCTTTGTGACAGTGTGATTAGGGTCTGTCACCTGTGGACTGTGAGCCTCATGAGCACTGGGCCTGTGTCTGCTTTTGCTCAGCATTACCTAAGCCCAGTGCCTGACACGTAGAAAATGTTCCATAAGTTTTTGTTGAATGAGGTTGTTAAAGTATTGTTGTCAATTGCTGTATTTTCCCAAGATACAGGGTTTCACAAGGATGGGTGGTTCATGAAACCAAATGTGTCAAATTGGAGGGGCCACTGATTGATTTGACACACGTTTATTGTCTGTCATGTGTGAAGCCTCTTGTAGGTGCTAGGGAAATAGCAATGAACAGAACAGAAAAACAATCCCTACCCTGTGGAGTTTACGGTTGTTGTGTATCAGGTGGTGCTAAGAGCTGTGGAGAACAACAAAAGCAGGGGTGGGGGGCGGTGGGGGAGGACTGAGGCGGGGCAGGGAAGGCCTGGAGGAGAAGGTGGTGCTTGACCACAGACCTAAGGAGGCGGGGTAGGAAACTTGACTGGTGGGGATCCAGCCACAGTCACCTAGAGAACTGCAGGGTGAACTGCCTGATACCTCGTCCAGCCTCTTCTTTAATGCTGGGTCTTTGCCGTATGCTCCGGGGCGTTCACCCGGGACGGTCACGTTATTGTGTTGACTCTGAAAGACTAACACCAGAAATTGTTGGCTTCTCAGCATTCTGTTCATCAACTGCTACATAACGAATTACCTCAAACTCAGTGGCTTAAAACAATAATAACCATTTTATTATATCTCATGATGTTATGAGTCAGGAGTTTGAGTAGGGCTTGGCAGGGTGATTCTTCTGTTCCATGTGGCATTGACACACTTGGTGGCATTCAGCTGGCGGATGGGCTAGTCTGTTTGTGAGAAAGGAGCTAGGAAAGACAGGTGGGGACAGAGGGGGGTGAGGAGGACAGGTGGGTGTCCGGAAGTCTGGCCAGGTTTGGGTGCAGTCTCCTTGGACCTGCACGTCTGCAGACCTGCAGCGGAATCTGTGGCTCCTTCACACACAATTTGAGGCTCCACAACTGCATGTGTTTGGGGAGGAGCCCGAGAGAGGGAGCAGGGAGGAACCTTCTTGAGTCTGTGAGGATGATGACATTGTCCTGTGCTGGTCCTCCCGCATGGCCCACTTTTGGAGGAGGGCTCAGCACAGCCTCGGCTGTCACATGTCATCATTTAGAGTTTGTGTGCAGTGGTATATGAAGCAGTGCTGGCCAAGGCTGTGCGATCCATCTTTGCATCCCCTGGTACTCAACCTGGTACTGGGAAAATTGTTGGTCGACCCTCCAAAGCAATGGCTGATATGTCTGACCATGTCAGGCAAGGCGGGACAGCATCATGGGCAAAAGCCAAGGCTTGAGTGCCAGACATGCCCAGGGTCATGTCCTAGCCTTGCCGATTACTAATGGCGTGATGCTTAGCGAGTTCCTGATCTCTGAAGCTCAGCTCCTTCATCTGTAAAACGGGGTGAGTTACCATGTCTACCTGGTACAGAGCAAGCAAGCAGGAGATGACGGCTGAAAGGTCATGAGGGGAAACTGTCTGTCCTGTACCCGCGGGGCCTGGCAGGCCGCTTGTGTGCACAAAGGTCTGCTGAGGGTTGAATTAAGATCAGGCAGGCTCGTGCTCCCAGCCTCCTGAGATGAGTTCTGTGACGGATGCTCACAGAATTCTCTGTAGCTCTGGACACCCCGTGTTCTTTACCCGGAGGGTCTCAAATGCGCTCTTGTAATTGGCAACCCCTGAAAAGACTGTTGCAGGCTGCCTTCTCTAGAAGCAGATGCTGAGCTGGAATTTGGGGGGCAAGATGTCTATTAGGGATCAACAACTAAGAAGGGAAGTTGGGGGAAACAGGACTGGGCAGAGGGAGGAGTCAAACTGAGAAGCAAACCCAACAGGTGTTGCCAGCCTGGCAGGAAGCTCTGGAGCAGATGCTGCCTATCAGAGCACCCCCGACAGGCTGACACCCTCCACACCCCCCTTCCAGGCGTTGGACGCAGGGGAATGGACCTTGGGTCACGTGGCTCTGGCCAGGGCTGCACTGTGCAGCGGAGGCAGACCTGAAGGAACTGGCAGCTGGACATTATGTGCTGACCAGGTTCCCTACAAGTTATTTCACGAAAGGACATCCGGTTGGTGCCTCTCCATTAACCACAGAGATTTTTTACTTATCTTGTGTACAAGAGCGGAGAGGAATTCATAAAGGGTCTTGTTTTGGAGAAACACATTTGCATGTCTTTCACAGGATTTTATAAAACAAACATTGAAAGGGACATCAGCTATTTGGGTTGTCTGTAGTAATAATACAGAATTGACTAGAGAAACAGTCCATGTCCCAAGAGGATGCTGGGCTTAGACTGCAGTTGTAACAGGAGGGCCATATGGAATGGGGCAGAAGGAACTGTGTTGCAGACGCACCATGTCTTGGTTGTGATGATAATTCTAAAGCCACAATATTTGTTAATCACACATAGTAAACAATCAGTAAACATTTGTCAAATGAAGAGAGGTTTGTTTGGAGCATCTAAAATGTGTGAGGTGTGGGTGCTGGAGGCCCTGATTATATCCCTTTTCTCAAAGTCACTTAGAGCCCCGTGACCAGACCTCACTTTGAGACAAGCTGACCAGAGTGGAGGAGGAGCAGCTCCAGTGTAGAGAGGTCAAATCCACTGATGGACAGAGATCCAGGGGTGGGATGGGGTGATGCTCCTGCCCATGCTTGACCTGGAGCCCACGGGAAGCTCCAGCCAATGAGGCCAACTCAGAATTGGAAAACCAAGCACACCTGCTGAAAGATTACAACCACAAAACACAGATGCCAGCTTTTCATTTATTAAAGCAGAAAGACAGTTGGAGGTGTCTGAAGGTTTCAGGCTTCATGGCAGCTTTGCTGTGTGTTTAAGCCCATAACACGAACACTCCGCATAACCGCCACACTACGATGGTGACGGCCTTCTGTGAGGCTGACAGGTCAAAGTGGAAGGAGCTCGCTGGGGCTGGTTGCTTCCTTGCACAGGACTATTTGTAGCAGCCGCTATGGACGGACGGAGGAAACCATAACCCCACGCCTCTCCCAGGGGTTGGCGGCGGTGGTCTGAGCCTCTCAGCGGACCGTGGGAAGGCAGTGGTGTCCAGTACCACTCGAGCCAGCCCTCCTTGACCACCAACTCCTCTCAAGCTGCTGTAGGTAACAGGACAGCACTACTGCCCAACAGATGTAATGTCCTGTTGCTCAACCTTGCTAATTTTGGGGGGGAAGTTTTCCGGCAGCTGATTTCTCATATGTGAAGTACAAATTTGAGAAATGACCAATTTTTACAAATTTATTCATTCAGCATAGTGTATCTGCTATATCCAAGGCACTGTGTATGGGGTATGTTTGGCACATAGACCAGATGAGGAACACACAGACGAAGTTGCTGTCCAAGGGCTCACTCACCCAAAGAGGCTGCTCGTCCTGGAAACTATCTACAAACCAGTTTATAAGCCACACAGTGACACCAGCCTCATGATTCTCAGCCGAGGTTGGTGGGGGGGGGGGTCTCACCTGAGACTTGGCTTTCCCATATGGCTAGAATGTAAGCATCTTGACAGAAAGGACTATCATATTCCCATTATAGCCTCAGTGAATAGAAAGGGACTGGCTCAGGGTGTGCACACAATTGTTTGCTGAATGAACAAATGAGGATTCTGTAGGCCTGAAAGACAGGCCAAAGACCAAATCTCTAGGCATGCAAGCAGACTGCTTCAGAATGGCAATCCCCACTTGAATGTGTATGTTGTGATGTGTTGATTTAAGATTAGTTTTTAAAAATTGTTTTTCAGTAGAAAAGGCAATTTCTTTTTTATAATAAACACACATCCAACTTCATTCAGTTTCTTGATTTTTCTGATTTATAGAGTTCCAGTAAAAAGTAATTATATTATAATCCTCTTATCATTATTTCAGAAAAGTACGCACACAGCATATTTTATGGAAATGTTGAGTGGATCACAACTTCCTTGTGGGTTTCCCCTTGTTGATTCTTCCAACGTTTTTATCTTAGGATAAATCTGCTACTAAAACCTAGT
Organism: Grampus griseus; assembly: GCF_964374135.1. Classification (NCBI taxonomy): domain Eukaryota; kingdom Metazoa; phylum Chordata; class Mammalia; order Artiodactyla; family Delphinidae; genus Grampus; species Grampus griseus. Next base: position 62,744,000 of record NC_139004.1, on the reverse strand, counting down.
TTAATTTGAATATAAAATGGTCCTATTTATGCAGTCATTTAAAAACGAAGACAATTCGCCAACAAAGGATACTTAAAATCTTTAAAATATAATATAGCTGCAGCATGTCTTTAATCCTGCATTGAAGCTGCGTTAGGACTGGGACAGTCTAATAGTGACAGTCGGGTCCTAAAAGAAGTCTTTGGAACTAGGCGTGGTCATTGTGCGTTAGGGTGCAATGCAGCGTTCGTAGTTCTTGTGGTGTTCCCACATCTCCTTTCTTAAAAATCAGGGGGGAAAGGGCTTCCCTGGTGGCGCAGTGATTGAGAGTCCGCCTGCCTATGCAGGGGACATGGGTTCGTGCCCCGGCCCGGGAAGATCCCACATGCCATGGAGCGGCACTGCTGAGCCCGCGCGTCCAGAGCCTGTGCTCCGCAACAGGAGAGGCCACAACAGTGAGAGGCCCGCGTACCGCAAAAAAAAAAAAAAAATGGGCAGAAGACCTAAATAGACATTTCTCCAAAGACATACAGATGGCCAAGAAGCACATGAAAAGCTGCTCAACATCACTAATTATTAGAGAAATGCAAATCAAAACTACAATGAGGCATCACCTCACGCCGGTTAGAAGGGGCGTCATCAGAAAATCTACAAACAATAAGTGCTGGAGAGGGTGTGGAGAAAAGGGAACCCTCTTGCACTGTTGGTGGGAATGTAAATTGATACAGCCACTATGGAGAACAGTATGGAGGTTCCTTAAAAAACTAAAAATAGAATTACCATATGACTCAGCAATCCCACTACTGGGCATATACCCAGAGAGAACCGTAATTCAAAAAGACACATGCACCCCAATGTTCATTGCGGCACTATTTACAATAGCCAGGTCATGGAAGCAACCTAAATGCCCATTGACAGACAAATGGATAAAGAAGGTGTGGTACGTATATACAATGGAATATTACTCAGCCATAAAAAGGAACAAAATTGGGTCATTTGTAGAAACATGGATGGACCTAGAGACTGTCATACAGAGTGAAGTAAGTCAGAAAGAGAAAAACAAATATCGTATATTAACGCATATATGTGGAATCTAGAAAAATGGTACAGACGAACCAGTTTGCAAGGCAGAAATAGAAACACAGGTGTAGAGAACAAATGTATGGACACCAAGGGGGGAAAGCACAGGGGGAGGTGGTGTGATGAATTGGGAGATTAGGATTGACGTGTACACACTAATATGTATAAAATAGATAACGAATAAGAACCTGCTGTATAAAACAAAACAAAAACAAACAAAAAATGGCATGGGATGGAAGAGCCAAACTCAGTTGAGTTCTTCCACTTAACTGCACAGTGTTATTTAGGTTTGGCCCATGCCTATTGCTTATTCTTCTAGGTTCCTCAAAGGTTATCTGGGTCTCCTCCTGGAAAAGGTGACCATATAGACAGCTCCGTCCATAGACTGCCTTGGGGAAGCCATCCTTCCCTTTGACTGTAGGCAGTTCTTGTTGTGCGGGGACCCATGTTGATGTGCTGATCCCAGGCCAATGCTTATTTGCCACCAACCGCCCACACTCGGGGTGGGTTGGCGCAGCCTTTGTATTACCCTTTGCTCCCCCTGGTTGCTGCCCACTTTCTGCTCACTTTATTTCTCACTAACATGTAGTTTAGAAGTGGGTGGGGAGAAAATGGACACCATGGCAGAGTCTAGAGCTTTTGTGTCCCCTTTGGAAGGGATGGCCTTGGAACTGAAACCACAGCAATTCACAGCCTGCTGGGAAAATGAGATGCTTCCTCGGGAGCAAGTGGCAAAGCTGGTATGGTTTATGGTGCTGCTGTAATTGTCCTTCTTGGAAACTCCACTGGACTAACCTGGAAAAACTTGGAAGATAAGTTTGAACAGAGGAGAGATTAAAAATTGGTCAGCGAAGATGATTTTATGGTATTTTGGAAATGTTATTTCCCTATCCTAGTCTCTTATTCTTCACACTCTAATACGGCTATTTGATCTCTAATTGTACACATTTAAAATATAGAGACAGGGTGAAGAAAGTGAAAAGTAACGGATGTATTTAAACAGTCATTTAAAAAGCACTTTTCTAATAAATGAAAGTTTTAAATGTGATAAATTTGCCGAATAGTTAAAAGAAAGACACAGAGCAAAGGTGAATTGTGTTAACTTTTTTTTCAGCCTAATCTCTAAGTTGAAAGCTTTTTTTTTTAACATGTTAGCATTATACAGTATGAAGAAGAGAAGCATGGAAGCAGATATCCTTGTAGTGGCCTCAGAAACAAAAAGGCAAATGGGACCAACCCATTTTATAGGGAGCAGATAGAGTGGACCATCACACAAGCCACTCAACACAGTGAGCCCATAATGGAGCCGGTTCCCACCAACTGAGGTTCTTAGTCTCCGTGCACGGGCTGAGAGGACCACTTCCATGACCCCACTGGACAAGCTGAATCCTTGCTCGGATCAGTGTGGCAGCCAGGTGTGAAATCACAGAACCTCTGGCAGAAATGGGTTGGAAACCAACAGAATCCGGATGACGTGCTGGTATGGTCAGTTACCCAGGGTCAGTTACCCAGGGCCTCACTGACCAGTGCTGCAGATAGCTTCGGAACAGGAACAAGCACGCTCACTGGCCCAAAACAGATCAAGGAGACCAGAAGGGCATTAGATCTGAGGGTGTTTGGAAAGATTCTAGAGCAGGAATCTCTAAGACCTGGCATGGGTATCAGCCCCCCAAACCAGGGTAGAAATTCTCCAACGATGGGAGTTTTCATGAAGCCTTGTGCATTCGTGGACTGTGGCAGTGGCCAGTGCTTCTCTGTCTCCTTTTGGAAGGGGTGGCGTCAGAACTGAAGGCACAGCAATTCACCGCGCACTGAGAAATCCAAGCCTCCTCCAGAGGTCAGCTGCATTAACGCTCGGGCAAGTGGCAAAGCCGGGGAGGCTTGCAATGCTGCTCCGTAGTCCTCCTTTGAAAACTGCAGGTGTGGCAGCCAGGAGCCAATCAGCAGCCCCCTGGGATGGCCAGTCAATTTTGAAGACTCTGGCTTGGCAAATCCTGACGAAAAGTATAATGGTATTCAAATTCATCCCTTTCTGAGTTTTTTATTTCCTTCTTTTCACTTCCTTTTCCTTCTCTGCTTTCCCTTTGGCCCTACCAGTAAGGGAAGTCGTAGCTGTATTTCTTGTTAACTTCCAAAAGGACCATCCACCTCGGGGAGAAGATCCCTCAGAGGGAGAGAGCTCCCGAGGTTGTCTCCAGCAACATAGATGACAGCTTCAGGCTTCCTTCTCTCCTTGTAAAAGAAACCCACTGAGCCTGGCTGATGCAACCCAAGTTCTTTAGGGTCTTCACAAGATCCCGGCGGAACCTCTCACCCACAAAAACGTAGAGAACAGGGTTGAGGCAACTGTGGAGAAAGGCGATGGTTTGAGTGACCTGGAAGCTGATGTCAATGTTGGTGGAGACAGCACAGCTGGAGATGAACGTGCTGTAGGCATCGATGGTCTGCACCAGCAGAACGCAGTTATGGGGGAACTGAGATAGGATGAAGACAGTGAGCACAGTGACGGTCACCTTCAGGGCCTTGTGCTTGGATGACTTCTTGGCTTGTATCAGGGTGTGAATGATGATGGTATAGCAGCAAGCCATGACCACAAAAGGGAGGAAGAATCCCAGGATGACTTTCAGAGTCAAGACAGCTGACTTCAGTTTGGTACTCTCGTCACTGGGGTAAACCATGGTGCAGATAGCGATCCCATACTCCTTCTTGACTTGGCTATACAGGAGTTCTGGGACGCAGAGTGCGGCCGCCATCACCCAGACAGTAAAGCAGACCATTTTGCTGTACAGAAGCCTTTTCTGCCTCCACATCTGCGCTCTCATGGCCTGAGCAATGGCGATGTACCTGTCCACGCTGATGCACGTGATCAGAAGCACACAACTGTAGAAGTTCATCTTGTACATGCTGTTGACCACCTTGCACATGAAGGTCTGGAATTTCCACTGGTCAGCGGCAGCAATGGCCCAGAAGGGAAGGGTGACGAGAAAGAGAAGGTCAGCGATTGCCAAATTCAAAAGGAACATGTCGGTCATGGTCTTCACCCTCGTGCAGTACCAGTAGACAAGGATGACCAGACTGTTGCCCAAGGCCCCCACGATGAACACGAGCCAGTAAAAGGGTGGAAGGAAGTAGCTTGCGAACTGCCTGACGTGGTTTTTCTTACAGAATAAGTCAGTGATGTTGAAGTTCCCGTAATCTTCCATGGAAGACGTGGTGTCATAGCTATAGTCATCTGGCATGTTAGGGATCAGGCTCTGCAAGAAGACACAGGACGGCACCGGGTCAAGGGCATGCTTTTGGAGGTTCTATCTCATGATGGCAGAGGCATGGAGCCCTTGAACCTTCCATTCCCAAAGTCTGTGATAAGACAAAAGAAATGTATGTGTAGGAAGTAGGAATTCTGAGAGCATCTGCTTGGATTGTAAATGATTTATTTATTCAACAAATGTTTATTGAGCACCTACGACATGGTAGGTACTGGGTACATGCTGGAGAGTCAGACATGGTTCCTGCTCTCATGGAACTTACCTACTCTGGGAGGAGACACTCAAGCAAAGGAACAGTCACAGGCTGCATGACAGATGCTCTGACGGCGTGGGAAAGAGGGTCTGGGACCACTGGTGGGCGGACTTTTATCAAACTAAGTGAATGGTTCTGATTGTCTCTTCTCTCTACCCTCCCAAAAAGGTCCTCAGAGGCTTTTAAACTTTTCTGGGTCCAGGTTCCCCTGAGTCTTCTGAAAGCTGTGGATCCTCTGTTGGAGAAGCACCAAAGAGTCACACATGCACCCACTTACACATGTGCACACACATGAACACACACACATATTCATACACTCTCACATACATGCACATACACAAGAACCAGGACAGACTACGTGATTTCAGGGTCCCTTGTTCAAAATTTGTTAAGAATTTCAAGATAGCAGAGCATTAAATCAAGCAAGTGACACTTCTAAGCATGAAGCGTGCAGCATGGGTGTGTGTAACACACCCATGAAACCAGCCCTCACAAGCGCACACACACACATTTACAAACATACATGCACACAAACATGCCTACACTAATACACATACTCACATGTACATATAAGCACACATTCAGACACGTGTGCACACACCCTCATGATGTGTACACACGTGTGCTCACACACACACACACCCCCCTCATTACAGCTTCAATGGGTTCCTGGCTCAGAAGCCTTCCTAGAACCCCTGCTGGGGGAAGAGGAAATAAAGGCTGAGATGGAGCCCTTGAGTCAAGCCTGGGATGGAGGGAATGGAGGAGAGGTTTGCCTGGTGGAGGGGAAACTCGGTCCCGCATCTGACATGTTCCAAGGCCTCCACTTACAAATTCTCACATGCTCTCACTTCCCACCAGCACCCCCCTCCTAGGGCCCCCATTAGGGCCCCCAATCCTGCCAGGGACCACTAGCTCTCGTTCCCTTGCCCCAAGGCACATGCCTTGGCAAATCTCATCTCTCCCTTCATTTCTGCTCCGGAAATGCAGCAGTTGTTCAGTTCATCTAGAAGCATTTGGACTAGAAGTAACCTCAGATCCCCACTAGGTTTTCATTTTGTTTTAAATATTTAATGCCAATAAATATTTAAGTAAAAATATTTAGTTTATGTATTAAACTATTCATGTTGAAATAATAAAACATCTTCTACCAGTCGTCTTTCAGCTGGGAGTTCCCCTTCTACACACATTATCATCTCCATCTATTTCTAATAGTTTCAACCAGCATTTCCCAAACCATGTTTTGGGTGGAACACTAGTAGTTCAATAGTTGAGAATCTCTGCTTACTATATCACCTTCTTTGAAATTCACAGTAATCATGAGCATATTAAAGGCTCTGAGAAGTCCTGCAGAGCTTCTTTTATTTTAACTGCATGATAGCATAGTAAAGGCTCTGAGAAGTCCTTCAGAATCTGTTGAATTTTGTTTAATAATGTTTCCTAATCTTACATGAGCATGGAACCTGTCGTGTGTGTGTGTGTGTGTGTGTGTGTGTGTGTGTGTGTGTGTGTTTACTGAGTGCTTATTAAGATACCAGGACACACTGAGTGGGCTGATAAGATGCAGTAGACACCAGGAGGCTGTGGTCTCCTGAATTCTGAAGCTCGTGCCGAGAGCTGAGGTGATGGGTCCGTTCCGTTTGGGCCCTGACTGGCAGGAAGTGCCAGGAGGACGCCCAAGGTAACCTGGACTGCAATTAGGAAAACCTGAATCTGGTCCTGATCCGCCTCTAGTGTGCGACCAAGAGAAAGTCCTATTGCAGAGAGACCCCTGGGGGCCAGATCCAGGAGCTGGCTCTTCAGGAGCCAGCAGCTGGGAACGGCCTGCTTCTGGGAAGAGCTGAGGAAAACTCTCCATTTTGAATGTGCTTCGTCCCCAGGCCTGGTTCACCCATCCTCAACGTAAATTTAAAGATTCCCCTCCCAGCTTTGGCTGTTGTCTGCGAGCCCAGATCATTGGGAGGACAGATCTTACGGATGACTCATATTTCAGTGAAGATGCTAGGACGCTTCTGCCAAAGCAGGACATGGGAGCCAGGCACCGCCAGTGGCCCCACTGGGAAGGGCATCCCCTAAGAGGTGGGTTTGAGTAGACTTTGAGAGGAAACAAAGAACTTTCAGGTGGAAGGAAGAACACGAAGAGCACAGAGACCCACAAAAGTATCACTGGAGATTTAAGAAGTTAGGAGGTTGACATTTTGGAGGAAAGTCAGTAAAACCATGCAGATGAGCAGGTGTCAACTGTGAATCCACACAGTGAGTAAGTGTCAAACTGCTTTGTGGAGGGTGTTTTTTGTTACATTTTTGGGGGGTTAAATAGATTTAATAGACTCTCACATGAGCCTGCACCCAAGGCTGTGAGTTACGGAGGCAAACAGCATCCCCATTCACAGATGTGGCACAGAGGGGACCCCTAGCAGTCCCAGTGTCCCAGGAGACCCAGCCTTCTCCATGGCCTGGTAAATGAGCCCGTGACCACCGCTCCCCAATACTGTGTCCCAGAGTGGGGACACTGTGTCCTGCTTGAAGCACACGGAGCACGTTTTCTTGTTGGGTGAGGGTTGGAGGACCCAGTGCTTCAGCATAGAATTGTATTTAGTTAGGGACTCCCCAGACATATTTTAAGAGTGACTGAATTCACACACAGAAAACCTGGGTTTGTGTGAATTTTATCAAGACTACAAGGTAAGCCTATATCATCCTTACAAGTTCAAAGCATTGGCCATCTTTTTGAGGATGACAAAGGAAGAATTCACGTCCCAGGCTAGGGGGAGCCTGGACAAACTGTCCACCTGCATCGAGATTTGTACTCATAGCTTTGTCCATGCCTGATAGGTAAATACCCAAGGATCCTTTGAAAATCTCCCAGCAAGTGTAAACGTCGATTATTTACCAATTTATTTGATTCCTTACTGTCAGAGCACCCAGTGCACATCAGACCCAGTGCGGAGTACAGGACATGCATGCATTTAATCCTTGACCTTCCAGGTAGGGGCGGGCCCCTCTTCCAGATGAGGGGCACCTGGCTTCTGGGAGGAATTCTGAGGTTGCCAAGCCATTCCTCCCTCCCTCCCTCCCTGCTCTCTGAGTCCTAGAGACACTGCTCTTGCTGGAGAAGCTACCCACAAAGGCTGTTTTCAAAGTCTGGGGCGGAACATCTTGAGAGAAGATCAGTGTAAGGATCTGAAATCCACACGGCCTTGCGTGCATCCAGGAGCACCTGCTGGAGCCTCCTGGCCTGAGCACTGTGTGGAATGGCTTCCCACAAGCTGCTGTGAGTTTACCCCGGGGTCTGCATCGAGGTGGCATCTAGGGAGCTCCCCGTGGAGCCCACCCTCTCCACCGAGAGGGGACCTCCAAGGGCCTGTCCGTATAGCTCTGTGTCCTACTCACCAAGACCTAGCCTAGATATTTATTTGGCATTTAAATATAAAAGAGAAGTGAAGAAAGGCTTTCGAATCTCCTGAAGAATAGGTGAGGGTTTTTTTTTCTTTTCGCTCACGCACCATATAAGTTTTGTGACTTAATCAGGATTCCCTTTTTAATTGGGAAACTCAGTCAAACTGGTAGCCCAGTTATAGTAACCAAATAAGACCCTTCAACCATTGCTGTCCAATAGGAGTGTAAGGCAACTCTGGGTTACTTTTGCATTTTCTAGTAGCCAAGTGAAAGAAGTAAAGAAGAGACAGGTGGAATTCACCTTAATAATGTATTTTATTGGAACCTAGTATGTCTAAAATATTTTTTCGTTACATAAGCAATGTAAAAGTTACCAAAATATTTTACATCCTTTTGTTGCGGAGATTATATTTGCATGGAGTGCACTTTACACGCACGGGGCATCGTAGTTGGAGTGGCCCCATTTCATGTGCTCACGGGCCCCACGTGGCTCGTGGCTACCTCACCAGACAGCACAGCTTTAGGCTGAAAACCCAAGTTCTAACTCCTTCCCTTGGTCTTTTCTCCCTATTCTGTCAGTTTCCTCTGACCCTGTTGTAACATATGTCCTTTCTTTTCTATTCTGTTGTACGCACCCGGTAAGGTGCCTCAAGTCTGTTATGGAACACAAGGCAGGCAGTGGAGACGGAGTGAGACAGGGTGTCGTTATTGCTGGGAAGTGTGCAGGGCCTGCTCTCTGAAGGGGCTGACCATTCTCTTCCACATCAAATTAGAATGTCTAGAAATCTTACCTAAGGTTTCTCTTGCATTTCTTAGCAAACTGTGTTGTTCTCAGACACTCTTAAAAACATGACGTCTTTACCAACTAGACCACTATTCGGAGCCTGTGGACCCCCATGAGCAGAGGTCTGAGCCAGATCTAGAATATACTTCCAGTGTGAGGTGTGGTGATTTGCTGGGGTGGACAGGGCCCAGACCTGGCCAGGATGGTGTTTGTGTGAAAATGCCACCATCTCATTCCCTGCCTGCCTAGGAAAACGGCATGCTCATCCTAGGCTTGAGAAACAGGTCTCTATTTCTCGTTCCTTGCCGATAAATAGGGTGATTTGTTCACTCATTCGACAGATATTTACTGAGCACAGAGTACGCGCCAGGCAAAGAAGCCACTTCCAAAGGACACCATTCGCCTCGGTGATGGAAATAGAATTGGAGTAAAACGTTAGAAAGGTCAATGGCTCCTGCATCAGGCCTCGCCTGTCAAGCCCGAGGCTGGGATGGGGGTGGGGGCAGGAGGGGAGGTCCATTTGCGTGCAGAGCCCTGACGGCAGCTCCACAGCTCAGAGGTGCCCTAGACAGGGCGGCCTCGTGGGATGGCTCTGTTACTCCCAGGGGGCTACTGAATTGGGGGATTTATATCATTTATTTTGGATGATTTTTTAGCATTTTGATCAAGAAAAGAAGCACATCGTAGTCATAGGTCTAAGTAGACGAGACAATGTGTCACAGCGTGCCCAGTGGCCGGCCCGGAACTCAGCAATGGGCTGCCTTCTCCTCACGTAGCCTTTTGTTTCTGCTCTGGAAAATGTTTTTGGAAGCTCAACAGGTTTTAGAATGATGTCCAGATGTTAGAGACCATCTTAAGAGAGGAGGAGACAGACCCAAGGAATGGAAGGTTCTGCCCCAAACCCTCAGCCACTGGGGGAAGGTCAAGGCCAGAGCCATCCCCCAGCCCCTCAGTCCCAAGCTGGGGCACTTTTAATCCCTGCTGACCCAAAGCCCAGCTCTCCACGTGCTGATGTTGTCAAAGTGGCCACACCAAACGTGAGCCACGGCATCTGGGTCCCAGCACCTGAGCTGGGCCTCACGGAGCCCAAGCAGAGTGGCCGTCAGGTGCCCTACCTCCCCACTCCCCAGCCCAGAAAGATTCTGGGCACCAGAGGATGCCCGGGAGCTGCCTGATGCTAGGGGCAAACCTCAGTGCACGGCCGGGCAAGGGGCCTGCGCTGCCCGCTGGTGCCCACAGCGAGGCTCTGCCCCACAGGCCCTGGCCCCCGAGCCCGGGCAGGTGTGTCCTCCTCCCCTCACGAGAACCTTGGCCCAGAAGCAGCAGCCCAGGCAGTGAACGTCGTGCTGCTCCTGGAGCAGGAGGAAGGTCTCCAGAGCTTTCCGAGGCCTCCCTCGCCGACTCACGTTGTCTCTGGAAACCTTCCCCCAGCCCCAGGCCCCTCATTCCCACCTCTGGGGAGAGGCCAGGGTAGAGGGCAAAAGCTGTGCCCCTCATTGCTCCTTAGTGCCAGGAGGCGGCAAATGGGAGGGGCGGGACACAGGCAGGGAGGGATGCGTTGGGAGCAGTGGGAGTTGGCAGGCACTGCCCCAAGGTGCTCTGTCCCCGCCTTCGAGGAAGTGAGACTTCCACACAGTGAGGCTTGGACCTCGGCGTGTTGACATTTGCCCACAGGGGGGGACCCAGGGAAGCCGTGACTCTGAGAGCACCCTCCAGGGCTCCTCCTCCTTTTAGCCACGAGACCTGGAACCTTCCGTTCCTTCTCCCAGCTCGTTTCCTCATCTGTAAGCGTGGCTCTGCCTTTACCGTGAGGCTGCAGGAAAGTGGCACCCTGGCTGGTTACTGGCACATGGCCAGTGCTCAGAAAGGTGGCCACAGGGACGTCATGTCTATTTCCCAGGGTCGTAGCTACAGAGGTCCCATCTTGTCCCCATGTAGGTTGTGCTGGACACCTCTTGACCACAAAAGGTCATTACTGGGGTGCATTTTTCTTCCTCTCTGGAGCTGCCTTGCAGTCTGGATATCTTCCAAGATTCCAGAGGATAAAACCGAATGACTGACAGCGTCAGCCCCGTTTCTAGCATCAGGGATGAAGAGCAAATTCTAACTCAGGAGAGAAACTAAGGGTCTAATTCTGGTTAGAAAAATAGAGACTGACCTCGTTACTTCACCAGGTCCAAAATAATTGTCTTGTTGTTGTTACGGGATATGCAATGACGTATGCAATACTAAGTATCATTAGCATATGATAAATAACTTTTTGGACATCAGGGGTGGCAACCACCAATCTCCACAGATGGTGGGAACCTACAGTGTCCTGTGAGGGATGGTTTGTCAGCTCCACTGAGAAGGTTTGATTTCAATACCTACATGTAAAACCCAGATTCTTACTTTGAGAAAAGCAAAATTAAAACCTTTAGGTATTTTTGTGAGCATTTATGAATATAGCAAAAGCATAGGAATTTGATTTGATTCTATAATTAATTACATTTGACTATAAAATCACAAACAATTCTCTGATGACTTTACTCACTCATTTTTGTTGGCCTCTTTTCCTCTTTCAGAGAAATATATATCATTATGTGTTTTTTGTAAAGGCTACATAATGTTATGTAAGAAACAAAGCTAACATGCCCACCGTGGGTCTTTTAAAAACAAACTAAATGGATTCTCTCTTGTCCTCTTTTGTCTGAGTTTCAGAACAGACACATGGGACAAAGACATCCTAAAGATCATATAATCCTCACCTATTAGTAAAATCTAAAATAGCATTTTCCTCTGTCCTCCCACATACCCCAAAGCTCTTCTGGCGCTTTGCGTTTGCAGAGCCCCCTGTGCTGGGCATCGACCACCTGTCCTGGGCACTGCTCAGCAGAGCTCTTACCCTGGGAAACCACAGAGAAATCCTTCCGCCACAATAGATTCCTTCCCACTCCCTGAAAAGAGGCCCCCAAATAGAGTGCATTTTGAGGAACCCAAGGGGCGTAGCTGTACTCACTGTGACTTCTGTGGGGACCATGGTGGGTCAGATGCAAGCTTGCTTCTAGAAAGAGAGGGCAAAAATCAAAAAGAGGACTGGCTCTTAACTCAACAGTAACAAGTACCTAAAGATGGAGATTAAGCATTAAATCTGTTTGTTCTCATGGAGAAAAAAAAAATCCCAAGCAAGAGTTAGAGTCCATGTTATACTGATGTCAAGTCAAATAGATTTCAAGTCAAGTCTAGATTTCAGTATCATCTTGGTTGTTAACCTAGAAATGAAAGAAACCTCTCCTTTGAGAGCCCTGTGTGGCTTTGACATCTTCCCAGCACGTCCTTTTACTCTTAGCCCTTTTTCTCTTGACTCAACTTCTCTATCAGGTGCCACCTACCCCCATTATTTCCACCAAGGGACTCCAGAAGATGGCAGGACAGCAGTGACTTAAGAATGTGCTGGGCTGACTGCAGGGGAGGGGCCTCTGGGTAACCGGGTGGCAAGGACACAGGAGTGAGGTGGCGTCTGTCAGTATCAGTCCCTCTCCAGGAGAGGCCCCGTGCCCCAGCACCTACCTGTGTGCTCTGTTTACAAATTCAGGGCCGATTTACTCTGTACCCCAACTCCAGCAGGAAAAGGAAGTCCTTTTCTTTGATTTGTTTACCAAAGAAAAGATATTTGTCTAATGCAAAGGGCCTCCGAGCTGAGAGAAATCTCAGCTGTTGTTTTCCTGTGTTTTGAATCTCTGCAAAACCCACCCCTCTGTGACCAAGGGAACAACCGCTTGGCTCCCTTCAAGGAAGGGGTCTGTGCCCATATTTCCAAGAAACATGTTCAGCCCACCCCAAGCTTCTGGAAGGAAACATTCTCCTTCATAAATCCAACCCTAACCTGTTGGCCTTTTTTTTCATAACACGTTGTAACTGTCCCTGCTTTTCTAAAAGTGCAGTCGTTTTAAAAACATATGAGGGACAACCACTCTGGAAACCCGTTAAACATACACCCTGTGATCTAACCATCCCACTCCTAAGTATTTACCTAAGAAAAATGCAAGCTTATATCCACACAAAGACGGATATATGAATGTTCATGGCAGCTTTATTTGTAATAGCCAACTACTGGAAATAGCTCAAGTGTCCTTCAAGCATAGCTAATGGATAAGTCACTGTGGAATAGCCATACAATGGAATTGGAACAGCTACTGATACACACAGCAACGTGGGTAAATAATTGTGCTAAGTAAAGAAGCCAGACCCCAAAAAAGTACATACTGTGTGATTCTACTTACAAAAAATTCTAGAAAATGTGAACTAATCAGTAATGACAGAAAGTAGATCAGTAATTTCATGGTGAGAGAGGGAAGGGGAGGACGGGGCAAGGCAGGAGGGGGATAAGAGCACGCCAGGAAGCCTTTGGGGTGATAAGTATGTTCACTATATTGATTGTGTGATGGTTTCACAGTTATATACATATGTCATAACTTAGGTTCTGCACTTCATATATTTGCAGTGTTTGTAGCTGGACCTCAATAAAGTGGTTAAAGTAGAGAAAGGAAGAACAGCAAGATCTGATGAAAGCTTTGTTTTCGTCGCTCCTCAGAGTCATATCTGGCCATTAGCAGGCCAGAAGAAAGGCGGCCAGAACTTCCTCCCTGCAACCTTCCTGCCAGTGGCTTCTCCACAGTGCCTTGGAGTGCCTTGTGCTGTTGTGTGGGAATTGAGGGCTCAGTATGAACTCATGTATTTTAGGGTTAGATGAGATTAGACAGATGGTGATGATGATAGAGAGATAGATGATAGATAGATAGATTGGTAGATAGGTAGATAGATAGATAGATAGATAAATTTGTGTGGACACTGCTATGTATTTGAGCATATTTGCTGGCTCTGTCTGCTGAGAGGAGCTAAAAGCCATGACACACGGTAGAATGACCTTCTAGTGCCCAGATCTGGGTTTCTAAATACCTTTCTCCCTGCCAAGAAACCAGGATTCCTTGGAGAAGTGTCTGATTCCAGAGTTAGGACAGGGAAACTATAAGATGAACCTGGGACTGATTTTTGCCACAGAAGGCAAGTGTTCAGAGACCGTGAGGACTTGTCAAAGGACATAGGCGCCAACTTGATGGAGTTCCACTAGCCAAATCTGAGGCAATTTAAGCATCAAATTAAATAATGATAGCAGTCTTTATAGCACATTCAATTAAATGAAGATCCGTGAATCCATACTGATGAAAATAAATGAGTAAATACATGAGAAAAGTAATATCCTCTTATGGTGCCAACTAATAAGTACAGAATGAATAACGTTATTGGAAAATCACCAATGGATGATGAAATTAGTGGCTGAATGTTTGATGAGGAATTTACTTCATCTCAAAGCATCTCCCCCCAAATTACATATTGCCCCATTGACTTTATTCTGTTTTTTTTTTTCTGAATCATGCTCTAAAACAATAAAATCTTTGTAAAAAATTGCCCAGTTAAGTTTGAAAGATCTCAACTCAGCTAATTTAATTTTAATACAGCTTGGGTAATAGGGAGATGGTTTTTGAGACATTTGTTAGAAAACACTTCCTATATTTCTAGTACCTGTGGCTTATGTCATTTCCTTTTAACTTGCATGAAGAGACTGAATATTAACTAGATAATATCTGAGAAAACAAATGCCCAAAGGAGGAAGCCACATGAAAGAATGGCTTTGGTTATAGTTATAGGTTGAAAACAAGGATTGATGGTAATGATGTTGGTAAGAGTTTGGGGGAAAAGCCTCTACTCGGCAGTGGGGAGTGTAAATCGTTGTGACCTTTTTGGAGGGTTAAGCCATATCTTTCAAAACATACAAAGCACAACAGCTCTGACTCAGCAGTTTATCTGCTGAAAACACGTCCTCCTAGTAGTCGCACAAAGAACATAAAGATGCATATACAGGCATATATGTTGCAGCATTTTTTTTTTTTTGTAGAACCAAAAAACTAGAAACAACTTATGTATCTAGCAATAGTTAATATTCTGATACATCCATTCAGTAAACCACATGTAGTCAAGACATAGAATAAAATAGACCCCACACTGATACAAAGAGGTCAGCAAGATTATTATAGTGTAGAAGCTTACGATGCATGATCTTTTTAGAAGTATATAAAAGGTTATACACTTCACAGCTGATCAGTACTGAAACGTTCTCTGGAAGGAGCTTGAACAAGGATGACCAGTGGAAAGTGAGACTTTCATTTTTTCCTTTAGGTTTTGTAAACTATTTAAATATTTTACTTTGTGCACGACATTCTAATTTAAGGGCTATCATAAAAATAACTTGTCAGCTTTAAAAAAACAAAAAAAGAAGCCCTAGTGCTATTCCATTCTGTACACCTGTTTGCAAAACTTGTCCAAAGGAGGAACTCGTAGCCTCCTCCAGCTGCCTGCGAAGCAGCTCTGGAAGAGCAAATCTGGCAAGTAACTTGCTCAGGCTACTTTTTGCAGCTTTGGAATCCTACACTAGCTTTTTATAAAGGTTTTTCTTCCTTCCATTATAAAAGTGTTTCTGGCTCATAGAAGATTTGGAGAGAGCCCAAGAGTAAAACTAAAAACGAAATATATTCCTCCGTGGACCCACCACCTAAAGACACCGCTGAGAGCCTTTTCATCTATTCCTCTCTTCTCTTTGTCAGAATACTTTTTGTCTATTTTATTCCACAAACTGCAAAGTCTCAGAGCTTGGTTTCATTTTCTTCTCGCCCCTGAGAAGGAGAGAAAAACGGGGAAAACCCCACATGTGACAAAACACACTGAAAGCAAGGTGGGAGAACATGAGCGTTGGACTCAGGGCCGCCCCAAATCTCTCCCCTTGCCGCTCGGTGTGGCCTCATCCAGGGCAGTGCAGCTGCCTAATCTGAAAAGCCTGCTTGTGTTTCGAAGCCCAGTGGAGTGAGGTGGGGGTAGCACACTGGCCGCCATCTGCTTCTTGGTCCATCCTTTGCTGCCTGTGGGACCTCAGCAAGGAGCGACCTCCCCTCCCCCAGCCTTGGTTTCCTCCTCTGTAAAATGCACGTGATAGCCCAGCCTACTCCAAGGGCTTGTTTCGAGGGTCAAGTGCAATGCTGTGCATTAAGGCTCTTAGCGGAATGCAGAGAACTCTGCAACAGTGAGGGAGCAGTCTTCATCCCACAGCTTACTTGACACCAGATACACTTGCTTGGCTTAAACACTGTACAAGACATGATCCATGTCCTCAAGAAGCTCACATTCAAGTACAATGAATACATCATGGCTGCAAATACCAATAATGGGAAATGCTATGAGACGATTTGGGAATTGGGAGAAGGAAGCTGGGTCTCTGGCGCTGGGGAAAATCCAGGAGGGCTTCATTGAGGAGGCAACATTTTTGTTGGCCCTGCAGGCTGGAGAGTGTGGGGACATGCAGTGAGGGGACAGAACATGACTCCAGGGCAGGGAAACACAAAACATATCCACAAAGGCATGAACGCCAGAAAGCAGAAGGTATGTGCAGGGTCCTTAGAGGTAGGGAGTTGTTAAGTCTCCAAGAGTGGAAAGTGCCTATTAAAAAGTTAGCCTGGAGTCCATTAATATCTAACCATTATTTTTCTATTCTCTGCTGTCCTTAAAAGTAACCAACATGAAAATCAGCATGGAGTTGCTCGTAGTAGCCCCAGTGAATTGGATACTGATACTAAAGTGAGTCAGGAAGTCAGGTCCTGACTTTGATCTTTGTCCGACTTTGTGCAGGGAGGTTGGATCACCTCTCGCTTTTTTGTTTTTGTTTGGAAGCTCTGCCTTTTTCACCCTGCGCAAAAGCAGGGACTCTGAGCTGGCTATCTGCTGCCCCAGCCTGGGTCAGGTGCCCACCCCTCAGGCACTGTGCTGGGCTCGGGGCTGTGAGTGGGTTGCATGCGAGGGGGCTTCCGAACAGACGGACAGATATTGGAAAAAAAGAGGCTGTCAAACTCCAGGTGCTGAAATGGCAGGTGAACTTTGGTTGGTTGGGCGAGGGGAGGGAGAAGCAGGCCTCACCCACTGGTGGCTGCCCCACATCCCAGCCCCGCACTCAGCAGCTGCTCCCCCGCAGTGCATCCAAGTAGTAAGAGCCAACTAAGAACTAAAGAGGGTGAGTGTGTTGACAGGACAAAACAGTAGTCACTGATGAGTCATTTAAAATAGGGTGGCTTTGCTTTTTTCTGATCATAAAGGAGTATATTCACAATGAACAGCAACCAAAAAAAAAAAAAAAAAACCCCAAAGCAAACATATATAATGAAGAAAATAAAAACCCCCCAAACACCTCTCTCCTAGGATAGCCACTGTTCATTTTCTGAGATGCAGCCTTTCAGACATTTTCTCTGTAACACAATCTCACACACACGCACCCACACACACACACTCTGAAAGGAAATCAGACTGCACAAACCGTTTTCTGTCTTGCTCTCTAGGGAACAGTCTTTCATGGACCACTTTATGTGCCAGTTCAGTTTGAGGCCGTATCACCAGATTGGGTGGCTGCCAAGTGTTCCACTCTCCGGATTCTCTACGGTTCATTTAACCAGTCACCTCTCGGTGCAAAGTTCGCTTGTTTCCAGTTTTTCACTGCTACAGAGAATGCAGTGAAATGCATGCTCTCCCTGGGACAGTCTCTCAGACCCAGGGACCTCATCGGGACTTCCCTTTCCCAGCCCCTGGCCACCTTCTTGCCATCTGTGCCCCCCTCCTGCTTCTCCCTCCAAATCACAGAACAGACTGCCTTGAACCCAGGCTTCACACATGTGGGTGGGAGGCTGTCCTGGAAGCCTGGCCAGGGCACCACTGGATTCACCTCTGCCTCCCTGGCAGCTTCTAGCCAAGTACCTGGTTCTCAAGGCCACTGAGCAAACGAGTGGGTTTTAGAAGCCATCGTGGCAGCACACAACGGAAGACACGGGTGACACTGGGACGGGGAAGAGGAGGAAGGGCGATACTCACGGTGGAGGGCAGCGTGTGAGGCTCCTGGAGGAGGCCACCCCGCCAGCTCTGGGTCTGGGGAGGGGGCTGGCCTGCCGTCTGCCTGGGATGAGGGGCAAGCCTTCTGTGAGCTCTGAGCAGGCAGCTACCCGACGAAAACACCAGAAAGGAAGCCAGGCCACCCCTGCCTGTGCTGTCACTGGTGGGGTGGCCAGGAGGGTGGGGAGAGGGGAGTCACCAGCTGCAGCTTCCAGCGCTCAGCTGAGTCGGTGATCTGCAACCAGAAATGAAAAGCAGAGAAATGCTGGGTTAAGGAAAACCGTCTTCTCTGAAGACGCACATACAGATTGATCATCTGAGAACAGTTTCTTTTCCTAGACAGCATGGCTACTTTCAGGAGATGGAGAAATGGAGAGTCATCCGGAGAGGTCAGCCTTTTCTGGCAGGCTGAAGTGTGTACCTTTATAAGATCTCTTTGGGTGGCGTTGTCTGAACAGGCCCGTATGGGGTTATCACCAGCACTGTGCATCCCAATGTAACCCTTTTGGCCTTAGATATACCTAAACCCCTACAGCTGTGCTGTCTAATGCCGTAGCTGTTGGTCACATGTGCCTATTTAATTTAAATTGTTTAAAATGTGACTGGTTCTTTAGTCACACTAGCCACATTTCAGGTGCTCGACAGCCATGTGTAGCCGTGGCTACTGTAGTGGACAGCACAGAGGCAGAGCAGGCCCATCCCCTCTGAAAGTTCATCGAGTGGCGCCCCTTTATTAGAAGGTCATGTATGTGACACATATGTGGGAATACAGGGAGTGTTGGAGAACCAGAAACACCTTAAAACTGGGGTCAGATACAGTCAGATTTTATTTTGATGTGACCACTATCCATCAGATGGATTAACATCAAGGATGCATTTCATCTTATTAATCATGGGTGTTTAGGTGAAATTTTGAAAACGCCTAAACAAATGCATGTTATATTTTTAACAGAGTCACAGAGGAAGTCTTCACCAGCCATGGCTATGGTGGGGCCTTCGATCATGACACAGTTGCACCCCCTCTGGGTCCCAGGGCCAGGTGCTGTGCCTGGCATTTGAGGGGCGTTTAGGGAATAATTGTGGAAGCGAAGCTGCAGTCCACAACCTCTGACGTCCATAACAGAAAAAAGACTCAAGTTGATTCCTTGTTGTCATTATGGCAAAGACTTCTTTTTTAGATTTGTTCTGGGGAAAAATCACAACTACACTGCAGTGGAGACTCATTTCATCTTTTCAGTACCCTTACCATCCTGTGGCCTTGGTGGTGCTCTCCTAGGCACAGGGCCCGTCAATCACTGTTAATTCCTACAGAACAAAGCAATGCACAAGATGCAGCTCGATTTATTATCTTATTATCTAAATGGAAAGGCCAACGAATAGCCCATATGAAAGGTACAGAGCAGTGAGCAGTAAGAATGAAAGCAGTGGTTGATTCAGCAGCCTTGAGGGAGCTGTGAATTCCCTTACTTCGTCCACATTCATTGAACATCGTGTCTAAAACGGCACATGACTGAGAATCAGACAGATGCTCTCGCCTCTCACTTCTCCCTGTGAATTGGCAAATAATGACAGAGAAGGAAGGGGCAGTAGACGGATGAAAATGCTCCCTTAACTGATTTCTGGGTGTCTTGGCAGAGAGAGTAGTGAAGCTGCTTCTCCCTTATGTTTGATTGGGACCTGGGAAAGCTTCCAGTAGGCTGACACACACACTACAGGTGCAAGAGCCCTGGGTGAGGAAGATGCTGTACTTTCTACCTCCTCTTGACTCAAGCTGCTTCTTCACCAGGTACGGGCATCCCAAGTAGACACTGCTTGCCCACCAGATGGCTGGTGAGTCTGGTGGGAAGAAGGGAATTGGGGGAGGTGGCCAGGGAAGAAGAGAAGGGGTAAATATGCTATTGTGGGAAGATGCCCTCTTCTGTGTGGCCCCTCCCCTGCCCCCATGGTCCAGGTGTTCTGGAACTTGGTCCAGAAGTTCTGGATGAGCTGCTTTAGAACTCCCGGGTCCCCTCCCCTGGGCTGCAAAGGAGGCATGAGGCTGGAAGATGCAAGGAGGTAGTAGAGAGAATTTCTGATTTCTCTAAGGAGCCTAGGACAAATGGGATTCTTTTTGCTGTCATTCAGTTTGGGTTCATTCCTTGGAGGGAATGCCCCATTCTTTTGTTTTGTTTCTTTTTGTTTGTTTGCTTTTCTGTGTTTCTCTCTCTGCAAGTAGAATTCAGAGCTGGGTGATTATGGGAGGTTGCCAGTTCCCTTTTGCAGCGGGGCTTTCTCCTTTTGCATTCTCACCTAGATGAGTTCTAGAGGGCAGGGTGGTGGGTGCAGGCCCTCTGGGTCCCAGGGCCCAGGACTGAGCCTGGAGTTCAGGGTCATTGAGGGACTAATTGTGGAATGGTAGCTGTAGCCCTGAGGTAGTCTGATGTCTACCTCAGAGGAAAGGCCCAAGTTGACTTTGTCACAGGGGCCAGTGGGAGAGCCATGTCTGGGTTCTCCCGTGTTCTCACATTCCAATGTCTGACATGATCTCTGGCAGAGAATAAATGAGTTTTGCTTCAGTCCTCTACTTTCCAGGTTCTCTGTATCTAAGTCTCAATTTGTAACCTTGTTCTTCCTGAACCTTCGGTACATATTAAGAAAGTCAGATCCAAAACCACGGTGGGGTCTTTGGAAACAGA
This sequence comes from Grampus griseus, assembly GCF_964374135.1. Taxonomy (NCBI): domain Eukaryota; kingdom Metazoa; phylum Chordata; class Mammalia; order Artiodactyla; family Delphinidae; genus Grampus; species Grampus griseus. The sequence continues at coordinate 62,723,603 of NC_139004.1, read as the reverse complement.
CAATGCTAGATTTCCACTCTTCATTGATTAAGGCCTTATCTTACCTTGGGAAATCCAGAGCGTCTTGAAGGGGTTAACAGTCGTTTGGCAGTGAGGGTGTGACCAGTGCAGGTACAAGGAGTTCCAGGGACAAACTTCCGAGGAGTTAAATTCATAAGGACTTTCCCCACTAACTCCGTGAGGACAGGGACCTTGAGGTCTTGGCGTAGTTGCAGCTCAGCAGCACATTCCAGGAGCTTATTAATCATCTTTTGACTACATTAATGAAAAAAACAAACCTCATCTAAGTCCTGGGAATCTAGGGCAATGCCATCCTTTAGAGCTTTCTACAAGGTGGTGGAAATGTCCTGCATCTGCACTGTTCATTGCCCAGCTGCCAGCCACGTGTAGCTACTGAGCACTTAAGCTGTGGTTGGTGTGACTGAGAAGCTGATTTTTCTAAATTTTATTTCATTGCAATTGGTTTGAATTTAGATGTAAATAGTACATACAGCACGATAGTGCACAGTATAGGTCTAGACTGACCCACATTTCAGCAGCTAATAATCTCCGCCTTAGCAAGAGATTTAGGATGGCTGACTCTACAATACAGTGCGGGACCACTCTCCTCTCCCCGAGGGCAGAGGGGCTCGAAGGGGAGCTTGTCCCTCCCGAGGAGGCTTAAAGTCAGTTCAGACTTTTCCAGGACACCTGTAGGTTCTTTAAATTCGTCATGTGTTGTGGTTAGCAATTAAAACCATTAAAGGACAAGAAGGAGGAAAAAGTAGTCGTTTTGGCTAATATCAGGTCCCATGAATAGCCACTGAAAGTTGGGAAGCAACTCAGGAGACAGTTGTCAGAGGCAGAGAGCTGGGGGAAAGAGTGGTCCACAGCGTGCACAGCAGTAGGAATGAAAGGAATGGGAGAGACATGGCCATGTGACCCCCAGGGGCTGGCAAATGATGGGATGTTGCAGGAGGGGGAAGCAAGATCGTTCAGAGGCTCTGGAAAGACTTGGGTGCCTTTAATAGAGAGGGCAGGCGAGGGGAGGTGTTGGTTTTATAAGATAGTGGTACACTTAGCATTGGATGTGCTACAGTTAATGTACTGAAGTGAAGGTATCTGGAGGCCAGAGAGGAGGTCAGGAGTTCACTGTGTGGCTGCCAAGTTCTTGTAGAACATGCGCTATTTATAAAGGACATAAATGTCATCCACACCTCCTGAGGTTTTGTGCTCACAGCATGTGAATCATGAGACCAGTTGCAGGATTTCTGATTTTATTTGCACTATGTATTTATGATAAAAACTAGCCCTTCTGCCCTGGCATGCTTTATCTGACTGGAAGATCTCACGTGAGTCCTTCATTCAACATCTGTTTGCCAAGTTCCTGCTCTGTGCCAGCACTGAGCTAAAAGCTAGGGATGGAGCAGTAAACAAGCCAAAAAATATCAAGTTAAATGACAGAATTAAAGCAGAGAGTTGGCAGAGTGACTGGGGCCTGCTCACACCGGGTGGTTAGGAAGGACTCGCTGAAGAGGTGACACCTAGGACCGGATTATAAGTTCCCCTAAGGTGAAGATTGGGGTAACCATTCCCAGCAGAGGGAACAGGTGGCAGGAGGAGCTTGGTGTGTCCAAGGATGAGAAGACCAATATGCTGGGGGACAGAGAGATGGGAGGCGGCCGGAGAAATAGGAGGGGTCCAGTGGCATGGGGACTTGAGGCCCGGGTCCGTAGTGTTGATCTGATGCCAGGTGTGATGGAAGCCACCGAAAGGATCTATGTAGGCAATGACACAATCCGATTTCCATTCCTAAGAGATCACTGGCTGCTGTGTGGGAAACTTCAGGGAAAAACAGCAAAACCTCATGGTTTCTCTGCAGGCTGTCTCTGCGTGAACTCCCGCCGGCCAGAATCAGCTCACTGGATTCTAGCTTCCCCTTAGCTGGGCCACTGTCCATCCTCCCACTTCCGCCTCTAGGGAGGCATCAGGGCAAATTCAGGCCACTTATGTCCCTCCCTCCCTCCTGACAGCCCAGATGGAGGAACCGTCAGGGAACTTACGCAGTGATGATGACAGTTATGCAGGAAGATTCCCGACGGCCTTTTTAAAAAACAAATAGACATTCTTTTTTAGAGCAGTTTTAGGTTCACGGCAAAATTGAGTGGAAGGTACAGAGAATTCCCACATATCCCCCTGTTGCTTCACCTGTACATGCTGCACCAGAATGGTATATTTATAACTGATGAACCTATGTCAACGTATCATTATCACCCAAAGTCTGTAGTTTACATGAGGGTTCACTCTTGGTGTTGTACATTCTCTGGGTTTTGACAAATGTGTAATGGCATGTATCCACCATTATAGTATCATACAGAATAGTTCTGCTGCCCTAAAAATCCTCTGTGTTCCACCTATTCATCCCTCCCTCCCCCTAACCTCTGGCAACCAGTGATCTTTTTACTGTCTCCATAATTTTGCCTTGCCAGAATGTCATATAGTTGGACTCATACAATGTGTACCCTTTACAGATTGGCTTCTTTCACTTTGTGATATTCATTTAAGTTTCCTTCACGTCTTTTCATGGCTTGATAACTTCTTTTTTTAGCACTGAGTAATATTCCTTGTCATTCACCTACTGAAGGCCATCTTGGCTGCTTTCAAGTTTTGGCAATTATAAACATCCATGTGTAGGTTTTTGTGTGGACATAAGTTTTGAACTCCTTTGGGTAAATACCAAGGAGCTGGATTGCTGGTTTGTATGGGGAAAAGAGCATGTGTGGTTTTGTGAGAAGCTTCCAAACTGTCTTCCAAAGTGGCTGTACCATTTTTTTTTTTTTTTTTTTTTTTTGCGGTACGCGGGCCTCTCACTGTTGTGGCCTCTCCCGTTGTGGAGCACAGGCTCTGGACGCGCAGGCTCAGCGGCCATGGCTCACGGGCCCAGCCGCTCCGCGGCATGTGGGATCTTCCCGGACCGGGGCACGAACCCGTGTCCCCTGCATCGGCAGGCGGACTCTCAACCACTGCGCCACCAGAGAAGCCCCTGGCTGTACCACTTTGCATTCCCACCAGCGATGCGTGAGAGCTTCTCCCGCTCCACGTCCTTGCCAGCCTTTGTTGTTTTGTCAGTGTTCCAGATTTTGGCCATTCTCATAGGTATGTGGTGGTATCTTATGGTTTTTTTAATTTGCATTTCCCTGATGACATATGATAAAGCATCTGTTCATATGATTATTTGCCATATCTGTATCTTTTGGGTGAGGTGTCTGATAAGGCCCTTGGCCCATTTTTTAATCAGGTTTTTTGTTTGTTTGTTTTTAAACTGGTGAGTTTTAGAGGTTCTTTGTATATTTTGGATAACAGTCCATTACCAGGTGTGTCTTCTGCACATATGTTCTCCCAGTCTGTGTCTTGTCTTCTCATTCTCTTGACATTGTCTTTTGCAGAGCAGTTTTTTTTTTGTTTTAGATGTTGGGGGTAGGAGTTTATTAATTAACTTATTTATTTTTGCTGTGTTGAGTCTTTGTTTCTGTGCGAGGGCTTTCTCTAGTTGTGGCAAGCGGGGGCCACTCTTCATCGCAGTGCGTGGGCCTCTCACTATCGCGGCCTCTCTTGTTGCGGAGCACAGGCTCCAGACGCGCAGGCTCAGTAGTTGTGACTCACGCGCCTAGTTGCTCTGCGGCATGTGGGATCCTCCCAGACCAGGGCTTGAACCCGTGTCCCCTGCATCAGCAGGCAGATTCTCAACCACTGCGCCACCAGGGAAGCCCGTGCAGAGCAGTTTTTAATTTTAATGAAGTCTAGCCTTTCAGTTCTTTCTTTCATGGATTGTGCCTTTGGTGTTGTATCTAAAAAGTCATCACCTACGGGGCTTCCCTGGTGGCGCGGTGGTTGAGAGTCCGCCTGCCGATGCAGGGGACGCAGGTTCGTTCCCCAGTCTGGGAAGATCCCACATGCCGCGAAGCGGCTGGGTCCGTGAGCCATGGCCGCTGAGCCTGCGCATCCGGAGCCTGTGCTCTGCAACGGGAGAGGCCACAACAGTGAGAGGCCCGCTTACCACACACACAAAAAAAAAAAGTCATCACCTACCCAAGGTCATCTAGATTTTCTAGTGTTGTCTTCCGGGAGCTTTGCATTTTACATTTAGATCTAAGATCCATTTTGAGTGAATTTTTGTGAAGAGTGTAAGGTCTATGTCTAGATTCATTTTTTTGCACGTGGATGTCTTATTGTTCTGGCACCATTTGTTAAAAAGACTATCTTTGCTCCATTGTATTTCCTTTGCTCCTTTGTCAAAGATCAGTAGACTATTCATGGGGGTCTATTTCTGAGCTCTCTATTCTGTTCCATTGATCTATTTGTCTCTTTTTTCACCAATACCACACTATCTTGATTACTAAAAGCCTTTTTAAATTTGGAGGCTTTTTGTGACCCTAAAAATCCGTCCATTAAACTTTTAATTCTTCTTTTCCTATAAGAAATGTAAAAAAAAAAAAAAAAAAAAGAAATGTAAATAAAAAATAGAACCCTATTCCCCAGCCTCATCCTGCCCCCAGTTTTCTTTATGATGTTGACTCTCACCCTGTCCCTGACCCCGCACTGCATTGAGACTTGGTCAGTTTTTCAAAAGCTTGAAGCTGGTGTTTTTAAAAAGTCAGAAAATTTCCATAGCATTAAACTAGCTGTGTCAAAGTTTCAAAATGGCCACATCAAAACAACCTCATCAAAGGTCAGGTCTCTCTCATGGAGGCCCAGGGAAGAGCTTCTTCATGGGGGGCAGTTAACCTGAGGCCTCCAGTCTGATGCTTCCTCTGTAAAGTCACACACACACTGAACACACAGGTGCTGACAGAATTTCTACCTGCTGGACGTGGAGAAACATGAATTAAGACCCCATCACAGGCTTCAGGTTGCTCACAGGTTTCCGTCTGAGAAATAACAGCCCGCTTTTCAATATAAGCCACATTTGGGGAAAAAAAAAAAAAGCCCCCAAAACAATGTAGAGCAGCTTTCCCAGACTTGAGTCTCGTGGCCCAGAGATGTGGGTAAGTATTCAGCAAAAGGTAAAATTCTTTGCAAGACAGGCAAAGCAGCACATCTAAGGTTCTGAGACATTCTGCAGGAAAGACATCTGCTTGCTATCTTTTAAACTTGGAATTTGTTTTTTAGTAGTGTCAAATATTTTATTCGACACATCTCAGGCTATAGGAGCTGGGACCCCCATTCTTCTCCCTCCGTCTTGTGTTGATGAGACCTTTCCCGCTATGTTTGAGATTACACAAGAAGGAGAGAGCTGCTGTCTTGGCTTCTACCTCCACCGTCTTGCATGCAGGGGGCTCTGCCGAGAGGCTGGGGGATAATTCCACTTCCACTCAATGACCCGCCCTTCCTTTCTGTTGTTGCTAAATCTCAAAGATTTAGCTCATTTCTCTTTCTGGTTGTTTTATTTTTTTTTTAATTTTTTAAAAGAATTATTTATTTATTTTTGGCTGCGTTGTGTCTTCATTGCTGCGCACGGGCTTTCTCTAGTTGCGGCAAGAGGGGGCTACTCTTCATTGCGGTGCACAGGCTTCTCATTGCAGTGGCTTCTTTTGTTGCGGAGCACAGGCTCTAGACGTGCAGGCTTCAGTGTTGCGGCTCGTGGGCTCTAGAGCTCAGGCTCAGTAGTTGTGGTGCACGCGCTTAGTTGCTCCGCGGCATGTGGGATCTTCCCAGACCAGAGCTCGAACCCGTGTCCCCTGCATTGGCAGGCAGATTCTTAATCACTGCGCCACCAGGGAAGTCCCTCTCTTTCTGTTTTAAGGCAACTATCAACTAATTTATTGAATTTTCCTCCATCCCTGGGAATGGTCAAGGAAGAGAGTGAAAGTTCTCTCAGCAGAACAGGGTTGGGATGACCGGCCATGACTCTGTGACCCGGGGCAAGAGACTTCCCTTATCTTTAAAACATGGTGACAGTTCCCCCCAACCCCGCCCTGACTGCTATGAGGGTTAAAAAGCTACTATAAGAAAGGAGCCAAGAAGGGCCTGGCACTTGGCACATGCTCAGTGAGCAGTACTTTCCATTGAAGGGGGTCATCCTGATGTTATGGCCATGTCTGAGGTCTGTCCAATTCTACACTTACTTACAGGGTGGCCTTTGTCTCAAAGCCTCAGTTTCCTCTTTTGTAGAACAGGACATTAATACCTATTCCTTACGGTTGCTATCAGTGTTGCTATCTGAGAGATTGGCATTCGGGAGGTGCCAAAGCAAAAATACTGGTCCTTTTTTTGATAAAAAGACTTCATTTCTAAACACTACAGAGAAATCTAGTAAATAACAATGCAGGAACATCATTCAAATTCAACTGAATTAACAGGTTTGCTTTGCTGTCTCACCCTGGGTCCCCTTCCTAATGACTTCTCTTCTTAATGGTTCCGAAGCCTCTGAGGGCTTTCTTGGGGTTTTCTCTCCTGTTACTGGGGTAGAGTGGCTCAGGCATCCTCTTGACTGAGATCCCCACTCTTCTCCAGAGAAAGAGGAAATAAATAAATGTCCTGAGCCTCCAGTTTGTGCCAAGAGCTTTACAAACATCACCTTATGTAATCCCTTAATAAGTATATAAGATAGAATGTATCCTTTTTAAATATAAGGAAGGAGAGTCTTTGAGCAGCTAAATGAATTTCCCAAGAAGGGCTCTAAAGGAAATAAGCAAGGTGTATCAGTTAGCTATTGCTGCATAAGGAGCCACTGCGTAATTTAGTGGCTTAAAACAATGATTGTTACTTAATTCATGATTCTATAAGTTGCAATTTAAGCTGGGCTCAGCTGGCCAGTTCTTATCTCGGGCAACATCAGTTAACTTTAGCTGGACCTGCTCATGCAACTGTGGTCAGCTAACAAGTTGATGAGGTCTGGCTGTCTAGGATGGCCATAGCTCTCATCTGTGAGGTCTCCCATCCTCCACCTGGGTCACCTGGGTTTGTGTATGTGCTGATTATAAGGTTCCGAGGGGTGGCGGGAGACAGAGAATGCACGTGAGCGGAAGTACCCAAGGCCTCTCAAGGTCTGGGCTCAGAGCTGGCATACCATCACTTCTGTCACATCTGTTGGTTAAAGCAAGGCACAAGGTCAGCCTAGATTCAGGGGGTGGGGAGATATCCGCCTCTTGATGGGAAGAACCGCCAACTCCATCTCAAAGGATACGGAAGGAGGGAGACCATTAATTAGGAACTTCAATGAAATTAATCTCCCACACAAGGTGATGTGATAAAGGGTGGCTGGGTCATGGGAAAGGGAGAGGATAGGGCTACTTCCAATGGGCGAACAGGGAAGGCTTCTCTGAGGAGGTGACATTTATACTGAAGTATGAAAAGGAAGAGCCATTCCAAGACACGGGAAGGAGCTTCCCCTAAGATAGAGTTATAAAATGTACAATCCCCAAGGCAAAACATCCATATCCTGCAGACAGACCTATTGGATAAACATACATTAAATAAAGAACCTAACAGCAGGCACACAGGAGAGCAACGTAGCATAAACATAGCATCAAAATGCTCATCCCTTCACCTCCCTCCACCCCCAAATGGCTACTGAAAGCCTGAGGGTTTCTTCAGTGGCCCTTATTTTCACGAAGTAGTTTTGGTTCCTTAGAGAAAATTGCCTCCTAAAATAGGGATGTGGGAGAGAGGAGGAAGCAGAAAGGAGTATGCATGTAGAATGAAGACAGGAGAGAACAACAAGAAAGAGGGAGCTGGAAAGACAAGGGTAGAAAAATCTCTGGCACGTGGGAAGCCCTTACAAGTACTTGTAGAATCCATGAACGGATGACGTCACTGTCTGCGGCATAAGATAAAGCAAATTCCAAGTAATTAATATAAGACAGAATAGGAAAATGTCATGAGGTAAGTATATGTGTTTGTGGGCGGGTGGGTGCACACATGCGTAATGGAGGAATAAGGGAGATAAAGGGAAGCAGAGGAAGACATCTCTGCTGATGCGGGCAGAGAAGCTAAATGTCTTCAGAAGGTTGTGTTACAATTTGAGCTTCAAGCGATGGGCAGTATTTCAGTAGGTTACATGGAAGCCTGTGGGGAGGAGATTGTAGGAGAGAAGACATGGTATTTAGGAGGCATGAATGGCTTGAGGAATGCTCAGAGGCTGGAAGGTTTGTTTTTCTTTGAATCTGGGGAAGGAGTAAAGTAAGTGGGTGTAGGGAGGTCTTCCAGAGAAAAGGGGACTTGGTAAAACATCAGTTACAGGGAGCTTTGGGAGGAGACACAGAGGATTATTATGAGCAAGGTGCTATAAGAAGAAAAGAAAGGCAATTCAGAGCTCCTCAGTGATAGCCTTGAGTTATCAGCCACTTTCACAAAGGATGGAAACACCGCTTCAAGCCTGTTTTCTAAAAATGGCTGGAGACTTTCCTATCGAATCTTTTTAAACAATATTTAAAAACAGAGGGTTCAAGGGATTACGTCACACAGATACAGCTCTTTGCCCCACACCACACCCCATCTTTGGAGTTTATCCTTGTTTGTTCCATGACCTCCTCCACAGACACATCAGAACCAACCACAGAGAGGCTGGATCCCCTGCCGCCTTCCTCCTTGGCCCCTCTGTGCCCCGTAAGTGCCTGTTCTCTCAAGCCCACAGGTTTCAGCTTTCACCCAGGAAGATGCCCTGTGGAGATAAGTTCCCCTGCGGTTGAGAGTGAGTCGTGAGCCCAGGTCTGCCAACTCCTTGCTACCACCTTGTTGTTCCTCTGTCTCTGTCACTACCACCGTCGATGAGCCCCTCAGATAACCCCAGACGAGGGCCGCAGACTGACATCACTTCCTTAGGTGGGCAACAGATGAGCAGGAGCCCGGATCCCAAGCTCCCACCATAGGAAAGATTTCTATGGGAAAGAGTTGGTCCTGGGGTTGCAAACGAAGCTCCTGCAGACTGTGAAAGCCAGACTGCAGCTGTTGGCTGGAAATTGCCCTTCTTGTTAGTAAGCATCTGGCAGAGCTACCCCACTTTTCTGTCTTTCATCTTTGCCGTTGCACTCTTTGGGGGCTTCACTCCGTTTACTAGATGTGTGTGGGTGTTAAAGTCACACTGTGGAAAACAACATGCACATACACGGCAGGCTTTTTTTCCTCCATTTCTACACGAACAGGTGCTTTTATAGCTTTTTGCAATCAAGAAAACTGTCTTTTACTACTTGCTGTTGCAGTTTCTCTTGGAAAAGCAGTTCTGCTCCTACAAACTCAAAAGAAGACAACCCGAACTTTAAAATGTACAAAAGTATGAAGAGGCAGCTCCCAGATGAGGGAAGGAAAACACCTGCAAAGATGCTCTCTAAGTGGTCATCAGGGAGATGCACGTTAAACACCAACAATATTTTCATCCTTCACGTGGGCAAATCTTTATGAGTTTAATAGTGAGCATTAGGGTGGGGAACTAGATACACACTCCTGAGAGTGTGTGAATTGGTTCAGCCATACCGGGAGGGGATAGTGGCAGGATCTGTTCATGTATAAAAGTCGCAACAATTCGTCTACAGAATATTCATGCATGCCCTGAAGGAGGTATTATAGCAAAGGTACTTGTGTTGGTGAAAATGGAAAACCACCTATATGCCCATCTATAAGACAAGGATTTCCTAAAGGATGGCATATCCATTCTATTGAATACTATGCAGAGGTTAAAAAGGAGATGGATCAGGCTTCCCTGGTGGCGCAGTAGTTGAGAGTCCACCTGCCGATGCAGGGGACACGGGTTCGTGCCCCGGTCCGGGAAGATCCCACATGCCGCGGAGCGGCTGGGCCCGTGAGCCATGGCCGCTGAGCCTGCGCGTCCGGAGCCTGTGCTCCGCAACGGGAGAGGCCACAACAGTGAGAGCCCCGCGTACCGCAAAAAAAAAAAAAAAAAAAAAAAAGGAGATGGATCTATAAGTACTAACATGGAAAAATCTCCAGAATATGTTTCTGAATGAACAAAACAAATTGTAGATTTATACTGGTTTTTCTGATAGAAACAAAACAAACATCACAATGACATTAGCTGTTTGTCTGGGAACATATACATGCTTATAACTGCAAAGAAAAGACTTTGGAAAGATTCATACCCAAATGGCCACACTGCTTACCTCCGGGAACAAGTCGGGGTTGGTAGGAAGTGGTTAAGGAGGAATTTAGCTTTGTCTGCAGTCATCGACTGTTTTACTATGAGAGTGTATTCAGGAATAAATTGCATAATTAACATTAAACATTTTAGGATTCTAACAAGTTTTTCTATCGAGTAGCATTAAAAAAAATCTGTAATTCATCTTAAATGTTAAGTAGACTTTGTATTTGTGCACATACATGATTATTTCTCTTTAGAAAGTTATTCTAAAATCATCCCATTTGTCAAAATCTCTCATTGTTCATCTGATAGTTAAAAACAAAGATAGGTTCTCTGTATTCAACCACACACACACACACACACACACACACACACACACACACACCATCGCTCATCCTGGGCATAGCAATTTCCACCCTATGCCACACCGTGCTAACTTTCAGGATATCTAAACCACATCCAAGCAGGCCTTTCTGATTAGCTGATAACTTTGTTTCCAGGCTTCCGTGCCATCTGATTGTCAACTCATAATTTCAGAGCTGCCAAAACCAAGAGACACCTGACTTGGTGGTGATGCCTGGGCCTGTGGGTGTAGCCTGACAGCCAGGCACCTGGTTTCCTGGCCCCAAACCACACGGCTCCCCATGTGGCCTCATGAGCATCCTTGTAACATGCTGCCCTGTCCCTCCCACCAGCCTGATCTTGAGAGCACGCCCTGGGGAGATGGCAAGAGGCCTAGAAGGCTGCTGGTCTGGCAAAAGCCATCTCAGGAATATCTTCATTACAACCTTCTAATCTATACCCCATTGAACGAGGAAGTGTTGCATAATGGAAAGACACAGAGATTTGGAGGAAAATATAAACCCAAACGTCCAGGGGACTCATCTTTCTTTGTTGGCATAACCACTCTGTCTCTGTCGATGGGCAAACCCAAAGGAGAAGACAAATTATAAACCTGGAGGAAATGGTTTTAGAGAAGAGGTTATAAAATGATGTAAATGTTATCTTGGATTCTTCCAGACTTTGGGGGTGACCTCACCTTTCTGAATCAAACTTACCTGAATTCCTCTTTATTTCAATGAGATGGACATTGTAGGGCACCAAAATCAAGGCTTACTTGGGATCTTCATTCCCTACCAATGCAGTGCCATGCCACAGCACAGTTTACAAGGTCCTTTAGGTACATTGGCTCTTTGGCCCTGACAACCCTTCTCTGTTCATGTGGCTATTAGGAAACAGGGCTTCTCCCCACATCTCCCAAACCTGGAAATAAGACTATCCTCTGCTCTCGTTCTACTCAAAGTGTAAAGTGTGGTGTGAGGGGAAAATTTCGACTGTTACTATAACTTTATATTATACAAATTATTTACTTATTTTGGATTTAAAGAGAGCTGGATTTATCACTCTCACAACTAAGTAGGGGTTTGAGCAAGTCAGTCAATCTCAGTTTCCTTAGCTATAAAGAGGTTATCCTTTAAAGAAAGATGTATTTGCAGATATTCTTAAGTGAATATATATTTACATATTCATCTTCTCTTTGTAATCTAAATGAACAAAACCTGTGTGTGTGTGTGTGTGTGTGTGTGTGTGTATTTATCTCACTAAACATTTCTGCTAAATGCTGAGAATCTGGAACCAGAACGTGGCTAAAAATCCACTCCAAAACTCTTAAACAGCTCTGTTAAGAGACATCTGGTCTTCTAAGGTTTGCAGAGCTTCTTAAGGAACCCAGAATGATTTATGGTTTGTTACCACAACTCTACGAAGCTAGTGTTTTTAACCAAATTTCACTTACTCAATCCTGAAATTCAATGGAAAGCTAGGGAAAATCCACTCAAAAAGAAAAGTACTCCCCTGAATCCTTCTGATGACCAGAGCTATCAGGGCCAGAACATGGAATCCATTCCATTGGGACCAGCGTTTATCTTTGGCTGACATGAGTATTCTAAAGAAGTACTAGTGCTTTTTTTTTTTTTTTTTACAAATTTATTTATTTATTTTTTGGCTGCGTTGAGTCTTCGTTGCTGCGCACGGGCTTTTCTCTAGTTGTGGCGAGCAGGGGCTACTCTTCGTTGCAGTGTGCAGGCTTCTCATTGCAGTGGCTTCTCTTTGTTGCAGAGCACAGGCTGTATGCGCACGGGCTTCAGTAGTTGTGGCACGCAGGCTCAGTAGTTGTGGTGAACGGGCTTAGTTGCTCTGCGGCATGTGGGATCTTTCGGGACCAGAGATCGAACCCGTGTCCCCTGCATTGGCAGGTGGCTTCTTAACCACTGCCCCACCAGGGAAGTCCCAGTAGTAGTGCTTTTATTTCTCTCTTTCATTCTTACGTAATTTCCAAATTTTCTATATTAAACATGCATTACCTTTTTTTTACAGATTCATCGAGATATGTAATTGGCACACAATAAATTGCACCTATTTAAGGCATAAACTGGATAAACTTTGATATAGTGTACACCAGCAAGCCCGCCACCATGTGAAGGTGGTGAACATATCCATCACCCCCAAAAGTTTCCTTGTGCCCTTTGTGAACCTTCCCTCTCACCCCTCCCCATTCAGCCACCAATCTGCTGTCACTCACTGTTGTTTGGTTTGCATTTCTAGAATTTTCTATAAATTGAAATATATAGTGTGTACTCTTTTTGTCTGGCTGCTTTCACTCACCATCGTTATTTTGAGATTTATCCAAGCTGTTTTGTGTATCAATAGTTGTTTATTACTGTTGAATAGTATTCTGTTATATGGCCATAGCACAGTCTGTTATTCAGTCACCGGTTAGCGGGCATTTTGGTTGCTTCCACTGTTTGGCTTTTACAAATAATGCATCCGTAAACATTCATGTCTTTATGCCTGCAGTTATTTCTTTTTCTCTTGTGTAAACAGCTCGAAGTGGAATGGCTGGGTCATATGGTAACTCTGTGTTTAACTTTTTGAGGAGTTGCCAAATTGTTTTCAAGTGAACTGTACGATTTTTACATTTCTACCAGGAGCGTATGAGTTCATCTTTCTTTCTTTTTAAAAACTGCTTGAGAAGTAAATGAATATCTGTTGCTGTAAAGAGAAAATTCAGAAATATCTAGAGTAAGAAAAGTTAAATTTCCTTTTCATTCCATTCCTTTCCTAGCTCCTCATACATATTTGTCATTAAAAGCTTGGTGTGTGTTCATCCAGAGCGTTTTCTTTGCATGGGCAGGCATGTGTGTGTACACATGTGTTTGCGTGTGAATGTGTATGCATGTGTGTAAGTGGGATTCTGCGGTCCTGTTGCTCTGGCTTCCTTCCTGCACAGTGAAGCCCGGAGACCTTCCTTTTCAGTGCCTGTAGCTCTACTTCAGTCTTTTGAATCACCGCTGAGCATCATACTTCAATCATCGGGGGAGGATGATTTTAACTCAGCGAGAATTTATTTACCTGTCTAGTGAAAGAGGCAAGCCTCTTGGAAATTTTAAATGAATGTGATGCTTGGTGAAGTTTCTTTTTCTTCTCACAACTGAGAAAGGGCTGCCCCTGAGGAAGGATTGCGTTTCTTTCAGTCAATCCTGGTCTCCTGGTAGCACCGCAGGCCTGATGGCCCTTCTGGAGAGTGAGGGAATGTTCAGTGAACATTTAATGGATAACCATAGATTTTAACCATAGATTTAAACAGCTCTGCCATCATGTTATGTGTATGCGTATCTCGTGTCTGTCAGAGCAGCACTGCTTTTTCTGGTCCCCAGTGGGGGAGGATTTCGCGGTGAGGAGGTACACATACATTTAGTTATTCTGAGAAGGGCAAAAGGGCTTCAGCTCTTCAACTTTCAGCTTTGGAGATGAGTAAAATTAGATTCTTTTCTAATCATGTCGGAACATTTACCACATCTGCCCAATGTGGTGAGAGAACTTACTCTCTGTTTTAAAACAGAAAATAATGTAATCCATGCCTGGTGAACTCTACAATTTTTTGCTGCCTCCTCTAAATGTATTTTTTTCTATTATTTTAACAATCCAGTGTTGCTAGAAATACATTAAATGGTTCCTCTTTATCCCTCTCTCAGCAGTTATCTGGAGGCTCAGTCACTTACACATACATAAAATTGGGACTGTCATATAATATATATCATCAATATGTTTTCATGTTATTAAATATCAATTCAAAAGTTAAATTAAATCTTAATTGTCAGTCACTTCACAATATTTCAGATATGGATATGCCATAATTTATCTAACTATTCCCTCGTGGTTGATCGATTTTTGCTGATAGATGAAGATTTTGAGTAGCACTAAGTGAACAAAAGTTATAAAAATCATTCATTGTGATCAATGGAAATTAGGTTCTGGCGGCAATACTAAAATTATGTGAGGTATCACGTCTTGAATTTGTTTTTGCTCATCTAATGATAATGCTTTCCTCCCTATGTTAGACTAAATATTTTATGCTACTCTTTTTGACTTTTACTCTTTTTGACTTTACTCAGTTTAAAGACTTCAGTCTTTAGAAAATGCTATACAAAATGTTTTACTCATTATTTGATAGCAACTTATAATTACTTATTACTTCCTAGTCTCTGACGAGCGTGGTTGGTTCAAGGTCTGTGTGTGTGTGTTCAGCCCTTTCATAGGGGACCTGAATGTCACAGTCTGTTTCACACGTGGTGTCCCACTGTACGTCATCTGCAAAGAATAAATTAGAGACATCATGACATTACCCCCTAAGTACCTCAAAGTGCATCTCTAAAAAAATAAGAACACTTTCCTATGTAGCAAAAAAATAACATTATCACCCTAAAATTAATAATCATTCTTTAACATTATCTAATAGCCTGTATATATTCAAATTCCCCAAATGTTCCCCCAAATGTCCTTTATAGCTTATTTGTCCAAGCCAGAAACCAATCCCAGACCATGCATTGCACCAGACCAGTGAGGGTTTATTATGTCCCCTCACTGTCTTTTAATCCAGCCTCTAGTTTCTTTTGTCTCTTTCTTCATGGAACCTTCTTGCTGCAGCCACTGGGCCTATAGAGGTTCCCTGCACCGCCACTAGCCTGTGGTGTCATTTAGCTTGTTCCTCTTTTCCCCTACGTTTCCTGGAAGTTACATCTACAGGCTGATTAGACCCCAGGTAAATATCTTTGGCTAGACTGCATCCCAGGTGATGCTGTGATTTAGAATGTGTGACACCAGGAGACATGTAATACTTGGTTGTCCCACCATTTCTAATGTTATGATCAACCATCAGATTAGGGTGATGGCAGTCTGATCCATCCATTGTACAACTGTGTTTTTCTCCTGATGACCAGAACTGTATTGTTGTGATATTACTTTGGTTCCACGTGGCTTTCCCAGGTCCCATCGACTCTTCACCTGATATTTTCTACACGAGTTGATAGTCCTTGCTTGGATCTACATTCTCATTAAGTGTTGCCAGATTATGATTTCCTAAGTTTCTCATCCTTCTGCACCTCTCTGGCATTCTTCTGTAAAATAGAGCTTTATCTCATCAACTGGAGCTATTTGTTTACCCTGCAATATAGTTCCTACTGGAAAGACATTAAATGTATTTTCCCCTTAATTACATAGTTTCCAAATAAGGGGCTGGTGACTAACTGCCTCACATGAGTTCCTTTTGGCTTTCTCTTTTTAAAGTATCATTATGGACTCATGAATTTTCATATATTCAATGGGTATGTTTTTATTGAATTATTCTTGGCTTCCATGATAATACTATTCTCATCAGAAACCAACTCAGCCAAAACTGAGTTTAATTTAAAACAAAGTTTCAAAACAAGAGTGGTTCCAAATATAACCTTCACGTGTTCTGGAAAGAGGAAGTGCTACTCTCTAAGAGAACCATGGAAGACAATCGAATAAATTACTGTTATCATTATTATTCACATTTGTGTTCTCTCCTCATCTTCAAGATGTGGGAGAATTCCAGATGTGCACCTGAAGGATGGTCATGTTCACCAGTTGTCAGCGAGTTAGGTGTGTAGTATTACGAATGCAGCACAGATAAACTCATATTCAAGGTCAAGATCTAGTTGACTGACTGCCACTTTAAGAGGCTTCCAAAGCCACAGAATTTTTAAAAAAAATTTGTCTTACCTGCAGCAAAAGCCTGATTGAGGCTCTCTTTCTTCCTCACATAACAGCTTGTAGAAACAAGAGGATCAGAATCCATCCCTCAGTAGGTCATGGTTTCCCCACCATAGTTTGCGGAAGAAACAAGGAGGAGACTAAGGTGGTTGTTGTTGTTGTTAAGATAACTGTTGAGGAGGGCGTATGTGCAGCGTCCCCTCCCCTCCTCCTCCTCCATGGCTCTGCAGGTGTGCGCTTTGGTTGACTTTGCCCTGTCTTACTCCTGGTCTTTTCCCTGGGGAGCAGATGCATCTGGGGAGAAGCCAGGGCATCCCAGCTCCTTGCCTGGTACATGACCCCATTTTGCCCGCCCTCAGCAGAGGCTGAGGCACGCTTCCAGGCTATTCCACATGTCTATAATGTGTCAAATGGGGGCTGCAGATGCTCCCATTAATCTGCAACTTTCTCCAAAGGAAGAGCAAAATTTTATTTTTTTTTAAATCAATTTTTAAATTGAAGTATAGTTGATTTACAGTGTTGTGTTAATTTCTGATGTATAGCAAAGTGGTTCAGTTACACACATATATATATATACATCCTTTTAAATATTCTTTTTCATTATGGTTTATCATAGGACATTGACTATAGTGCTCTGTGCTATACAGTAGGCCCTTGTTGTTTATCTATTCCATATATAAAAGCTTCCATCTACTAGCGCCAACCTCCCACTCCAGCCCTCCCCAGCCCCCACCCACTTGGCAACCACCAGTCTGTTCTCTATGTCCATGATTCTGTTTCTGTTTTACAGATAGGTTTATTTGTGTCATATTTTAGATTCCATGTATAAATGATATCATATGGTGTTTGTCTTTCTGACTTACTTCACTTAGTATGATAATCTCTAGTTGCATTCATGTTGCTGCAAATGGCATTATTTCATTCTTTTTTGTGGCTGAGTAATATTCCATTGTATATATGTACCAAATCTTCTTTATCCATTCATTTGTCATTGGACATTTAGGTTGTTTCCATGTCTTGGCTATTGTAAATAGTGCTGCTATGAACATAGGGGTGCATATATCTTTTTTTAATTAATTAATTTATTTGTTTGTTTTTATTTTTTGGCTGTGTTGGGTCTTCGTTTCTGCATGTGGGCTTTCTCTAGTTGTGGTGAGTGGGGGCTACTCTTCATTGCGGTGCGCGGGCTTTTCATTGTCATGGCTTCTCTTGTTGTGGAACATGGGCTCTAGGCACGTGGGCTTCAGTTGCTGTGGCACGTGGCTTAGTAGTTGTGGCTTTTGGCTCTAGAGCACAGGCTCAGTAGTTGTGGTGCACGGGCTTAGTTGCTCCGCTGCATGTGGGATCTTCCCGGGCCAGGGCTCTAACCCATGTCCCCTGCATTGGCAGGAGAATTCTTAACCACTGCGCCACCAGGGAAGCCCTCATATATCTTTTTGAATTATAGTTTTGTCTGGATATATGCCCAGGAGTGAGATTGCTGGATCATATGGTAATTCTATTTTTAGTTTTCTGAGGAACCTCCATACTGTTTTTGACAGTGGCTGCACCAACTTACATTCCCACCAACAGTGTAGGAAGGTTCCCTTTTCTCCAAACCCTCTCAAGCATTTGTTATTTGTAGACTTTTTAATGATGGCCATTCTGACTCGTGTGAGGTGGTACCTCATTGTAGGCATTTAGTTTTGACTTGCATTTCTCTAATGATTAGCGATTCTGAGCATCTTTTCATGTGCCTATGGGCCATCTGTTCTTGGAAGAGCAAAATTTTAGAACCAATTTGCACAGCTTTAAGACTCACTTTCCCTCACGAGAGGAGAGACCATATCTGTTTTCCTCATCAATGTGACCCCAGAGCCTAAGATCGTGCCTCACATATATATCAGGTCTCACTATCCATTTGAGGAACAAATAAATAAACTTGATTACCAGGAGTCCGTAGCTGGCCGTATATAATTTTTATTTTCTCAGGAAAAAGAACTCCATGACAATGATAGTGGTACTAAGCACCAGGGAGGGAATCAAACGCTCTGACAGTGCCTTGGTGCCTTAGGGAGGCCCCGTGGCTGTTTTAGATCTCAGTTGTCCCCAAGACAGGTTGTGATGAACGGTATGCATGTCCCTCACAGCTTTCAGTTTCTAAAAATAAATTGCTTTTATAGGTAAAGGGTGAATAGATTCTTCCAGTTAGTTACACTGAGAGATGTAATTAGTGAAGCCTGAGAAAGTGATGGACCTCAAATCAGTTGTATGCTTTAGCTTGTAATGAAACACCAGTAGGTATTTCTCACGAGGTCTTCTTCATCTGTGATTTTGCTTCTTATATCTGCAAATAATCAGGCATTGGAAAACACACACACACACACACACCCCTCTGCAAATACAGTTCACTTATAGGCAGGGTCAACTTACAAATAGGACTTTTTTTGGTTAAAGATCGCACCACACCCACCCCGCACAAACGTTGAAGCTGAGGTAAATGGTTTTATGTGAGACTAGCAGCCAGTTAGACAGACCTTTTAGGAATAAGGTAGATGTGTTGGATAGGCTTGTGGCTCAGAATAAAACAAACACTCAGCAAACCAAACAGCACTCTGGGCTTTCCGAGCTATTGCATTTTCATCAATGTTCTCGAGTTTACTCACAATCCATCTTCCCTTTTAACATTAAAAATAAATCCTCCCTTGAACTTTTGCCCTCTGAAGTTTTGATCTCTGAAGGGTGTTTTTTTTTTTTCCTCTTCTTCTTTGCATTCTCTCAGAATAACTCTACTACCCACAAAGAGTATCTATACTGAGATTAAGCAGGTTTGGAATAAATGCTATTGCCAGGCCCGCTCTAGTTTCCCGGAAACGATGCCTATGTCTCTGGCCTAAACTCCTTCCTACAAGGCCAGTGTACTTGGACCCTGTGCTAAATAGAGTTACATTTTTTTTTTCTTCTCTCTAAAAATAACCCCAAATAAAAGACCCAGAAGAAATATGCCCAAACGAGAGTTAAGTATGGATATGTTGACAGTGGACCAGACCAGGTGTCAGTTCAGAGACTTAAGCTGAAAATCCCTCCTAGAAGCAGAAAAATAGTGATTTTTAAAATTAAGGTGGGAAAGATGTCACTTAAGTATTCCATGTTTATTATAAACAGCTTTAGCTGAGTTTCCTCATTGTGCCAGTGTTAATGAGACCAGATGAGAACCAACCTTTTCTACACTGTAAAGCTCCCCTAGAGCCCTGTCAGGCCTTTATGATCCATTTTCAAGATGATTCTTGTGTTCCACGTGCTCTGAAAGTCACATAGTGGCCTTAACTGAAAACATAGGTGCCTGTCCTAAGTATTTTGAGAAAATCTAAAATAATAAAAGATTGACTTCAGGCAAAGATAATCTTTACCTGCCAAAGAGAACTCCAGAACTCTGTTATGAGAAAATAGATGGTTTTTGTTTGCTGATGCTATTATTTTTATCACCTACAAAAAGCATTAAGATAGGCTCGTGATAAATGCCCCATCCACCATCGGAATTATCTTAGGGCTCCAAAGTCCTTTCCTATTCATTTCTGTTCCTCCGCACTAACACACACACACACACACACACACACACACGCACGCACACACCAATACATTCATGCACATGCATATACACCCATACACATATATACACACACATCCATATACCACACAGATATATGCACACACATACACACATACCACACACATACATACACTCATGGACATACTCTTCTTTCATTCTCTTGGCATCATTTCTTGAATAAATTATTACTTACAGCTGCAAATTTTAAAATCTACATTAAATCTTCATTTTCTCCCTCTAAAATAACAGTGGCTGTTCATCATGCTGTGATCCTTAGAGACTAGCAGAGCCATATTCTATGATTAATATATAATTAATATGCCATTCCATTTCAGGTTTCCCAAACCCTTATTTTTCAAAAAGGAAGTGAATTTTATTTCAATTCTTTATGCTATTTAATAAGTATTCCATGTGATGTTCTCTCTGAAAGATCCATGTTCGTTCACCTATTACTTTTCGCCATTTGAAAATGAGAACTAGTGCACTGATGTTTCTTGTTGGTTAAAGATGAAAGTACCAGCGTAAATTAGAGGCCTGGAGAGGGTCAGACATTCTTCTGATAGGTGTGAATGGATTAGAAAATTTAGACCAGACTTTTAGGTTAATTGTAAGATGAAAAGTTATCTCTGCAAAGCAATTTTTTTACATACAGGAAGAGATTAGTTCTCATTTCTGCCCCACATATTGTATTATAAATTTGCGCTTTCCCGAGAAGCGAGATCCTGCATTTTGTTTTAAGTCCAACTGTTAGAGCTGTATTTTTTTTTTACCTGTAAAATAATTTTTACAAGGAGCAACACCTCCAACTGTGTTATTTCTTGGAGAGCTTCCTGGAAGCCTGTGAGTTCCCAGTCAGTGAGAATAAGGTTGGTAAACTAAATCAGCTCTTCTCTGAAACCCACGTTTTGTAACTGTGAATGAACAAATGCTGATTTCTACTGTAAACATCGCATAACAAATATTGCAAACATTTGAAGCTTGTCGAGCTTCAAATCAACAATTCTTAGAATTACTTTTTTTTAATGATGACATTACAGGAAAACTCTTTTGCTCTTTTAGTAAACACAGACTCAGCTTTTTGGTGAGATAAAATATGAGTCCAGATTTAACAAAGTTGACTGTCCTTTTCCTTTAGATCTAATAAACAAGGCACTTTCAAAGCAGTCATGTCTACAGCTTTTCATTCTCTCAAGATTTCTATTCTTTTAAATTGAGGTTGCTTTTTTTAGTTTTTGTTTTTATAGTATTTATATCATATAAATACAGGTTGTAAAATATGGCATCTGATTTTAACTTTAACAAAGGATAACAAAAGTTATTAGGGATAATAATAAATTATCTCAATAACACTAAGTAAAAATGTAAGCAAGTATATTATTTAGTTTACCTGTCACTTTGAATGCTTCTCTGTCACCATGTTTATACCCCAGCAGTCCTATACCCTAGAGTCTCCCAATCTTCCCTTGACCTTGGAGGTAATGTTGAAGGGCTAATTCCTATTTTGGCTAAAGTACTTAAAAATACAAGCCTCTCAAGAATCTTTCAGAGTAAAGAAGAGAAACATAAAATAATTCTTTTGTGAAGCATTGGTGTTCTCTTCTTGACAACACACCCTGATAGTTGTTAAAAGAGCCAAAGATGGTAGCATTTATTTTTAATCTACTATTTATATACTTATTCACTGTTCTTGGAAAGGGATATAAATTAGCCAGTATTTTTTCTTCCTGAAAATTGAGTGTGTAAAAGTGTGAAATCCCTGGAAAAGCTTTAAAAAAAAATGATGGCCCGTTCATTTAATGCATTTCACAAGAAAAATGCAAAATTAGGAGGCATGCAAACTGGCGCATCTTTGATAAAATTATCATTATGATTAACTGATTTGAAAAATCACAAAACTATTTTTTACACATCAGAACTAAAAACTAAAACCAAATGGTCTTTCAGCCTATTTGCCAATAAAATCTCTAGCAGGTTTTTAAATTTTTTACTTTAAATATTTAAATATGAGCAATTGGGCAATTTTAAATATTTTAAACATTTAAATATGAGCAACTGGGCAATTTTGTCAATATGATTAACTTCTAGGTTGGTGTAATTGGTATACTTCTCAGTCCACAGAGTCAGATGTGCAAGAATCATCACTTTGATTTTCCAAGTCGCAGTTAAATTTTTATTTTGAGCTCTCCTTTCATGCGGAAGGAAGACAATATCCATCACTTTGTACCCCACTCACCCAACCTTCCACAGCTTTTCCCTGAAGCTGGTCTAAATTCAAGTAGGAGAAAGCTCTGTAAATTAATAAGTGCTTTAGACAAATGAGAATTTTGTTTTGGTTTTGTTGACATTTTTTTGTGTGTGTTTTTATTGCAGTTAAGAGGAATGGGACTAGGGGAGTAGCTGTGAGAATGAAGGGGAGGGTGGTAATTTTACAAGTTAATTCAGGAGATGTAATCCCAGGATATGCAGCAGAAGAGAAAGGAGAACTCATGGAGGACTCTGAATCATCTCACTGGTGGATGGTGGTAAACTGATTGGTGATGGAACAGGACCAAGACAGACCGGTGGGTTATGAGTTCTCTTTAGATGTGTTGATTTTACATAGCTTTTGGGACACTCAGTTGGAGAAAACCTAGAAATATAAGTTGTAAGCTTCTAGAAATATAAATTGGGTATGCAGGTGAGAAACATGGCTTGAAGGTGCAGCTTAGATTGTCATCCTCATACGTGAGAGATGAAACCCTAAGAATGAATGCAATTACACAGATGAGGAGGGTGCAGTGTTAAGACAAAGCAGTTGAGGAGAGACCCCAAGGGACACCACTTTTCAGAGGGGAACAGAAGAAGAGCCAATGGTGGAGAGCAAGAAGAAACAGAGAGGAGAGACTAGAGCAGAAAAAGCCAAGGGAGTGTAAAGAAGGAAGCGGTCCACACTGTGAAATGCTGCCAGGCTGACTCAGACGACGTATTAGATTTGGCAACTAGGAGATCATTCGATGGCTTTTGAGAAATCTGTTTCAGTAGGGAAGAGGAAAAAAAGCCAGACTGTGGGGTGACTGAGCTGTGAAGTGTGAACAGTCATCAGGGAGTAATCTCCTCAAAGATTTTAGCAATAAAGAGAAGGAACAAGTTAGGGGAGCCGATTATAGGAAAAGTTTGGACAAAGGACGCATTGGTTTGGGGTTAACGTTTGTTATTGTTTCGTTTCATTTTTAATCTGGAGGAGACGAGCATAATTTTAAACTGAGGATGGATCAAAGAGAGAGAAAGAGAATGCAGAATAGGAGCTAAATATATGTATATATTTATACATATATACATATGTGTGATGGAGTTGAGTCCCAGCAGAGGTAGAAGGAGGTGGTGGGACCATGAGAACTGGATCATACTTAGCCTTAGACAAGAGTTTCTCCTGAGAATCAGTAGGGAAGGGAGAAGTTATGTGGGTGCTGTATAAGATAAGGTGAGAACTTAGATTATGGGTGTAGCCCCTGAGATACACAGCATGCATTTAATAATCTTGCCCTCTATTTCCAGAAAGAAGGGTGGCAATAATAAACCATGATGGATAATCATTGATAATTTTGGTGTAAGTCACACCAAAATTGATATGCACCTTTCCCATAAAAGATATTCCATGTAATGCAGTAAAGCAAATGAGCCTAATGGTTTTAATGTTCCTGTACAGTGCACCTTTGTGTCCAAAGACACATGCCAGCTTCTTGTTTAATTCTGCTATAAAATATCTGCTCAGTCCTCTGGAGGAAAAAAAAAAGAGGAAGAAAGTTAACAGCAGAGGGCTGTGACCAAAGTGAAAATATCTAAATGTCGGCAGTAGCGTTTGGAGTGACCACCTTTGGGTGGTCTCCTTCCAGGTCTCTTGGTGACCCGAAATTTCTGCCTCATGTCTTGAGAAAAGAAGTGAGGCTTGACCCTCAGAAGGAAGGCGCCTTGATTGTGGTGAGCACATAAAACAATGACAAATGTAACAAAAGGGTGTTTTAGTGTCGGATTTTTTTTTCTCTTTATGTCACTAAATTATAAAAGTAATGACTGCTTAATAACGAAATTAAAATTACAGGCATGTATAACATAGGGATCAACCACCTCCCACACCTGTCACCATTCTATTACCCCTGCCTGGATTTGGGTATAAGGAGTTTAGTGCTTTACCTTTCTGAATTTGTCTGTATGTGCATTTACAACTAAGTAAGTGGGATCTTACTATGACTGTTCTCCAACTTGATTTTGTCATTTTATTATATGTTATAGAGATCTTCCTGTGTCGGTGCACATTGGATGCTTCCTGGGCTTTTTGACAGCTGCAGAAAATTCCACTTTATTGCAGCACAATTTATTTAGTCATTCCCCCAAAAGAGGAACGTTTAAACGGTCTCAGGAGTTTTACCACATCAAAACCACAGTAAATATCTCTGTACATACATCTTTGCACTCTTGTTTTTTCTTGAATCAATTATTAGAAGTGAAGACAAATCACTGGGTCAGAGGGCATGTGCATTTTCAGTTTTGATACTAATTTCCAGTTTGTCCTCCTAAAAAAGACCCACTATGCCCTTTATCCTCCTACCAAAGTTTTAAAGAATGTGTTTTCCTTATGCTCTAGGCAATGCCAAGTGTTAATAATCTTTAATATTTCCTCACTTACTGATGAAGAAAATGTGAGCGTAAATGCAGGGACATCAGGGGAGCTTACCCTTCTGGAAAAGCAGAAGGGGATCATCTGTGGGGATTGAAGAGAAGGGAGAGGGATGATGCTGAAGGACTAGGAAACTTTAGGGGACGGCCACTTGGGTGACGTGGGACAGGAGCTGAGACAGAATATGTCTAAGCAGCTGTAAAGGCCAGAGGAAATGGAAAAAAAAAAAAGCTCAAAAGATTTTATGAAGTAAATACAGTTATTTATGTGAATTCTCTGGTTTTGGAGCAAGAACAATAACAAGAAAATGGATGGCTGGGAGGATTGAAGGTTGGTCAAGTTGGTGTTGTAACAGAGTTAACTGGTGAGAAATAGAAACTTCTCCTGGTGGAGTGATGACCTGGAGGTCTAGAAGTGGGACCAGGAGAAGTGAGTCAAGGAGAAGGGATGCTAGAGCAGAAGAAAATAGAAGGTTCACAAGATCACAGTTAGCTCACAGTCAGGTGAGAGGCAAGGTTGAAGGAAAGTGCAGGAGTTGGAGCAACTCAGATAGCTGGTGATGATCAGAGAGTCACTTCTGAGTTGTCAGCACGGCAATGGAGCAGCTTCGGGCTACGATGGCATGTGGGGAACAGAGTAGGTGCTACAGTGGAATAGAGCTCAAGGTTGCCAGGCAGAGCCAGGACAAAGGGGTGCTAGCCGGGTCATCCTCTGGGATGGCAGGATAGGCTGGAACCAGATGTGATAGGCCTCGAGGGTGCTTGAAGGCATGAATGATCTGGAGGTTGGTGGAAGATGGTTGATGATGGAAGACAGGTGGCAGTGGGTAGCTAGAGACAAGAACTGGTCAGTAGGTGACTGTGAAGGAGGCACAGCCTACCAGTCCTTACAAGGGTTTGTGTGTTGAGGGTCGCAGTAGTGGGAAGAAGGAAGTATTTATCTTCTGGGGTTGCTTTGAGGATTAAACTAAATATCACATTTTAAACATGAAGCATTTGTTACTGAAACACAGTTCAGTGTGCAAAAAATGACAGCTATAATGACTCACATCATAGAGAATTTAAAAATACATATCCATTTTGGGCTTCCCTGGTGGCGCAGTGGTTGAGAGTCCACCTGCCGATGCAGGGGACACGGGTTCGTGCCCCGGTCTGGGAAGATCCCACATGCCGCGGAGCGGCTGGGTCCGTGAGCCATGGCCGCTGAGCCTGCGCGTCCGGAGCCTGTGCTCCACAACGGGAGAGGCCACAACAGTGAGAGGCCCGCATACCGCAAAAAAAAATATCCATTTTAAAGATACAAATCTTCACAATATTGTAAATTCTAACTGAAAAATACATTGGGCATACGGACAATCTCTCAACACACAGACAGAACCTTCTTATGTGGATACAAACAGAGATCCTAGGAAAAAAGCCAACTCCGTGGTTTTAATGGTTTCTCACACACAAAATCAAATATAGAAATTCACATTTTAAATCTCTTAAAATGAGAAACTGTTTCTGTCCTTAAAGTTTGCGTTGTCTTCTGACTTATGCTCAGGTCTTCCTATTTTAAAATAAGACCAAATTATATCAGATAAGAACAATTAGGGACCATTGAAGTCCAATTCTGTTCAGTGAAGCTATTGATTCTGTGAGTGTTAGATGTTCAGAGTCAGTCTCCACCAGTTTGTTCGTGGATGATTTAATAAAACTGCCCCTACCACACTTCTCTTCCACTGTACCTGATGGTGCTGGGGAGTCTTTGCAGGCTGACCGAGTGCAAGTCAGATAAATACACTCCAGTTCTGGAAAGACATCCTCCCCTTAGGTTATCACCAGTGCCTTTGATAGGTGTCTTAGCCTCAATCATAGCAGTTAACCACATATATAACCTACCTTTTTTTTTTTTTTAAGCATTTTAAAAACCCTTTAATTGAAGTATCTGTACACAAATACATACATACATGTATAGGCATTTAAATTTTCAAACTCTTTATTGAAGTTATATATGTAAGGGTATAGCTCATTAATTTTCACAAACTAAAAACACATAACTTGCACCCAGATCATGAAACAGAATATTACCATAGCACTAGTACCCCAGACTTCCCGCTCTGCTCCCTTTTAGACAATAACAGTTGTAGAGATATAACTTATCTTTATATCCCTTTGGTTTTTAGTGTGTTGGGTTATTTTTTTTCCCTGTGAAGGTAATTTGTTGTTCTACTCATGACTTATTCACCAATATTTTTAGCAAAGCAATGAGATTTTTGGCAGCATTAATTCCTAAAAGTAGAGGCTAACCTATTATTTAAGCTTTGTTAGGAATTCACACGCTGGACTGTTTCAGGTTTTGTTGTGTTCCCTCTACCCTTTCTGCCTTGCTTTCCCAGGCTAACTCTTGACAATCCCTCAAGATTCAATTCAGGGATCTTCCTCAGTGGTTTCCTTGAAGTCCTAGATTGAACTAAGTGCCCCTTACCTCGTTTCCCAAAAGGTGACCACATTATATGAACGTGACCTTCTAATGGGTCTATCTCTCCTGCTACACAGGAGCCTGGAGAGCAGGGACTTGTTTCAATCCTCTTTGCTCTCCCAACATCCAATAGGCATTTAAGACACAGAGCCTAAGGCCTGTAAAATATGTGAGATCTGAAATAAAATACTGCAGATATTATATAATATGTATAATATATGATATTATATAATATGATATATAATAAAATATAATATATAATAAAATGGTGTGAGCCCATGATATGAAAAGAAAAGCACAAAATCTAAATTAGTACTAGTTTTATGGGATATCTTCAAAATGTAACATTAAGTCAACTGATCAACTAGAATTCAATTTGTAGTTTATATAAAAATTTAAGTGTTAAATCACAAGAACTAAATAATTCATTCTCAAAGACTCATGATTATAAAAGTTATATAAACCAAACTCACCATTACATTTAATATAGGAAATAGGGATAGCTGGATGTTTGATAATACACGATACGTTTTCTAAGAGGCAGCGTGCCCAGGGCCAACCACGTCCCCCGCCAAACATACAGTGCCTGGAACCCAGCAGGAACTCACGAATGTTTGTTGAGATGTTCCTGCTAAATTTCATTTCAATTCTGCAAGCACTGCTCAGAGATATTACAGCCGAGCCCTTGCTGGGGGGCTCAGGTTGATCATGTAATAAAGATTCCATCCTGCAAGGAGCTTGAAATGTAGTAGTGGGAAAGACAAACAAGTATAGACCAACCAAGAATGACATTTCCTTTTGCCTTCTATTTACCTATCCCGTTGAGAAAACTTCCATCCATGAACACAGTTTGCACTAGGACATTCAGACTTTATAAAAGGACTGCGCAGCCCCATCTCTGTAGGCAAAACTTCCTGAGCAAATTTGAGTCTGTTTTCCATTTTCTAAGATGGGATGCAATTGGTGAACATCTTTCCATTGACAGTAGTCCAGGTAAACATTTAGCAAAGATCACAGATCTAGGAAGGCCCACATTCCTGAATAAGATACTGGAATAGATACTCCATCGTTGTGTATCTCTTTTTGTAGTTTGACCCTTGAAATAATAACAAATTTAAAAGTACGTCTCTGGACAGCTCTTCTGCCTCACCTGATGAAAATTCTGGTTCTTTGTGCAGGACAGTCTTCTTTCCCGCAATCATCATGCCGACCCACAACTCTTCCACACACCTTTTAAAGCCTAGCCCAAATTCCACTGCCTTCTGAAAGACTCTCCTGAACTTCTCCTTTCTACTTTCAAGAGAGGTAACCTTTCTCTTCTCTGAACTCCCATTCCACTTACTGTCTGCTCTGAGATCGTTCTGCAAGCTTGCATTTTCCCTTGACTTGATTATAAGGCCATGTTTGAAAGGGACAGATCCCATCTTGCTCATTGTTCCCTTCCCCACAATGTCTGTTGTGTATGGGGTTTTCCATGAACAGTCGCTGAACACAAAGGTTGAGCTTGGGAGTCTAACTCAAATGTATACGTGCACAGGAGGGTGTGGAATAAGGATTTGGTGCATATCACCATAGTTACAATAAATTTTTCTTGTACCTCACAAGGAGGTATTCCTCACAACCAATTTCTAACATTTTTTTTTAGGTGGTCTTCAGTTTTTGATGTTTTTGGTGTTTGTTTCCTGTGGGGTGTTTCAATTTTGGAGATTTATCAGTGAAACTAATCTATCGTTTGGGCTAAGAAATTATCGTCATCCACACAGTCTTAAAGGGAGTTGTAGTACTCTATGGTGAACCACTTCCTTGCCTGACCTCCTTTAAAGCATGTGATACTGATTTCACTAATTTGTTAGCACCCTCTAATACTCTGCGGGTCACTCTGCATCTTGAAACCAACTGACTGAAGGAGCAAATAGAATAACTGAAAATAGCCTCTTGCCCACTAGAGACCCAATCAAATGCCATAGCTCCTGTAAAGACTCTTTGAATCCTGTGTTCTTCCCTTCTCTAACATGTTGGCTACTTTCTCAGTTGTAATGGGGCAGGGTGCGGGGAGTTGCAGAGGACCCTGGTAGTATTACATGTACAAAGCCATACGCTGAAGGCTCTGCTCCTTCTTCAAGATAATCCACTCCCCCGAAATGATTTTCCCCTAACCATTTCCTGCCTGCTCTCAGTTCAGTGTTTCTCAAACGTCAAACATTCCTTTCCCATATAATCTTCAAGACTTTTTTGGGGAACTACCTGTATTAGTTTTTACTTAATCATTTTCTTTATTATTTCCTCTTTTTTACTTAAGTAAAGCCTCACCTTAGTCCCCCAACCTTACCCAAGATTTATAGAGTAGGGGAATCTGGGGCTTCCTAAATCCCTCCACTTCGTCCCTCAGATTCTATCTTGGCCAGAGAACCTTGCACACAAAGGGACTCTGTAAATAGTGGCGAAAGGAGCAATGTGTCAATGCTGCTAAGAAGACCACGATCAACTTCCCGTTCCTCCTTTTGCCTAGTCTAGGTTTTAAACACCCTGAAATTGGTGGCCGCAGTGTTAAGACTAGTAATTTATAAACTCATAAAAGTCTCATTTTGTAGTAATCTAAAAAGACAGAGTTGATCTTCATTTTATTGGTATTGAACTATGCTAAAAGGTATATAATGGCCTTGTTTGTACGCCTCCCATAATGCAGTCCTTCCAAATGGACATACACATGGATGCACACACACAAACACATTTTTTAAATTGTCACAGTGATTAAAAAAAAATAGAATGAGGCTGAGAAGCTCACTGCTAAAGTAGGGTGGAGATGTTCTTCCTCACAGCTTGAACTGTTTGCTTTGGTAATCAACTCAAGCTAGTAAACATCCCAAAGCATGGGCTCAGTCTTTTCCCGAGCCAAATTCATCACTTTAAGACCAAAATACATGTTCATATTTGCTGACACTATTTAGACAGCTTATGTACCAACATTCAACTCAGCTGGGTAGATGGGCTAACAGTGATATTATAACATCCTTGGTACAGAAGATTTTAGATTAAAATAGAATTTTAAGTTAAAATAACCAGCTGATGTAGCTTTGCATAACAAAGAATCACCAAGCCCCAAACATATTCGCCAATGAAATACTTGCATCATCCACCCACTGCTTTGGTTCCCCTGCATTAATAACACTTAGTAATAAGCCCAGGAGTTTGCCAGCAGGAAAATGCACTTAAGTTTCCTTAGAAATGCAGACTGGTGAACAACTTTGTTCATTTAAATGTCATAAAAGTGTTTATGAAATTCCTTCTTTACTTTGCGTCCACAGCACCTAGTAAAGTGACCTTTCTCTATGTGAATTCAATGAATACCTACTGCAGTAAGAAAAGAACCAAAGATTTTGAGGATTAACTATTGAAATGGAAAATGTCTAGCCTATTGTAGGCACTAAGTAATGGCAACTATTATTATCAAATTAGACCAGCACTCATTGAACAGAAATGTAAGGGATGGCATGGTAAAGCAGAAATGTAACTGAGCTTGGAGGGAGTCATAATGGGAGGCTGAGAACCTGCCCTTTAGACCCTGCAGGGAGACAGAGATTCTGCCCAGATACTACTGGGAGGCCAGTGAAGTGGGGCATACCCAAGCCACTGCCACCAGGCCATCCTTCCATGCCTGGGAGTGCTCCGTTACATACAAGAGAGCCTTGTCAGCTGTTCATGTCCCTGAGGATTGAGGTCCTTCCACGGGCAACTGCCTGCATATCGTTCCTGGGTCATCCAAGCAAAGGACTCTTGACTATGCCCCAAGATTTTGCGAAGCCCCATCCAAATTGGAAAACTGCTCTTTCAACCCCTGCTTTTCAAGTAATGGGACACTCATAAGCTCCCCTAAACAGAGGGTGAGAGGCCTTACTTACAGAGGGGAAGAGAAAGACCTGTCACCTGTATTTGGTTGGAACGAAATGGTCAAGAAACTCTTGCCAGTAAGTCATGAGATTTGGATTCCAGACCTGGTTCTGCTGCTTCTCTGGCCAAGACAGTTTACTTTTCTGAGCTGCCTTTCCTCATCTGAAAGTATTATTTCCTTCTAGCTCTTACTTTGTCTGAATTGAAAATTATCCATTTAAATTAATTCCATTTTACCGTATTGACCGTTTAACTAGTAAATGTTTTCATTGCCACACCTCTTTTTCTAAAGACATCATCCATTCATAAGTTAGCTTTATTCTACAGAATTTATCTGCTGCCACTTTATTCTAGCAGTTAAAGTGTCCAGTTAAAAAAGTATTGAGCTCAGTTCTTGGGACAATTACTAAGCTTTGTACATAATTTAGTATATAATTTATATTAAATAAAATGAATGTGGTGATAAATGAAAAGAAAAATGAAATTCTTGAAACCAGAATATGATTTAACATGCACTGTACCAGAATAGTTCACACCTGCTTTCTGGTTTTGCTCTTAAAAACATATTTGTATTAGTTTCATCACTGACTCAAGCTTCAGATGCCCCCACCTAGCCCTCTGAAGTCTTGGACATGTGACCTTGGCTCTCAGTCTCTTCATCCATAAATTAACCAAGTGGAACCAGGTCTCTAAAATCTTGTCTAGGTGTTTAGGTTCCAATTGCGATATTTTTTTTTTCAATTGTGATCCATTTTAAATTGCATTGTGTAGTAGCCAAAATCAACATAAGCCCCATAAGCATTATCTAAATTAGCTTATCTTCTCCTGAGCAGGGATAATGCCAAATATCCTCTCCTCAGTTTTGAGCCTCCCAGATTCTCAGAAAGCTCCCGGCTCTGTGCTCCTTCTCATTTCAATGTCTATCATGAGAGGCTCACTTTTTAGCCTCCCCAGTGATTGTATCTGCTCGTGTTTCTGTCTTCTGAGCCTCTGAAATGCCCACTGAATGGCCTAGGCCCATATTCATTGCCTTTGACCCACCCAGCCCAACACCTCCATCCCCCTCCTCCACCCCTCCCCCCTCCACTCCCCCTCCCCCCCACCCCCCCACCCCCGCCAGTATTTGCAATAATGCATCTCTTCCTACACCTCTGCTTCTTCTAGGGCAGTGTTTCTTTTTTATATAAATTTATTTGGGGCTGCATTGGGTCTTTGTTGCGGTGCGCAGGCTTTCTCTAGTTGTGGCGAGCGCGGGGGGCTACTCTTCGTTGCGGTGTGTGGGCTTCTCATTGCGGTGGCTTCTCTTGTGGAGCACGGGCTCCAGGTGCACAGGCCTCAGTAGTTGTGGCCTATGGGCTCAGTAGTTGTGGCTTGTGGGCTCTAGAGCGCAGGCTCGGTAGTTGTGGCGCACGGGCTTAGTTGCTCCGTGGCACGTGGGACCTTCCAGGACCACAGATTGAACCCACGTCCCCTGCATTGGCAGGCGGATTCTTAACCACTGAGCCACCAGGGAAGTCCCAAGGACAGTGTTTCTTAAAGAGTGATCCGTGATCAATCCTGGAGGGTCGGTAAAAGATGCAGATTCCAAACCCAGAGTGATTCAGGATTTCTGGGGGTTAGGCCAGGGAAGCATTTGTACAACACGCTCCCCTGATGATCTAGGCATAATAGTTTGAAATTCACTGCTCTTTCACTAATTCCGTTTGCAATTTTTTTTTTTTAAGGAAAAAGGTGCTATATTAGACATTTTTACCAAGAATGTAAGAGGGGAAAAAATGGGAGCGGTGGGGAGTGAGTCGTTCAAAGCTCTATCCAGGAACCTGGCAGCACTGGTGCTGTTGGCCTATCTTGGCCAAGTAGGAACAGTTGGGAGAGAAGAGAAATAAGTCTGGGACGCCCCACGAGACCGTTAAAAGGTCGGGTGTCAACGGTCGAGGCCACGGCCCTCGGGGCCGCCAGGTCACAGGAAGTGCAGGACAAGCCCTGAGCAGCAAAGCAGACCCAGATGCCCCGCGAATCCCGGGAGCGGTGGGGAGTCAGGCGGCCGCTCTACTTCCGTTACCATTGGCAACGGCGGCCTCCCCAAAGTCGGCGTGGCACGAAAAGGAGGGACTTCCCGGCTGTGGGAGCAAATGCGCATGCGGCTGTCGGCCGCTCACAAGGCACTTCCTGTCGCGTCATCTTGGGACCAATAAAAGTGCATAATTGCAGGGTCACGTGCATGGGTTGCCATTAGCAACCGGAGGCTTCTAAACACCCCGCCCTCCCTCCGCGTCCTCTGCGGTCCAACTTACCTTGGAGACGGTGGGCCTGACGAAGCCGCGCCTGGCCTCTCCCGCTTTTCCAGACCGCTGACTCCTGTCCGCCGGCATGGTGAGTAGCCGGCCGGGTAACGCCGGCCCGCGCCGAGGAGAGATGCAGAGCCGGGGCCCCGGGGTGATACCCTGGCCTGCAGCGGGTCTGAGTCCGGCCCTGAGCCTCCCTGAGGAGGGGAGGCTGCACCGGGTGCGAGAGGCTCTGTTAGCCTCGGCCGAAGCCCTTCCGGGATAATCCTAGGTGGAGCCCTCTCCTAGCAGCCGCGCTCCGCCGCGTCGCTTCATTCCTCGCCCCTGCCTGAGGTGCCGGGGGCAAGTCACTCTTCACAGGTGGCTGACGAAGAGAGCTGGAGGGAACCGGCTGCCAGCAGAAGGCTCAAAGCGGGATTCTCATTCGATTCCAAAAACTCCAAGTTTACGCGCTCGCAGACACAGATACACACACACACACACACACACTTTGGCAGCATTAATTATGTTAACGAGCCGAGGAGGAAGAATGTGATTGAATACAACTTCCTGATGTGAGAGTAACTATAAGAGTTCCAGCCCCTATTTTATAGCTGTGAAAACTTGAGTGACATTTCTTGTGTTTTGACCTGTTCAAAAGAAGGCACGTTTTCCTGTATGCTAGAACATATCCCATTAATCCCTCCAGCGTATATAGAATGCCAACTTAAATAGCAACCGTTTTTAGAAGAAGGCACAGTACTGAAGTGTTGAGAAAAAAAGATGACTCCAGGGTTGGGGGCACCACTGAAATGGGCTAGTAAAATACCTCAGCAACCAGAATTCCTATTTAGCCCACGCTATGTCCCAAGCACTCTCTTGCAGCTGAGGGTACAGCTGTGAACAAAACAGACCGTTCCCTACCCTGCTTGAGCTTGTCCCTCTCATTCTCTTGATTTCCCTAAAATATCAGGAACAAGTTGAAAAAATGGTGGTGATGTCACAAGAAGGCTGACATTTGCTCCCATTCTATCTTCTGTAATTCCTTCCTATCAATTTGCTTAACGACTGAGGTTTTGGAGTCAGGCTCAGTTTCTTCATTAGTAAATTGCAGATAATAAGTATACTTCGGTTGTTAAAATGATAAATAAGATAATGCATATAGAACAAATAGCCCAGTACCTGTTAAAATATTAAGCATTCAGTATATAATAGGTTTTATTAGGTTGTGTTCATTTTTATCATTACATTTTCATCCTTATACTTCTCATGGTAAAGCTGTATATGGACTTTGGAGTATGGTCAGGAATAGGGAACCATTTCTGGCGCCTTCACCACTCTCCCCTCACTTTATGGCACAATTTCAGGACACTCGCTTGGCAGTGCTCTGGTAGGATTCTTGCTCTGTGTTTTAGCTATTTTTTTTTTAATAGAATCGTTTTGCAATAAAATTCAAACAAATTCTGATTCCCCTATTTGGATACCTCCCACTATTTCTACATATTTTACAGCTGATCATCATATCTTCTCTGATTTAACAGCTGACAACTGGTGTCAATGAGGTTAAGTGATTTGCTAACAGAAAGTTTCATAGCTAGGCTTAAATTTGGTTTTTAATCCAGTGCTTTCTCTACTTACACCACACATCAACCCATTCTGTTTTCTCTCTAATGATGTGATTCGTGTACGTATAGTGTACATATGTGCATATGGGGAAGCAAACGTTTATGAGTGCTGTTTCCTGGGCTAATGCTATTTCTCCTACTGAACTCAGCTGCTTCTTTTTTTCTTTACATCTTTATTGGAGTATAATTGATTTACAATGGTTTCTGCTTTATAACAGAGTGGATCAGTTATACATATACATTTGTTCCCATGTCTCTTCCCGCTTGCGTCTCCCTCCCTCCCACCCTCCCTATCCCACCCCTCTAGGTGGTCACAAAGCACCGAGCTGATCTCCCTGTGCTATGCAGCTGCTTCCCACTAGCTATCTATTTTACGTTTGGTAGTGTATATATGTCCATGCCACTCTCTCGCTTTGTCACAGCTTACCCTTCCCCCTCCCCATATCCTCAAGTCCATTCTCTAGTAGATCTGGGTCTTTATTCCCATCTTACCCCTAGGTTCTTCATGACATTATTTTTTCTTAAATTCCATATATACGTGTTAGCTTACGGTATTTGTCTTTCTCTTTTGGACTTACTTCACTCTGTATGACAGACTCTAGGTCCATCCACCTCATTACAAATAGCTCAATTTTGTTTCTTTTTATGGCTGAGTAATATTCCATTGTATATATGTGCCACATCTTCTTTATCCATTCATCCGATGATGGGCACTTAGGTTGTTTCCATCTCCTGGCTGTTGTAAATAGAGCTGCAATGAACATTTTGGTACATGACTCTTTTTGAATTATAGTTTTCTCAGGGTATATACCCAGTAGTGGGATTGCTGGGTCATATGGTAGTTCTATTTGTAGTTTTTTAAGGAACCCCCATACTGTTCTCCATAGTGGCTGTACCAATTCACATTCCTACCAGCAGTGCAAGAGTGTTTCCTTTTCTCCACACCCTCTCCAGCATTTATTGTTTCTAGATTTTTTTTTGCGGTATGCGGGCCTATCCGCTCCACGGCATGTGGTATCTTCCCGGACCAGGGCACGAACCCGTGTCCCCTGCGTCGGAAGGCGGACTCTCAACCACTGTGCCACCAGGGAGGCCCTGTTTCTAGATTTTTTGAAGATGGCCATTCTGACTGGTGTGAGATGATATCTCATTGTAGTTTTTTTTTTTTTTAATCTTAATTGGTAATATATTCCCTTTTTGTTTGGCTTTGTTCTTAAAGTTTCTTTTTTTTAAAACATCTTTATTGGGGTATAATTGCTTTACAATGGTGTGTTAGTTTCTGCTTTATAACAAAGTGAATCAGTTATACATATACATATGTTCCCATATCTCTTCCCTCTTGCGTCTCCCTCCCTCCCACCCTCCCTATCCCACCCCTCCAGGCGGTCACAAAGCACCGAGCCGATATCCCTGTGCCATATGGCTGCTTCCCACTAGCTATCTACCTTACGTTTGTTAGTGTATATATGTCCATGACTCTCTCTCGCCCTGTCACAGCTCACCCTTCCCCCTCCCCATATCCTCAAGTCCATTCTCCAGTAGGTCTGTGTCTTTATTCCTGTCTTACCCCTAGGTTCTTCATGACATTTTTTTTTCTTAAATCCCATATATATGTGTTAGCATACGGTATTTGTCTTTTTCTTTCTGACTTACTTCACTCTGTATGACAGACTCTGGGTCTATCCACCTCATTACAAATAGCTCAATTTTGTTTCTTTTTATGGCTGAGTAATATTCCATTGTATATATGTGCCACATCTTCTTTAGCCATTCATCCGATGATGGGCACTTAGGTTGTTTCTATCTCTGGGCTATTGTAAATAGAGCTGCAATGAACATTTTGGTACATGACTCTTTTTGAATTTTGGTTTTCTCAGGGTATATGCCCAGTAGTGGGATTGCTGGGTCATATGGTAGTTCTATTTGTAGTTTTATAAGGAACCTCCATACTGTTCTCCATAGTGGCTGAACCAATTCACATTCCCACCAGCAGTGCAAGAGTGTTCCCTTTTCTCCACACCCTCTCCAGCATTTATTGTTTCTAGATTTTTTGATGATGGCCATTCTGACTGGTGTGAGATGATATCTCTTTATAGTTTTGATTTGCATTTTTCTAATGACTAATGATGTTGAGCATTCTTTCATGTGTTTGTTGGCAGTCTGTATATCTTCTTTGGAGAAATGTCTATTTAGGTCTTCTGCCCATTTTTGGATTGGGTTGTTTGTTTTTTTGTTATTGAGCTGCATGAGCTGCTTGTAAATTTTGGAGATTAATCCTTTGTCAGTTGCTTCATTTGCAAATATTTTCTCCCATTCTGAGGGTTGTCTTTTGGTCTTGTTTATGGTTTCCTTTGCTGTGCAAAAGCTTTGAAGTTTCATTAGGTCCCATTTGTTTATTTTTGTTTTTATTTCCATTTCTCTGGGAGGTGGATCAAAAAGGATCTTGCTGTGATTTATGTCATAGAGTGTTCTGCCTATGTTTTCCTCTAAGAGTTTGATAGTTTCTGGCCTTACATTTAGGTCTTTAGTCCATTTTGAGCTTATTTTTGTGTATGGTGTTAGGGAGCGATTTAATCTCATACTTTTACATGTACCTGTCCAGTTTTCCCAGCACCACTTATTGGAGAGGCTGTCCTTTCTCCACTGTACATTCCTGCCTCCTTTATCAAAGATAAGGTGACCATATGTGCATGGGTTTATCTTTGGGCTTTCTATCCTGTTCCATTGATCTATATTTCTGTTTATGTGCCAGTACCATACTGTCTTGATTACTGTAGCTTTGTAGTATAGTCTGAAGTCAGGGGACCTGATTCCTCCAGCTCTATTTTTCGATCTCAAGATTGCTTTTGCTATTCAGGGTCTTTTGTGTTTCCATACAGGTTGTGAAATTTTTTGTCCTAGTTCTGTGAAAAATGCCAGTGGTAGTTTGATAGGGATTGCATTGAATCTGTAGATTGCTTTGGGTAGTAGAGTCATTTTCACAATGTTGGTTCTTCCAATCCAAGAACATGGTATATCTCTCCATATATTTGTATCATCTTTAATTTCTTTCATCA
Organism: Grampus griseus; assembly: GCF_964374135.1. Classification (NCBI taxonomy): domain Eukaryota; kingdom Metazoa; phylum Chordata; class Mammalia; order Artiodactyla; family Delphinidae; genus Grampus; species Grampus griseus. The sequence goes on along the minus strand of NC_139004.1, from coordinate 62,685,920 downwards.
GTGTCTTATAATTTTCTGCATACAGGTCTTTAATCTCCTTAGGTAGGTTTATTCCTAGATATTTTATTCTTTTTGTTGCAATGGTAAATGGGATTGTTTTCTTGATTTCACATTCAGATTTTTCATCATTAGTGTATAGGAGTGCCAGAGATTTCTGTATATTAATTTTGTATCCTGCTACTTTACCAAATTCATTGATTAGCTCTAGTAGTTTTCTGGTAGCATCTTTAGGATTCTCTATGTATAGTATCATGTCATCTGCAAACAGTGACAGCTTTACTTCTTCTTTTCCGATTTGGATTCCTTTTATTTCCTTTTCTTCTCTGATTGCTGTGGCTGAAACTTCCAAAACTATGTTGAATAAGAGTGGTGAGAGTAGGCAACCTTGTCTTGTTCCTGATCTTAGTGGAAATGCTTTCAGTTTTTCACCATTGAGGACAATGTTGGCTGTGGGTTTGTCATATATGGCCTTTATTATGTTGAGGAAAGTTCCCACTATGCCTACTTTCTGCAGGGTTTTTGTCATAAATGGGTGTTGAATTTTGTCCAAAGCTTTCTTTGCATCTATTGAGATGATCATATGGTTTTTCTCCTTCAATTTGTTAATATGGCATATCACGTTGATTGATTTGCGTATATTGAAGAATCCTTGCATTCCTGGAATAAACCCCACTTGATCATGGTGTATGATCCTTTTAATGTGCTGTTGGATTCTGTTTGCTAGTATTTTGTTGAGGATTTTTGCATCTATGTTCATCAGTGATATTGGCCTGTAGTTTTCTTTCTTTGTGACATCCTTGTCTGGTTTTGGTATCAGGGTGATGGTGGCCTCGTAGAATGAGTTTGGGAGTGTTCCTCCCTGTGCTATATTTTGGAAGTGTTTGAGAAGGATAGGTGTTAGCTCTTCTCTAAATGTTTGACAGAATTCGCCTGTGAAGCCATCTGATCCTGGGCTTTTGTTTGTTGGAAGATTTTTAATCACAGTTTCAATTTCAGTGCTTGTGATTGGTCTGTTTGTATTTTCTATTTCTTCCTGATTCAGTCTTGGCAGGTTGTGCATTTCTAAGAATTTGTCCATTTCTTCCAGGTTGTCCATTTTATTGGCATAGAGTTGCTTGTAGTAATCTCTTATGATCTTTTGTATTTCTCCAGTGTCAGTTGTTACTTCTCCTTTTTCATTTCTAATTTTATTGATTTGAGTCTTCTCCCTTTTTTCTTGATGAGTCTGGCTAATGGTTTATCAATTTTGTTTATCTTCTCAAAGAACCAGCTTTTAGCTCTATTGATCTTTGCTATCGTTTTCTTCATTTCTTTTTCATTTATTTCTGATCTGATCTTTATGATTTCTTTCCTTCTGCTAACGTTGGAGTTTTTTTGTTCTTCTTTCTCTAATTGCTTTAGGTGCAAGGTTAGGTTGTTCATTCGAGATGTTTCCTGTTTCTTAAGGTAGGATTGTATTGCTATAAACTTCCCTCTTAGAACTGTTTTGCTGCATCCCATAGGTTTTGGGTCATCGTGTCTCCATTGTCATTTGTTTCTAGGTATTTTTTGATTTCCTCTTTGATTTCTTCAGTGATCACTTCGTTATTAAGTAGTGTATTGTTTAGCTTCCATGTGTTTGTATTTTTTACAGATCTTTTCCTGTAATTGATATCTAGTCTCATAGCGTTGTGGTCGGAAAAGATACTTGATACAATTTCAGTCTTCTTAAATTTACCAAGGCTTGATTTGTGACCCAAGATCTGATCTATCCTGGAGAATGTTCCATGAGCACTTGAGAAAAATGTGTATTCTGTTGTTTTTGGATGGAATGTCCTATAAATATCAATTAAGTCCATCTTGTTTAATGTATCATTTAAAGCTTGTGTTTCCTTATTTATTTTCATTTTGGATGATCTGTCCATTGGTGAAAGTGGGGTGTTAAAGTCCCCTACTATAAATGTGTTACTGTTGATTTCCCCTTTTATGGCTGTTAGTATTTGCCTTATGTACTAAGGTGCTCCTATGTTGGGTGCATAAATATTTACAATTGTTATATCTTTTTCTTGATCGATCCCTTGATCATTATGTAGTTTCCTTCTTTGTCTCTTCTAATAGTCTTTATTTTAAAGTCTATTTTGTCTGATACGAGAATTACTACTCCAGCTTTCTTTTGGTTTCCATTTGCATGGAATATCTTTTTCCATCCCCTTACTGTCAGTCTGTATGTGTCTTAGGTCTGAAGTGGTTCTCTCGTAGACAGCATATATATGGGTCTTGTTTTTGTATCTATCCAGCCAGTCTGTGTCTTTTGGTGGGAGCATTTAGTCCATTTACATTTAAGGTAATTATCGATATGTATGTTCCTGTGGCCATTTTCTTAATTGTTTTGGGTTTGTTATTGTAGGTCTTTTCCTTCTCTTGTGTTTCTTGCCTAGAGAAGTTCCTTTAACATTTGTTGTAAAGCTGGTTTGGTGGTGCTGAACTCTCTCAGCTTTTGTTTGTCTGTAGAGGTTTTAATTTCTCCATCAAATCTGAATGAGATCCTTCCTGGGTAGAGTAATCTTGGTTGTAGGTTTTTCTCCTTCATCACTTTAAATATGTCCTGCCAGTCCCTTCTGGCTTGCAGAGTTTCTGTTGAAAGATCAGCTGTTAACCTTATGGGGATTCCCTTGTGTGTTATTTATTGTTTTTCCCTTGCTGCTTTTAATATGTTTTCTTTGTATTTAATTTTTGACAGTTAGATTAATATGTGTCTTGGCGTGTTTCTCCTTGGATTTATCCTGTATGGGACTCTCTGTGTCTCCTGGACTTGATTAACTATTTCCTTTCCCATATTAGGGAAGTTTCAACTATAATCTCTTCAAATATTTTCTCAGTCCCTTTTTTTTTTTGTCTTCTTCTTCTGGAACCCCTATAATTCGAATGTTGGTGCATTTAATGTTGTCCCAGAGGTCTCTGAGACCTTTTCATTCTTTTTTCTTTATTCTGCTCTGCATTAGTTATTTCCACTATTTTATCTTCCAGGTCACTTATCCGTTCTTCTGCCTCAGTTATTCTGCTATTGATCCCATCTAGAGTATTTTTAATTGCATTTATTATGTTTTTCATCGTTGCTTGTTTCATCTTTAGTTCTTCTAGGTCCTTGTTAAATGTTTCTTGCATTTTGTCTATTCTATTTCCAAGATTTTGGATCATCTTTACTATCATTATTCTGAATTCTTTTTCAGGTAGACTGCCTATATCCTGTTCATTTGTTAGGTCTGGTGGGTTTTTATCTTGCTCCTTCATGTGCTGTGTGTTTTTCTGTCTTCTCATTTTGCTTATCTTACTGTGTTTGGGGTCTCCTTTTTGCAGGCTGCAGGTTCGTAGTTCCCGTTGTTTTCGGTGTCTGTCCCCAGTGGCTAAGGTTGGTTCAGTGGGTTGTGTAGGCTTCCTGGTGGAGGGGACTAGAGCCTGTGTTTTGGTGGATGAGGCTGGATCTTGTCTTTCTTGTGGGCAGGTCCACGTCTGGTGGTGTGTTTTGGGGTGTCTGTGGACTTATTATGATTTTAGGCAGCCTCTCTGCTAATGGGTGGGGTTGTGTTCCTGTCTTGCTAGTCGTTTGGCATAGGGTGTCCAGTACTGTAGCTTGCTGGTTGTTGAGTGAAGCTGGGTGCCGGTGTTGAGATGGAGATCTCTGGGAGATTTTCGCCTTCTGATATTATGTGGAGCTGGGAGGTCTCTTGTGGACCAGTGTCCTGAAGTTGGCTCTCCCACCTCAGAGGCACAGCACTGACTCCTGGCTGCAGCACCAAGAGCCTTTCATCTACACGGCTCAGAATAAAAGGGAGAAAAAGTAGAAAGAAGGAAAGAATGAATGAAAGGAAGGAAGGAAGAAAAGAAAGAAAGAAAAAGGAAAGAGGATAAAATAAAATAAAGTAAGATAAAATAAAGTTATTAAAAAATAATTATTAAGAAAAAAAATTTTTTTAAGAAAAGAAATGGATGGATAGAACCCTGGGACAAATGGTGAAAGCAAAGCTATGCAGACAAAATCTCACACAGAAGCATACACATACACACAAAAAGAGGAAAAGGAAAAAATAATAAATCTTGATCTCAAAGTCCACCTCCTCAATTTGGTATGATTCGTTGTCTATTCCGGTATTCCACAGATGCAGGGTACATCAAGTTGATTGTGGAGATTTAATCCTCTGCTCCTGAGGCTGCTGGGAGAGATTTCCCTTTCTCTTCTTTGTTCGCACAGCTCCCAGGGCTCAGTTTTGGATTTGGCCCTGCTTCTGCGTGTAGGTAGCCCAGAGGGCGGTCTGTTCTTCGCTCAGACAGGAGGGGGTTAAAGGAGCAGCTGCTTCGGGGGCTTTGGCTCACTCAGGCCGGAGCGAGGGAGGGGTGCGGATGTGGGGCGAGCTTGCGGCGGCAGAGGCTGGCGTGACGTTGCACCAGCCTGAGGGGCGCCGTGCGTTCTCCCGGGGAAGTTGTCCCTGGATCCTGGGACCCTGGCAGTGGTGGGCTGCACAGACTCCCCGGAATGGAGGTGTGGAGAGTGACCTGTGCTCGCACACAGGCTTCTTGGTGGCGGCAGCAGCAGCCTTAGCGTCTCATGCCCGTCTCTGGGGGGATGCGCTGTTAGACGCGGCTCGCGCCCATCTCTGGAGCTCCTTTAAGCAGTGCTCTTAATCCCCTCTCCTCGCGCACCAGGAAACAAAGAGGGAAGAAAAAGTCTCTTGCCTCTTCGGCAGGTCCAGACTTTTCCCCGGACTCCCTCCCGGCTAGCCGTGGCGCACTAAACCCCTGCAGGCTGTGTTCACGCTGCCAACCCCAGTCCTCTCCCTGGGATCCCACCGAAGCCAGAGCCTCAGCTCCCAGCCCCGCCCACCCCAGCAGGGGAGCAGACAAGCCTCTCGGGCTGGTGAGTGCCAGTCGGCACCTGTGCGGGAATCTCTCCGCTTTGCCCTCCGCCTGCCTGTTGCTGTGCTCTCCTTCGCAGCTCCGAAGCTTTCCCCCTCCACCACCCGCAGTCTCCGCCCGCGAAGGGGCTTCCTAGTGTGTGGAAACCTTTCCTCCTTCACAGTTCCCTCCCACTGGTGCAGGTCCTGTACCTATTCTTTTGTCTCTGTTTATTCTTTTTTCTTTTGCCCTACCCAGGTACCTGGGGAGTTTCTTGCCTTTTGGGAGGTCTGAGATCTAATGCCAGCGTTCAGTAGGTGTTCTGTAGGAGTTGTTCCACGTGTGATGTATTTCTGGTGTATCTGTGGGGAGGAAGGTGATCTCCGCGTCTTACTCTTCCGCCATCTTCCCGATTCCCCCTCAGCTGCTTATTTCTGCTCCGTTTCTTCACTCCATCCATTTTAGAGGAACTTTTCTGTCTTTTGTCCTAAAGTTCATCCTCAGTTTTTGTAATTTTTTCTTCTTGGTCTTGGGACAGTCAAGACTTTTCTTGACTGAAGAGAAAATAACAGATTTGAATTGGCCACTTACTCTGCACAAGGCACTGTACGAGGAGCTGTGTGGTATAAGAAATGATTGAGGCCCTCAGGAGCTTACAGTCTACTTGAAGGAGCAACATCTGGAAGAAAAGACTACTAATAGTACAAGGTAGTCATTAGTCTGTGGTGTTGCCAAATGAGTAGCAGAGGTGATGTGTGCTAATTTTTGGAGGAAGGCATAACTAGAGTTACTGAGGGCATATTGGGAGGCTTCACAGAGTAGGTAAAACAGGTTTGGTCTTGAAGGATGGGTAGGAATTTGGTGATTTCCTGGAGCATGCTTGTACTGGCTGGTGAGAGCCAATCGTGTGCATTTCTTCTCATCTCTGCATTCAGTGACATTACCTTGGTAGCTTGAAATCAGCCTTGCTGGGAGTTTTTATACCACAGAAATCAGCAAGGGCCGCAAATCAGTTTCATACCCCCCCACCCAAAAGCCTGTTGTTAAGCATTTACCAGCACACCGCTGGGTTGGGTTCAGATTCTTGAATAAGAATGGGGAGGTACTTTTAGTCAAGGATTGGGGTAATGAGAGTGAAAGTATAAGCAGGAAATGTTAAATCATGCTTCTGATGAGCAGACTAGTCTGACTGAAGTAGAGTGTCCTTATGGTAGAATCCTGGGAAATGGGGTTAGAGAAAGAGTTTGGGGTGTATGGAGGCCTTATGAATTTAATACTATAAACAAGGAAGAATAATTGAAAATTTGTTTATGGGATTTTTTTTAGCAAGATGTGACATAGATTTGAGTTATTTCCAATTGTAGGATATTCTTGCCCATACTTATGTGACTATAAGAAATAACATCTTTTCTAATGTAAGTATTCAGTTCTTTTTTCAAATGCCTGGTGGAGATCTGTCTTGTTGTGAGTCACAACTCAGGTGCATATGCAACTATAACATGTTTGTGTTCTTTTATTTTTAAACTCTGACATTTTCCAAAAAGGATTTGAAACAGCCAAGTTGAGTGGGGGCTGTGGAGTTAGACTGCCTGGTTCAGATCCCTGCTCTCCCACTTACCTATTTCAGTAGCATAGAAAATTTTTCTTCTCTGTATCTCAGTTTTCTATCTGTAAAGTAGGGTTTTTTAAAAATAATTAATTAATTTATTATTTATTTATTTTGGCTGCTCTGGGTCTTAGCTGTGGTGTGCAGGATCTAGTTCCCCGACTATGGATCGAACCCAGGCCCCCTGCATTGGGAGCACGGGGTCCTACCCACTGGACCACCAGGGAAGTCCCTGTAAAGCAGGTTTATACTACCTTTATCATAGGGTTGTATTGAGGATTAAATGAGGTCATGCCTGGCACATTGTAACCTCTGAATGACCTTTAGCTGTTATCATCATTACTATTATTATTTCTAATGTTTGACATTAGTTCAGGGAGTTGGCTAACAATCAGTATAAACCAAAACGTAAGAAACATCTTTCCATTCACTTTGTCTAGCTCTAAGGCAAGATCTTAGTTACCATTTTAATAAATAAGGTAAAGTCATGAAATTTAAGGTAAGTACATATCTCAAATGTGTTGGTTTACATTGGTCAAAATACCTCAACTGGTTGTTCTGAAACATTAGTCTACTGGATAAATGACCATTAGAGAACATTGTAATATCTTGGGTAATTCTTAAATTATTGAACTTTAACATGTTGAATTGTAGAAATATTAAAAACAATGTGGGGGAGAAAAAGACTTGTTAGAGCCATTCATCATGCGGTTGGGGGTACATGTCTGTAGGCCAGCCTGTTATATTTGAGAGTCAGATGCATATAGATAACAGTTGACACCTTGAGATAGATCATGTCATCAAGGAGAGGATATAGAATGAATGACAAGAGTAAGGGTCGCCAGGCAGAGCCCTGGGAAGTACAGCTACTTAAGAGGCAAGCCCAAGAGGAGCCTACAGGTGAGATCAAGAAGGGAGGTGGGGTTAGCAGCCAAAGAATGGAGCAGGTCAGTGGACAGAAAAGCATCGGCCACGGTAGTTGGATTTGTTATTAAGAAGTTGCTGGTGAGCTTCGCAAAGGCAGTTTGAACAGCATATAGAATGGAGACAGCAAGGGTAGAAGGGAAGTAGAGAAATGCAGCAGTAGCTGGAGGTTTCTGGTTTTGTTTTTTTTTTAGCATGAGTGAGATTTATGTACACAGTCTTCTCTATGGTCCGAGGGGAAGAAGAAACCTATAGAGAGTTGAGACAGGGAGTAATTGGTTAAATAAAGTACCCCAGGAGCTTGAAAGAGAACACATTAAGGCCATGATGGCCTTCAGAAGGAGAAACTCTTTCAGTTCACTTGTCAGGCACATGTCTGTTGTGTGCCAGGCACTATGAGTCGTCCCGGGGATACTCAGGGAACCAGAGGGGCAAGGTCATGGCCCTTGTAGACTTCTGTTCTCAGGGAATGGAAACTGCTGAGAGAAGGTAAGGATGTATGTAGATGCAGCAAAGCCATGGTGCAGGGCTTGGGGGGTGAAGGAGGTCATGCCCAGTGACCTTGGTGCTGGCCTCCACAATGCAGCCCAACACTGCTGAGAATGAGAGTTAGAACTTTGTCTCCCATAGACAGATTATTCTTAAAATAAAGATAATCCTGACTTATTCAGTCCCCTGCATTAGATGTTCACTTTTATAATTTCCTTCTTTAATTTTCAGTATAGCTATAAAATGAAAAAGCTTCATTAATTTCTAGCTTATAGTTGTCAAGCTCTCATCCGGTTTAAAATCAAGACCAATTAGTGGCTATTTCAAAACCAAATATATTTTTTAAAGCTGTGTGAGATGGGATAAGGTTAAGTTTCTGTAATAGAGATTAAAAAAAGAAAGAAAGAAAAAAACCCAGTACCTTAAAGAATACAGAAGTTTGGGCTTCCCTGGTGGCACAGTGGTTAAGAATCTGCCTGCCAGTGCAAGGGACACGGGTTCGAGCCCTGGTCTGGGAAGATCCCACATGCCGTGGAGCAACTAAGCCCATGAGCCACAACTACTGAGCCCGCATGCCTAGAGCCCGCGCTCCGCAACAAGAGAAGCCACCACAATGAGAAGCCTGCGCACCGCAACAAAGAGTAGCCCCCGCTCACCGCAGCTAGAGAAAGCCTGAGCGCAGCAACAAAGACCCAACGCAGCCAAAAATAAATAAATTTATATAAAAAAAAGAACTAATATTGTAACAAATTCAATAAAGATTAAAAAAAAAAGAATACAGAAGTTTATTTATCTCCTGCTTAACAGCCCTCTCACTGCTCATCACAGTTAGGTACGAGGTCAGTGCTGCTCCACAAAGTCGTTCCAGGGATACCAGTCCCTTTCAGCTTGCTGCTCCCCCAGCCCCCAGGACATTGTGCTGTCCGCATAGTTCAGGGAGTCACCACCCCCAGGTTTCAGAGAAATAGGGTGTGGCAAAGGTGTGCCCCATGTCTTAAGCCCCAGGCTTTAGAAATAGCTCTTATTCTTCTGCTCACATCCATTGCTGAGAAGTAGTCATGTGGCCACACCTGACTTCACAGAGGGCTGGGGAGTGTTTTCTAGTTGGGCAGCCATGTGTCTGGGAAGATGGGAAGAACAGAATTTAGTGGACATCTGCCAGTCTCCACCACAGGATAACCTGTATGTTTTCATTGTTGGTTCCTTTATTATATCTTCAAGACTAACAATTAAATTCTTTTTTTCAGGCAGAGTTGGGTCTAAATGAGCACCATCAAAATGAAGTTATTAATTACATGCGTTTTGCTCGTTCAAAAAGAGGCTTGAGACTCAAAACTGTAGATTCCTGCTTCCAAGACCTCAAGGAGAGCAGGTATCAGAGAATTCTAAGGAAACCCAGTGGGAAGGAACATGGATCCCTTCTGGTGGCCAGTATGGGGGTGCTGTAGCAGAGAGGCCTTACAAACCATTGCCAGGATATCATGATCAATTATTCATTGAGAGCAGCTACACTAAGCCTTATGGATATGTGATACTCAAGAAATCAGATTGTGGTGGGAGCAATCTGTTACTAAACATGCATATAATGATAATTGAGGGATTGCAAAGTTTCAGAAGGGCAGTCAGGAAATTGTGAAGTGCTTGTGGGTTAATGATTGGCTTGCTGTATTAAAGATTCCAGAACCTTAATTACTTGAGTTGTTAATTAAAAGATTAGAGCCATAAGACATGGCAGTTAGCAAGAAAACACCTATGCAGTTTATATTGAAGAATTAGAAGAAGAGAAAACAGCAGGAAACCATGAAAAGCTTGCTGACTAGTACCAAAATTATTAGTTGATTTGTAGCAAGAGATGATAATTAGTTTAGTTGGACCAATAGTGGAAGATAATAAAAGTCCATAGAAAATTTAGTAATAGAGGATAATAGGGAAGCCACCGAAAAGGACTGAATAATAAAGAGACATCAGATTACTTGGGGATCAGATTTTGGCACACTTAAATGTCAAGACATAAATGAAAAAGGTCTCCAAGTGATCTGTAACTGTGATAAAGTCATTAACTTCACTCAATAGCAGAGACCCTCAGCTGTAGACTGTTACCTGTTGGATCCATTATTCTAATCTGATAATCTGGCTTCCTAACCCACAGCAGAGGTAAGCAGCAATCTGATTGGTGAGTCTATGAGACAGCCAGAGAAGGTACCCATTATTTACTTTATGCATTGGAGTATGTTAACTGCTGTTCATAATAATGAACTTGGGTTGCTCAAAAAAAAAAAAAAACAAACATTTTTAAGCAGATTTACTTTGTTCTATTAAAGAATATAGAAAGATTGTTAATATATTTAATAAGGACTTGCATCAAAAATAAAGTTTTGGTTTTTTTAGAGTGGTTAAATTCTGCTGGGTAAATGAAACGTTAAAGAATGATAAATCAAATAAAGTTTGGTGTAACTCCCTTCGTTACGTCCTTTTGGAATGATGGAGAAGATAACCTGAGGTCGGGGCTGTAGCTCTTCATCTGCTGAGCATCTGAGGGATAAAACACTTTGAGGCTGGAGGCAGGGAGTGGAGGAGACTGTGTTACTATAAAACTGTCATTGATCGTAGGAGGCATGCATGGAAGCTTTTTCAAGGATTCAGCTGTTGGGCATGTTCCTGATATTGTTGGAAATGATTGTGGAGGTGGGACCATGGGCAAGTCACCACCACCTTCTGAGCCTGTGTTCCATCTGTGAAGTGAGGGAATTGAAGAAAATGGCTCAAGAGTTCCCTTCCAACACAAACGTTCTCTGTGGAAGAGTCGATCCTTAATCCTTTTGATGATGATGTTTGTTTTAATGGAGCTTTAATTAAATTAGGATTTTTTTCTTTTGGGTCTCAAGAATGCTAAGAGAAGCAATATATAATTACCATTGATTTTCTTATGGGCGTTTACTAACATGTGAATGGTCATTCAGTCATCGAAATGCTAGGCAAATGATATAAAGAAAGGAGAAATTACACCTCTCAGGTGACTTACGAAATAATTAAATGTGATAAAACTAATTTTAGGAGAGATTAAAGTTTTTCACTGAAAAGCTAAAGAAAAAAGTAGATAGTTTGGGGAATGTTTCTGAGCACATACTTGTATTAAAGGATGTGCACATTTGAAGAGCAAACCAGTTTAATCATTTAAATAGACATCAAAAATTAATTGAGCTTAAATTATTTTCAAACTGTTTTATTAATAAAGAAGATAATTTCCAGAGGGACTTTCACTAAACCCTTTAAACCCTTAGATCAGGGGTCCCCAACCCCTGGGCCATGGACTGGTACCAGTCCATGTCCTGTTAGGAACCGGGCCGGACAGCAGGAGGTGAGCGGCGGGCAGGCAGGCGAGCAAGCAAAGCTTCATCTGTATTTACAGCCGCTCCCCTTCGCTCGCATTACTGCCTGAGCTCTGCCTCCTGTCAGATCAGCAGCGGCATTAGATTCTCATAGGAGCGCGAACCCTACTGTGAACTGTGCACGTGAGAGATCTAGGTTGTGCTTATGAGAATTTAATGCCTGATGATCTGAGGTGGAGCTGAGGCAGTGATGCTAGTGCTGGGGAGCAGCTGCAAATACAGATTATCATTAGAGAGATTTGACTGCACAGGGACCATAATAAATCAATTGCTTGCAGACTCATATCAAAACCCTATCAGTGAGTGGCAAGGGCAAACAAGCTCAGGGCTCCCACTGATTCCGCATTATGGTGAGTTGTATAATTATTTCATTATACATTGCAATGTAATAATAATAGAAATAAAGTGCACAATAAATGTAATGAGCTTGAATCATCCTGAAACCATCCCCCCACCCCCACCCCCAGGTCCATGGAACAGTTGTCTTCCACAAAAGGTTGAGGGCCGCTGCCTCAGATGACATGATGTGGGTTTCTTAGTTTTGTTTTACTTTGTAAATAGTTGTTGTTGTTTATCCAGAGGTTTTGGATTGTGGTTGTTTTTCAGGCTGGTGGAGGAGACCTTCACCATAGATGAAGTCTCTGAAGTCCTGAATGGGTTACAGGCCGTGGTCCACAGCGAGGTGGAGTCTGAGCTCATCAACACGGCCTACACCAATGTGCTACTTCTGCGGCAGCTTTTCTCACAAGCTGAGAAGTGGTACCTCAAGCTACAGACAGACATCTCTGAACTTGAAAACAGGTACTAAAATTTGTATCCACAGTTATGACAATAGAGGCCCAAGCATGAACTTAAAAGTTAGTGAGGGCTTCCCTGGTGGCGCAGTGGTTGAGAGTCCGCCTGCCGACGCAGGGTACATGGGTTCATGCCCCAGTCTGGGAAGATCCCACATGCCACGGAGCGGCTGGGCCCGTGAGCCATGGCTGCTGAGCCTGCGCGTCCAGAGCCTGTGCTCCACAACGGGAGAGGCCACAACAGTGAGAGGCCCGCGTACCACAAAAAAAAAAAAAAAAAAAAAAAAAAGTTAGTGAATATCTTTGCTGCTTTGCTTGGGCCTGGTGTGTGAGAAAATTTGGGTAAGGTAACAGCAGAGCATCCAGTTACTAAGTGATCTCTTAGGTGCCGCTCAGCATCCTCTTCAAAATGCCCTGTTTCCACTATTCCTAGGTGTTATAAAGGCCTCTGAGATTTATGAGATTGCTCTTAAGGCTATAAGTAATTATTCCATATGGTATCTCTGGTTAGCCTGATCAGTATTATAACAAGTCTTCAGAGATAGGTCAACTAAGAAAAAAAGATTATGAAACAGTTGAAAAGTTAATTCAAATACCATCAAATCACACTTAGTAGTATTGGAAGTTTATTTCTAAATAATTGCATTAAAATTATATACTGATCTTTAAAATAGGGAAAATAAAAAAAGTTTCATTTTCTGAACTATATCAAAAAGCTCATTAATTTTTTAAAAATATGGTAAAATCAATGAAATTGAAACTCACTCTAAGAAAAGTCATGCCAGAGATCTGGAAAGACTGATACTGAGCCCAGGGGCCGTTTGCTAAGCACAGGTGCAGCGCGGCTTGCGGACAGTGCTTAACAACACTGGCTGTGGCCTCGGGTAGGGAAGGAAACCATTTAGCTTCACCAACTGTCAGTAGATAACTGGTGAGAAAACTTTGAGAAACTGACCTATTAAGAAGCTTAGGAGAGTAGTTACTGCCATTCACTCTGTAAGCTTTTGTATAGTCAGCCCCCAGGTACCTTTGCAAATAAAAGGAAATGTTCAGGTGGATCCCCCAAACCATCTGTCTTCCTTGAGAATTTACCATACTCTTTTCCAGTAGATGTGAACTAATTTTATTTTTCTGAGGCTACTCTATTAAAACTCAGTTTTCCTTGAACCTCTACTAGCTAACAATGTACATTATAGAGCAATTTCCCTTTAGCACCTCAAAAATACAGCGTTGACTACAAATTTCAGACATAGTTGTATTAACATTGTAATTTAGTTCTAGCGATTATATTGTACACTCAGTAGGTACAAAATAGTAGGTGCTATGGAGATTCAAATTTGAGTGCATGGAACTTAGGTTCTCGACCATTAGTAACTAAATATTTTTGATGTGGTGAAGTTTTGTTCATCTTGCTCTGTTGTTTCTGGCGTGTAATAGATTGGTACCAGTGCTTTTCTTCTTCTTCTTTTTTTTCTTTCTAAATTTTATTTATTTAGTTATTTGGCTGTGCCAGGACTTAGTTGTGGCACGCGGGATCTTTGTTGTGGCGTGCGGGATCTTTTTTTAGTTGCAGCGCGCAGGCTCTAGTTCCCTGACCAGGGATCGAACCTGGGCCCCCCGCATTGGGAACACAGAGTCTTAACCGCTGGACCACCTGGGAAGTCCTGCTTTTATTCTTCTTGTGTGTATGATACAAATCTATTCTAAACAAATACTTTTTCCTATTTGTTTTTGTCTTCAAGAGAATTATTGGAACAAGTTGCAGAATTTGAAAAAGCAGAATTTACATCTTCAAATAAAAAGGTAATTTTTGGTCCTTATAAGTCCATACCTTAATAGCCAGTGTTTAAAATCCTCAAGTTGCTCAGAGCATTCAGAGATTAAAGTGAGAACTCTCAAGGAAAAGCATTCAACTCAAGAGCAGAATTCCAAGCTTGCCTCTCAGATTTTTAGGAGAAAAAAGATAAGTTTTGGAAGTAACTATGAAAAACTTGTTTTTGTCTACTACCTCACACACGCATGCGCATGCACACAACATCCCCGCAGTCCACCCGCCTCCCAGCCATGCAAGCTCTTCACTCAGATGATGCGGAGCACAGGCGTTGGGGGCATGCATCCTGGCACTGTCACTCCTCAGCTGTGCGACCTTGAGCAGGTTACCTGAGATGGCTGAGCCTCGTTCCCCTCATCTGTCAAGTGGAGACAGTACTGGTAGTTACCTGCTTGTCTCTTTAATCATTCTCATTACCTGTAGTGACCACTTAGCATTCCATTGTGTAGATGCACCAGGAATCCTCTGTGGTGTTACATGGTAAAACACTGCCAAGATCAATCCATGAACATACACGTGCAAAACAATTTTCTAATTATTCCTTTGGAACATATTTCTAGCTAAGAAATTTCTAGGTCAGAGGGCATGAATTGTTTTGTTTTAATACATATTGCTAAACTGCCAGAATGTTTGTGTCAAGTTACTCATCCGTAATGTAGTTTACCTAAATCCTCATCATTATTACAATTTTTCTGGGGTTCATGCAGAAATCTGTTTTAGCTCCCACAGTTTAAAATCCCAGTCTCTAGATACTAGGATCTTTATCAGCTTTGGCTTTGAGTACCTTCCCTCCCTCCTTTCTCTTCCACCTGTTTTTTGTTTTTAAAGATACAAGGAGGATGGGTTTTGTTTTTATCTCTAATTTGCATTGGGCACTATGGGCCAGGCACTGTCCTAAGCACTAGGACATAGCAGAGATCCAAACCAATGAAAATCTAGCTGATATCTCAGTGAATATGTTTACACAGTGTCTTCCACTTAGAAAGTACAAGGGTTCAGTGATTACACGTGTTTTATTCAGTGGTGATTTCAGTTTGGTTTCTTTGTTTTGTTTCAGCCCATCATAGATAACATAAAGCCAAAACTTGCTCCACTTAACGAAGGTGGAACAGCAGAACTCCTAAACAAGGTAATGTTGCCATCATTTTGAGAAATGGCAAACTCTCTAAGGATATATGCTCACTGCCTGCCCAGCTCTAGGGTAGAGAGACTGGGTGGAAGGTGTTGATCCAGGCTTTGGTCCACTGAGGGTAATTAGCCCATCGCAGTAGTTGTACTGAATGGTACCTGGTGGGGCAGAAGAGGCCACACTTAACTCCCAGAGAGTCTGAAGCAGCTCTTGATTGCATCTTTTCATAATGAAGTGAAGAGCATAGAATTTGGAAAGTGTTTATTGATGGACATTTGAAGTTTATGAGCTGTGATAACAGTGAAGAGATTTTTTTAATTAAGAGGTTTATAAAGATTAATTACTGATATACAACTATTTTTCATGACTTTTGTGTTCTTAACTTTATGCTAGATATTGTTACATAAAAAGAAAAGTAATACCTGGCCTTTTGCCCTCAAAAACCTTGTAGTCTCATTGGGAAGGGATAACTAATATTCTAGGAACAGAGACAGCAGAATGCTAACCTGTGTGCCACAGTTGCCACTAACCTGGTGCCAAAGGTGCCACAGGGTGGCAGAGAAGACACATTTCCATGTGGATAAGAGTAGTTGAGGACAGGCTCTTGGGTAAGGTGGTGCCTGAGCTGGGCTGAAAGGCGTAGCAGATTGAATTGTCAGAGGGAAGAGAAATGGTATGGCCAGCAGAGGGACAGAGTGGGCAGCAGTCAGAGCAGAGAGGAGGCTGGCATGCCTTGGAGCAGAGTGCAGGCTCTCCAGCTGGGCGAAGCTGCATGTGCTGGGGTATAGTAAGAAGCGAGACTGCACTGACAGGTGATGCTTGTGACGGAGCTGCTGATGAGCAAGGCCCTTGGACCTCAGCTCAGTTGGAACCACTTAGGGGCTGGGCACAGGGTATGGAATGATGAAGATTGTGTCTTGAGGATAAGCGGCAAGTGGTGTACAGTGTAGGCTGAGAACAAACCCAAGAGTTGCAGGATCAGCTAGGTGAGAGATGGCAGGGGAGAGGGACTTGGCAAAAAGGCTGAGAGTAGAGGGCTGCAAAAAGCCTGAGAGACTGTGAAAGAAGAAACTAGAAGTCTTAGAGCCAGAGATGACTCATACGTGTTGAGGCTGGTGGGCTGGGTAAAACTGGAATATTACCAGTAACCAGGGCATGCAGACTTTTGAGCTTTTATGTAATTTAAATTTAATATAAAAATTAAATTTTTAAGTGAAACAAAGGATTAAAAATACTTTGGCTAACATAATAAAACTTGAATTTACTCACAAAGGAAATTTTAAGACTTCAAGAAGAGAATGAGAAATTAAAGTCAAGGCTGAAGACCCTTGAAACACAGGTAACTGAGAAATATTTTAACAAAATTATTGAAAGAGTTACTTACAGACTAAGTACTGAATGTATTTTGTTTAATCTTGATTATAGGCAACAAATGCATTGGATGAGAAGTCAAAACTAGAAAGAGCACTGCAAGATTTACAGCTTGATCAAAGAACTCAGAAGGTGAAATCAGTTTTAGCATTTTCACATTTTCTAGATGATCGAGTTATAAACTTATATTAAGTCTTAGCTACTATCAGTATTATGCCCCACAGCCAGCCACTCCCTGAGAGGGAGGCCACCACTGTAGTTCTGCATTGAGAGAAACTTGTCCAGGAAAGGCCAGGTGAGCGCCTGTTGAGGGCAGTGGGGGCAGATACACAGCTCATGTACTTCACATATCCCAGAGCCCATTGGCATATGAGATATACTTAAATTTATTTTTTAAAAGTTCTTCTCCCTTTCACTTTGCCCTTCCAATTACAACGGGAAGAAAGGAAGAGTTTTTAGTTATTATTATACAGAACTTATTATTACTTAAGTTTCCCTTCGGTGAGTGTGACAAAACAGAATGAATTTACTCGTCATGCATCTTCTAATCCGCGTATATCTAGCTGTGCTTCTGTAATACAGTGAAATCCAGTGAAGTTCTTCAAGCTTGTCTGAATGGAATGACTGAGTATCACTCTGCCCTGGAAGTCATCGTGTGCTCAGTTCTGCCTCCTTTGGCCTTTCCATTGAGATTAGATGCTGTAATAGGATCCTGTCAGCAGGACCATTGGAGTGAATTTTCATTGCAGCACTGGCTTTTCTAGTGGTTGTAGTGCCATTGTAAATGTCTACTAAACAATCCCCAAACTTACTTCATTAGACTTTGGTTATACTTTTTCTATGGAAAATTTCAAACATATACAAGAGTAGAGAGAATAGTGTAATGCACCCCAGGTACTCATCACTCTGCTTTACCAGTCAGTCATCAAGACATGGCCAGTCTGGTTTCATGTTTACCTCTACTTTCTTCTCCCTCTCCCCATGTTTTTTGGGTTTTTTTAATTAATTAATTTTTTGGCTGCGTTGGGTCTTCATTGCTGTGCACAGGCTTTCTCTAGTTGCAGCAAGCGTGGGCTTCTCATTGTGGTGGCTTCTCGTTGCGGAGCATGGGCTCTAGGCGCGCAGGCTTTGGTAGCTGTGGCACGCAGGCTCAGTAGTTGTGGCTCACGGGCTCAGTAGTCGTGGCTCATGGGCTCAGTAGTTGTGGCTTGAGGGCTCCAGAGCGCAGGCTCAGTAGTTGTGGTGCATGAGCTTAGTTGTTCCGCAGCATGTGGGATCTTCCCAGACCAGGGCTCGAACCTGTGTCCCCTGCATTGGCAGGCAGATTCTTAACCACTGCGCCCCTGGGGAAGTTCCCCTCCATGTTTTTTTGAAGCCAGTCTCAGACATTACATTATTTTATCTGTAGGTTTTTTGTTTTGTTTTGTTTTGTTTTTTGCGGTATGTGGGCCTCTCACTGTTGTGGCCCCTCCTGTTGCGGAGCACAGGCTCCAGATGTGCAGGCTCAGCAGCCATGGCTCACGGGCCTAGCCGCTCCGCGGCATGTGGGATCTTCCCGGACCGGGGCACGAACCCGTGTCCCCTGCATTGGCAGGCAGACTCTCAACCACTGCGCCACCAGGGAAGCCCAGTCTGTAGGTATTTTTCAAATAAAAGGATGCGTCTTATATGGCTAAAACAAAAGGAAATATGTATGATTTTCAATCATTATATACCAAGGACCATAAATTTCAATCATTATATACCAAGGACCATAAAACAGCTGAATACTCCAGAACAGCTTTAGTTTCTCAAAAGTAAACCAGTTACCAACATTTTCGGATGATGAATTTGTTTTAAAAGCCATTGAAGGTTTTGCTCCAATTTTGCTTTTAAGATTTGGCAAAAGCAAAATGCGTACAGGCCTTCACTAGATGCAGTGAAATAAAATCTTTTTAAAAACCAGATTTCAAAAATAAGTAAGGAATTCTTCTTTTGTTGATAGTAGTGCTTCGTTTTCATAGTTAGCAATTATAGACCATTTTCCTGTCATTAATATAACTTTTGTCTTTTATAAATTTTGTCTAGTTAAAAACATGATCCAGGTAGAGAGAAGATCCAGCTGCTTATATTACACTGACGAAGTGTACAAATATGTGCATATTGAATTAATGTAAAAAACTTAAAATCTTGTAAATTTAGCAAGCCATATAATCAGTAAGCATTAATTAGGCTCTCATAATATTGTAAAACATGTCTGTTGCATTTTTTGTATAAATTGTATTAATTTTATTATTTTTCCATCTGTATCATTAAAAATTCTTCACCAGGATTTTTTTACCTTGACTTTTCAGAAATGAAGCTTATTTGCCACCCCAACTCGGGGAAACACAATCTTGTCAAATTTAGGATCCCACCTCTCTTGTTCCTCTTTTGGAATTCCAGCAGTTCATAAATCATATTTTACATACTTGGAAATCAGTAACCACTGAGTGTGGTCTGCTGTGCTCAGGACACAGTACACTGGGTGCCGAGGGTGAACTGGGTGTGCTGGTGACCCTGACTGGGCTGCAGTGGCAGAGAAGGCTGGCGGGGGATGCTGACATGCACACGCAACACACATCATCATCTGTTTCCATCACCTGTGATGCTCAATCTAAAGCAGTTACTGTTTAGGATGTCAGCATGAAATCATGTGAGTGTATGTATTTTTCATAGGATTTTATAAAGACCCAAGACTTGAGTGACTTGGAAAACACAGTTGCTGCTTTAAAGAGTGAGTTTCAGAAGACACTTAATGACCAGACAGAAAACCAGAAGTCCCTGGAGGAGAATCTAGCGACAGCCAAGCATGACCTACTCAGGGTGCAGGAGCAGCTGAGCATGGCTGAAAAGGTCAGATTTGTCTGTTTATATCCGATTAAGTGATGAATGCAGTGTAACTAAGGGAAACGTTGGACAATTACAGATTCACTTCATTTTTTGTCAAGGTATTAGGCAATTTGTGTTCTAAAGATTTATCATTTGGGGACACTGAAATTCTTCCATCTTTGGCACTAAAATATCTATGATAATAAAAACCTACACTCCTTCTGTTCTATGGTAAATACTCCACTGAGGGTGGTGTACAGCCGGCACCCTGAGCACCCATTTTGCTCTTCCTGATCAGCCCTCTTACAGTCTGGCAGAGGGATGAGTGGCTTTTTTCTCAAGGGTTCTATACTTTTTTCTTAATTTATATGAGATATGTGGAGAACTGGTTTTTTCGCTTTAGGGCTTAGACTCTTAAGAATATGGGAGCTAAAATGTAATTAAATTTAAAATCCTCCTCTTCAAATACTGGCAATATTTTGGGATTTGGAGAAAAGAGCATGCTTATTTTACCTGAAAATGCATTTACTTTTTCAAATAGATTTCCCATGTCTATGGCATAGTATGTTTGAGTTATTTGCTAATATTGTACTTGGGAAATGTTACTATTTTATTAGCTTCCCATTTGAAAGAATGTATTTTTAAAGTTTGAATAGTCTTAATTTTATATAAGTATATATTTTTTAAAATTAGAAAATAGGGCTTCCCTGGTGGTGCAGTGGTTGACAGTCCGCCTGCCGATGCAGGGGACGTGGGTTCGTGCCCCGGTCCAGGAAGATCCCACATGCCGCAGAGTGGCTGGGCCCGTGAGCCATGGCCGCTGAGCCTGTGCATCCGGAGCCTGTGCTCCGCAACGGGAGAGGCCACAACAGTGAGAGGCCCGCGTACCGCAAAAATAAATAAATAAATAATAAAAATTAGAAAATAAAATAAGCACAATATTAGTAAAATTAGGGCAAAATATATATTTTCATCAGATATGTTATTTCTTTCCTTAACTATTTCTTATTAATGGGCTGACATTTTTCACTATGCAGGAATTAGAGAAAAAATTCCAACAAACAGCAGCTTATCGAAACATGAAAGAGATTCTCACCAAGAAGAATGACCAAATCAAAGACCTGAGGAAAAGACTGGCGAAGTAAGACATACTGATCCTGTCTCTCAGATTGTCTCCCTGCTGGGTTGATGTCTGTCCTTCATTAAGTCTAACCTTGTGTCTGGAGAGGTCAGGCCGGTGGGGAGTTGCTCTGTCATTCAGTCCAGAAGGCTGTGTCTGGGGAAGGCACAGGGGTTTTGGCCAGGCCTCATCTGTAACACCCACCAGGGTTTCTTTTCAGGTTCAGCCGAACCTTTAGCCTCACACAGGGCTACACTAGGCTACTCTGGCCATGGATTCTCTTAGCAGGATATTGGACAGAAACCACAGCAAGCACATAGGGCAGCATTGGGCATTTCTCCTCAGTGGTGTCCTTGCTGCAGCCCACAACCTGATCATACTGTGCTCTCACATGACAATTTAGGTGCTAGAAAATGAGTCCATGCATGGGTGCCAGAGCCAGCGTGGCTTAGAAGTTCCATGCCCTATATAGGACCAGTGTCTTTGGTCCAGCCACGTGGTGCCCAGGCAGGGACATGTCCGGGAGGGAGGGACTCAACTGTAGGGAAGCTGAAGCCGTGGTTTCCGCCATGGATGTATAGTTGTTCACAGTTCTCCTGGTCCAGATGGAGTCTTCTAATTGGGGTTATTTCTGTCATCAGTGGCTCTGCCTGGAAACTCAGCTGACATTTTACCTTTAGCAGGGTTCCAGGGTACCAGAGCTAGAAAGTGAATCCCAGATCATATTTTTCCTTAGAGAAGAGGGTCTGTTAACCCTGTACTCAACAAAGCCATATCAGCTGTTTGTGTCCATCAGGCCATCGATTAGATAATTACCGCCAAATCCCTAATCTACTAAGCTATCATGGATCTAGATGCCACATGTAGAAAATTGGAACCTGAAGGTATCTCAGCAGTTATCTGGTCCATTCTCCACCTGTGGCAGGAATCCCGAGTCACCCTCGTCATGCCTTGAATGTATCTGACTTCTACCGTAGCAGTGATTTTAAGTGAAAAATGCAACATTACTGGTTTAGTCACTGGAGGTGTTTCAAGTAAACTTATTTGGTAACAACAACAACAGCAAAAAGTATCATGACATTATGCTGTTAATTGAATATATCTCTCTTTCCAGATATGAACCTGAAGATTAAAAACTGAAGAAGATTTCATCTGGAAGCTGCCACTACATGAAAGTACAAGCTGTTTCTCACCTCAGGCATGTATTTGAAGCAGTTTGTTGTATTCCCTCTCTTTATTTTTCTAATATTTAGACTTTGCTTCTGATATTTAGAACTAGAGTTCCTATTTCAGTTACCTAATTGAGGAGAAAACCTACTGACTGATTCTGGCCTGTCATCCCAAACTCTTCTCTGCTGAGTGCTCCAGAATCTTGGTTCAAATGCAGTGAGAATTCTTTATAGTAAAGAAGAGGCTTATCCTTCTGCATTAGTGTAAAGAGCATGCCTTTTCAATAAATGTTAAAGCTAGCATTGTCTGTACTTGTGCATTCCCCAGAGGAAAAATATAGAATCATTAAAGATAGTTATTACAAATAAACGTTATTTTTTAACATGAAATCTAATTTGTTTTCTATATGTGATCATCAAAAAACTATGAATTTATTGAAAATGTGAATACCATCTATTATAGGCATCATTTTTACCAATTATAATGAAAATTAACAGTGAACATGAGGTTTCGGTTAACTCCTTTGGTCTCTCTAGCTAAATGCTGAGGAGGGTCAGACATTTTTTGCAGCATAACTTATGAGTCTGTATTACTAATGGAGAAGGCAGAGCCATCCTGTACTTATACAGTTGAGAAAGTATCTGGATTCAGAATAAATGTAATCTTTATACTTCAGTTTCCAGAATATTCTTTTAAGTTATATTAAATGAGAACACTTTTTTTTTTATATATAAATTTATTTATGGCTGCATTGGGTTTTTGTTGCGGTGAGTGGGCTTCTCATTGTGGTGGCTTCTCTTGTTGTGGAGCACGGGCTCTAGGCACGTGGGCTTCAGTAGTTGTGGCTCACGGGCTCTAGAGCACAGGCTCAGTAGTTGTGGAGCACGGGCTTAGTTGCTCCATGGCATGTGGGATCTTCCCGGACCAGGGATCGAACCCATGTTCAATCCTGCAGTGGTTAAGAATCCTCCTGCATTGGCAGGAGGATTCTTAACCACTGCGCCACCAGGGAAGACCCAAGAACAATTTTTAAAAGACCTCTATTTAACATAACATCAGTTACCAGACCTCAGATTCAACTTTTGATTATAGTTTATTTATTTATGTGCATCTACAGTAACTGCATTTTCAAGAGGTTTTGATTACATTTCCATTAGTCCTGCTTTTTCTTGTATGATTTTGGATAAATCATTAGAAGTTAGGTATCATATCTGCACTTGTGTAATGCAACAATATACTCTAAGGATAAACAAAATAAAGTCCATAAAGCAATAATGCCTCAGAAGGAAAGTACTTACTTTTATTACATTATTTAGAAAGTAATTATTCCCACTTCCAAAAGCAGAGTGTCACACCCTAAATGAATGCCGTCTGCTAAGAAATGTCATCCCACTTCCACAAATGAAGGTTTTATTTACCAAGAAGAGTTTACTGATCCAAGGATAAGGCTTCTTGATATCTTTATTCAAGCTCTTAATACTAGCCTTGAATTTGTTGTTTTTCTTGTAGGTTTTATATTAAAGTACTGAAGGAACAAATGATGAAGGGTAAGATAATTTCCCCCCAAAAGGACACAGAAGGCAGTCTTAAAAAGGTGAATGAATGAGAGAAGGGAGGGGAAAAGATCCACTAACAAGCCAGCACTTACTGCATAGTTGTTTCTCACCCATCCTTCACTATTCAGGTCACTCATTGGGTTCTGTGTCCTTTTAGAGCTTTCACTGAGGGTTCCAGTCTTACCCCATATTTCTTTAGGCAAAAATTTATTCTGTCTCTGAAAACTATTCCATTTTTTATAGACCAGAATATTCTGTGTAATTCAGAAATCAGACCTCTTTAAATGGCTTGTGTATCTTTCAAAAACCATTTGTTTTCTCTCTACATGTTTCTTAGTTTGATGTCCATAGGGAAGGAAGTTACGTTGAGAAACCTATGTTGCTAGGTAGAATTTCAACTTGGTTTTCTTTTTTTTTCGGTAGCAACTTTTAAATATTCTATATATGCAGTTCAGTAATTCAAAAGTATTTATGAAACCTTAAAACCTAACTAGGCCCTGCATTAAGATAAACAAACATGATATTCTTTGACATAAATTAACGTGATGATTCTTCCACATATAAATACTTTCTGTGCCTGTTTTTGTCACTCTGTGTGTGTGTGTGTGTGTGTGTGTGTGTGTGTGTGTGTGAACTCATGTGCCTAGCAAAATGCAATATTAAATTTTTATTTATTGAATGTTTCCTAGTATTAAGATTTATCTCATTTAACCAAGAAAGAAAGCCTTTTTAGTTGCTGTATTTTGGGTGTGTAAGAAAGTTGCCTCAAGCCCTGATTGAACTTTCAGTGTGCTAAGCTGTATAGACTGTGCACTGTGGCTGTTATAATGCAGCTTTAGTTTAGCTTAAATATTCAAGGCTCCTGCTAAATTATGACTCAGACCCTTTATTGACAAAAGTAAACTGTAAAGGGTTTTTGTTATTAATTTCTTCTGTTCAATATTTAAGTGTTCATTTTTTCTCATTATGTATTACATTTGAGTCATATTAGTGTTTAATGATCATTTGTTTATATTTTATATAACTCATACGGAAAATATTGCTCTACATTGAATTTGTTATCCTATTTTATAAAACCTTTGCTATTTGTTTCCATTCTGATGAGTTGAAAAGGGTTAATAGAGATGTTTACATCTTTATTTTTTTATTGAAGTATAGTTGATTTACAGTGTTATGCTAATTTCTGCTATAGAGCAAAGTGGCTCAACCACACACATACACACATTCTTTTTTATATTCTTTTCCATTATGGTTTATCTCAGGAGACTGGGTGTAGTTCCCTGTGCTATACAGTAGGACCTTGTCGTTTATCCATTCTAAATGTAATAGTTTCCATCTACTCACCCCAAACTTTAGTCCATCCCTTTCCCTCCCCCACTCCCCCTTGGCAGTCACAAGTCTGCTCTCTATGTCTGCAAGTCTGTTCCTGTTTTATAGGTAGGTTCATTTGTGCCATACTTTAGATTCCACATATAAGTGATATCATATGGTGTTTGTCTTTCTCTGTTTGACTTACTTCACTTAGTATGATAATCTCTATTTGCATCCATGTTACTGCAAATGGCATTATTTCATTCTTTTCTATGGCTGAGTAGTATTCCATTGTATATATATGTACCACATATTCTTTATCTATTCCTCTGTCGATGGACATTTAGGTTGTTTCCATGTCTTGGCTATTGTGAATAGTGCTGCTATGAGCATAGGAATGCATGTATCTTTTTGAATTATAGTTTTGTCTGGGTATATACCCAGGAGTGGGATTGCTGGATCATACGGTAATTCTATTTTTAGTTTTCTGAGGAACCTCCACACCATTTTCCGTAGTGGCTGCACCAACTTACATTCCCACCAACAGTGTAGGAGGATTCCCTTTTCCCCACACCCTCTCCAGCATTTGTTATTTTTAGACTTTTTAATGATGGCCATTCTGACCAGTGTGACGTGGTACCTCATTGTATTTTGATTTGCATTTCTCTAAGAAATAGTGATGTTGAGCATCTTTACATGTGCCTACTGGCCATCTGTATGTCTTCTTTAGAGAAATGTCTATTTAGGTCTTCTGCCCGTTTTTGGATTGGGTTTTTTTTTTGTTGTTTTGTTGAGTTGTATAAATGGTTTATATATTTTGGAGATTAAACCCTTGTCGGTTGCATCATTTGCAAATATTTTCTCCCATTCTGTAGGTTGTCTTTTCGTTTGTTTTTATGGTTTCCTTTGCTATGCAAAAGCTTGTAAGTTTGATTAGGTCCCATTTGCTTATTTTTGTGTTTATTTCTATTGCCTTGGGAGACTGACCTAAGAAAACATACAGTTTATGTCGGAGAATGTTTTGCCGATGCTCTCTTCTAGGAGTTTTATGGTGTCATGTCTTTTGTTTAAGTCATTAAGCCATTTTGAATTTATTTTTGTGCGTGGTGTGAGGGTATGTTCTAAGTACATTGATTTACATGCAGCTGTCCAACTTTCCCAGCACCACTTGCTGAAGGGATTTTTCCCATTTTATATTCTTGCCTCCTTTGTCAAAGACTAATTGACCATAGGTGTGTGGGTTTATTTCTGTGCTCTCTTTTCTGTTCCATTGATCTATATGTGTTTTTGTACCAGTACCACACTGCTTTGATTACTGTAGCTTTGTAGTATTGTCTGAAGTCCAGGAGAGTTATGTCCCCTGCTTTTGTTTTTTCTTCCTCAGGATTGCTTTGGCAGTTCTGGGTCTTTTATGGTTCCACATAAATTTTTGGATTATTTGTTCTAGTTCTGTGGAAAATGTCATGGATAATTTGTTAGGGATCACATAAATCTGTAGATTGCTTTGGGTAGTATTGCCATTTTAACAGTATTAATTCTTCCAGTCCAAGAGCATGGGATATCTTTCCATTTCTTTGAATCCTCTTTAATTTCCTTTATTAATGTTTTATAATGTTATAATGTTTTCATAAATCTTTCACCTCCTTGGTCAGGTTTATTCCTAGGTATTCCTTTCTGATGCAATTTTAAAAGGTACTGTTTTCTAACATTTCCTTTCTGATATTTCATTGTTAGTGTAAAGAAATGCAACCGATTTCTGAAGAGATGTTTACATCTTTAAATGCTTGGTGCTTTTAGATATATTGGATTGCCAAAAAAATTGGCTTTAATGATTTCCCTTTGCTTACGTGTAAATACTTAACACATAAAGCTTTGGCGTTATAAATTCAACACATGATTTCTCTCATGTAAGCAAGTCTTTCAGAATAAAAACCATCTCAGCAAAATATTTAGTATCTAGATGAAATAATAGTATTTAGGCAATATTTAAAGAAAATGATTTTCAACACCCCATGGAAAAAAAGTTTCAGTATTTTACAGATAAAAATCCACCAATGTTAAACAAAGCCAAATTAGACTTTGAAAATTATAATTTTTAAAAAGTAGCAATATGCCTACTATCAAATTATAACTTATTAAATGGATTTTCATGAGTACTTAGAAAAGAAACTTATAATCGCCAGGAGCCAGCATGGGTTTCCCTAGCAAGAAATCATAGCAGACTAAACTCATTTGTCTTTTAGGAGAGAGAGATGTGGTATATGAGGATTTCAGCAAGGTGTTTGTCAAAGACCTCATGATAATACTGTTGAAAAGGGTCTTACTGGGGTTCTCCCAAATGCAGACTTTGAGATAAGGATTTGGGTGTAGGTAGTTTATTTGGGAAGTGATTCCAGGAAGTCCTGTGGGAGACTGAAGACTTGAGACAAATTGAGAGTCACCACTAATACAGCTGGGGCTCAGTCCTGCTGGGGACCCCCTGAGACACAGGCAAACATCTCCACATTCTTCCACTACCTGTGCTAGATTCCCCCTCGCCCTCAGCCAACATTTCTTGTCAGAATTGCTTGCTTAGTGAGCCAGACCTTCCTCTTTTAGGGGTCTGAGCCCATGATTATTTTGCTCTTGTCGTGCTGTTATTTGTGAAATTTCCCATTTATTATTATCTCCAAGTATCACCAAGAAGCACACCTATGAATCCTGAGTCCAGAAAAACTTCCTCCTGCCTCATTGTGTAGCAACAACCCAAGCTCCTCATGATAATTAGGGTCAGTTATCCTTTGCCAGTATGGTAACTCCTTTCTTTGCCTTCTAGTCCATGGACTTGAAGAGCCCCCAAATGAGCAGGCAGCAGTCATAACTTTGGGTCAAATAGAACCCTTACTGAATCTAGAAACATTAATCCCCAGTGTCTAAAGCTGTGGAATCATGAAGCACAAAATCCCCAAGTGAGTAACAAAATGATGGTGAGAGGACCCACAGTGTTTGCACCTCTTGGTTCCCAGAATTATGTGATCTGGTTGTTGGTTCAATATATATACCATATCATGAAGGACTACACCTGAGCCCCATGGGGCATCATCTGCTATCAAGTAATTCCAACATTTAATAATCTGGCAATTTCCAAGTAATGTAGTATATGATAGGACCAATAGACCTTTTGTCCCTTTGCCCATTGTCATACTTCTTTGACTTTAGTCCCTTTCTGTGGGTCCTTGGTTTGAGACAACATTATGCAGGATCCCCTGTGAGCCCTCAGTAGTGGTATTGGCAGAGGCATGGTTGACAGGTAAGGCAAACCCATGTTTGAAATACATGTAAGTTCCAATAAAGATGAATCACTGCCCGTCCCAGAGTGGAAGAGGTCCAACATAATCAACTTGTATCAAATTGGCTGATTGTTCTCTTAGAGTGATAACACTATATAAAGGATTCAGCACAAATTTCTACTGCTAATAGTTTGGACATTCAGCAGTAGCAGTAACTAAATGAGCATTGTAGAGAGGGGACCCATACAGAGCCTCCAACCCTATCAATATGACTACTTCATTTATGAGTTCATTATCCAGACACTGAAGCAGCTGAGGACAGAGGCTGGCTGACATCTGTGGACAAGTCATTCTGTTCACATAGTAGTTCAGCATCTTCTACAATGGATGTTCTCTGATGGGTATTGACAAGAGATAAAAAGATCCATCCCTCATACTTAATAGTGAGAAACTTGAAGCTTTCCTACTAAGATCAGATACAAGGAAAGGGTGTCTCCTCTCACTGTTCCTTTTCAATATTGTATTGGAAGTTCTAGCTAATGCAGTAAGACAAGAAAAGGAAATAAAAGGTATTCAGATTGGGAAGGAAGAAATAAAACTGTATTTGTACACAGATGATATGACTATCTAGAAAATATGGAAAGAATCATCAATAACAACAACAAAAACCTCCTGGAACTAGTAAATGATTATAACAGGGTTGCAAAATACACAGTTAATATACAAAAATCAATCTTATTCTTTGTATACCAATAATGAACAAGTAGAATTTGAAATTCAAAACACAATACCATATACTTTACCCCAAAATGAAATACTTAGGTATAAATCTAACAAAAGATGTGAAAGATCTATATGAGGAAAACTGCAAAACTCTGATGAAAGAAATCGATGAAGAACTAAATTAAATGGAGTGATATTTCATAGTCATGGGTAGGAAGACTCAGTATTGTCAAGATGCCATTTACTCCCAACTTGATCTATAGATTTAATGCAATCCCAGTCAAAATCTTAGCAAGTTATTTTGTAGATATGATTTAGTAGATCATTTTGTCTACAAAAATGATTCTAAAGTTTATATGGAGAGGCAAAAGACTCAGAATAGCCAACACAATATTGAAGAACAAAAAAGTTGGAGGACTGACATTAAAACTTACTATAAAGCTATAGTAATCAAGATGGTGTGGTATCGGTGAAAGAAGCAGACAGATAGATCAATGGAACAGAATAGAGAGTCCAGAAATAGACCCACATGAATATCGTTAACTGGTCTTTGACAGAGGAGCAAAGATCGTAAAATGGAGTGAAGATAGTTTTTTCAACAAGGGATGCTAGAACAACTGGTCATCCACATGCAACAAAATGAATCTTGACACAGACCTAACCCCTTTTACAGAAATTAATTCAAAATGGATCACAGGGCTTCCCTGGTGGTGCAGTGGCTGGGAGTCCGCCTGCCGATGCAGGGGACATGGGTTCGTGCCCCGGTCCGGGAAGATCCCACATGCTGTGGAGCGGCTGGGCCCATGAGCCATGGCCGCTGAGCCTGAGCGTCTGGAGCCTGTGCTCCGCAATAGGAGAGACCACAACAGTGAGAGGCCCGTGTACTGCAAAAATAAAACAAACAAAAAAAAAACAAAATGGATCACAGACCTAATATAAAATGCAAAACTGTAAAACTCCTAGAAGATAACATAGGAGGAAACCTAGATGGCCTTGGGTATGGCGATGACTTTTTAGATGCAACACCAATCCATGAAAGAAAGAATTGAGAATCTGGACTTCATTAAAATTAAAAACCTCTGCTCTACAAAAGACAATGTCAAAAGAATGAGATGATAAGTCACAAACTGGAGAAAATATTTTTAGAAGACACATCTAATAAAGGACTGTTATCCAAAATGTACAAAGAAGACTTAAAACTCACCAATAAGAAAACAACGTGATTTAAAAATGGGCCAAAGATCTTAAACACCTCACCAAAAAGATATACAGCTGACAAGCAGATGAAAAGATGCTCTACATCATATGTCATCAGGGAAATGAAAAGTAAAACAATAGTGAGAAACCACTACACATCTATTAGAATGGCCAAAATTCAGAACACTGGAAACACCAAATGCTGGCAAAAATGTGGAGCAACAGGAACTCTCATCCACTGCTGGTAGGAATGCAAAATGGTACAGCCACTTTGGAAGACAGTGCGGCAGTTCCTTATAAAACTAAACAAACTTGCCATATGATCCAATAATTGTGCTCCTTGATATTTACCCAAAGGAGTTGAAAACGTATGTCTACACAAAAGCCTACACGTGGATATTTATAGCAGCTTTGTTCACATTTGCCAAAATTTGGAAACAACCAACATGTCCTTCAATAGGTGAATGCATAAACCATGGTACATCCAGACAATGTTAAAAAATGAGCTATTAAGCCATGAAATGCATTCTAAGTGAAAGAAACCAATCTGAAAAGATACTATATGATTCCACCTAAATGACATTTTGGAAAAGACAAAACTATAGAGACAGTAAAAATATCAGTGGTTTCCAGGGGTTGGGGGTATAGGGAGGGATGAATAGGTGGAACACAAAGGATGGGGGGTGGTGGGGAAAGTACTCTGCATGATACTATAATGATGGGTACATGTCATTATACATTGGTTCAAACCCATAGAATGTACAACACCAAGAGTGAGCCCTAAGATAAGCTGTGGACTTTGGGTGATGATGTGTCAATGTAGGTTCATCAGTTGTAACAAATGTTCAACTCTGGTAGGGGATGTTATTATCTGGTGAAGGAGGCTATTAATGTGTGGGGACAGGGAGTATATGGGTACCTGTACCTTCCACTCAATTTTGCTATGAACGTAAAACTGTTCTAAAAAATTAAATCTTAAAAAAAAAAAATCCATCCCCACACTCTCTGTGCTCTTTACCGTGAATCTATCCATATGCCTCTTTCCCAGACCTCCTCATTTTCAGTCTTCCAGATTTGATCCTTCTGGGTTCCTGGCCTCCAGTCAAACCATTCACCACTTTCAAAAGTCCATATATAGGGGCTTCCCTGGTGGCACAGTGGTTAGGAATCCATCTGCTAATGCAGGGCACACGGATTCAAGTCCTGGTCCGGGAAGATCCCACATGCTGTGGAGCAACTAAGCCCATGCACCACAACTACTGAGCCCGCATGCCACAACTTCTGAAGCCCATGCGCCTAGAGCCCGTGCTCCGCAACAAGAGAAGCCACCACAATGAGAAGCCTGCACACCACAACGAAGAGTAACCCCACTCGCTGCAACTAGAGAAAGACCGTGTGCGGCAACAAAGACCCAATGCAGCCAAAAATAAATAAATAAATTTATTTTTTAAAAAAAGTCCATATATATTCTTATATCTGACCTCTTCTCCCTCCATACCAGGTTGATTAAGTGTACAGCTTGAAGTTCTGCCCACTGGGGGAATTTCCACCCAAACTGTCTTTCAGTCACTGAGTGGAATTATACATCAGTAGCAAGCCATTTGGGCTTATCCCCAGCCATTGAGCTGACCCATTCATTTACCAAACCTGGGCTTTTTTTTTTTTCTTCTCTCGCCATATGTGTGAGCTAAAGGAGAGGTATTAGTGTAATGACATGGGAGTCTAGACCATCTGTGCAGTTTGAGTATGCCCTCTGGACCTTCTTGGCCCAATCCTGAGCATAGCATTTTTATTATATTATGGATTGATGATGTACCTGCTTGACCATATGATTTAGTGGTTCTGACAAGATTTAGCTCATGATGGATGACTCAGTCTCTACAAAGGCCTAGTAGCATGCCAGGACCTGCTTTTCAAAGTGAATAGTTCTTTGCTGCCTTGCTCCAGAAACCTAGAAGTTTCTGCACCACAACTGTCATATTGGGGGCTTGCCAGTCCCTTCACCTCAGCTGCCTCTTGCACTGTGGAACTTTTAGGACATGTAGCCCAAAGGGAAGGGCACATTCTGTGCTATAGTCTGAAGCACAGAGGGCTACAGAGCCGTCTCTGACTCTCTGTACTCAAAACCGGAAGCCTTCTGAATGACCCAATAAATGGTCAGAGCTATATTCCCATGTGCTGATTTGTTCTAGTAGAGGTACCACTTCCAGCACAGCAGCTGCTCTTTGAAGCTACTTTTTGCTTTGCATTAGTCCTCTGTCATCTTCCATTATCCATTTGTGTTTCATTTTATCTTGGTGGGTTTTGTTTGGGGGTTTGTTGTTGTTTGCAAGAACTATTCAGCGGGATATCATGGGGATCACTGTCGTTACACTTGGGACATTGTGTTGCCTCTCATTTTGGCCAGGAGGGTTGATAGGGTAGGAGGGGCATTTTGAGCATAAAATAAGCCTTTTCTACTATTATGGTTCTACTCCTCAGGTCAGGAAACAAATGTGAGGGTCTATCAGTTAAGTACGCTCAACCCAGTTACCTACTCAGGAACCAGGGAAGTAACCACAGGATGGATCCACAGACTCATTGGATCCACTTTGAAATGGACTTGAGCTAGAATTTTGTTTTTGTCTGGCTCCTGTATAGCCCCAT
The DNA here is from genome assembly GCF_964374135.1 of Grampus griseus. Lineage (NCBI taxonomy): Eukaryota > Metazoa > Chordata > Mammalia > Artiodactyla > Delphinidae > Grampus > Grampus griseus. Next base: position 62,653,676 of record NC_139004.1, on the reverse strand, counting down.
TCTAACAGGGGCTGTCATGGTGTTTTGGATCCCCTAAGTATGTCAGCTCAGGCCCTATGTTCAGCTGCGCTCGAAAGATATGTATATTCCACTTTCCCGGTGGTTAGTTACTCTGATAAATAGCCACAGGGCTCTTTGGGAAAGATTGGAGGGCATATTTCTTATATATATATGATCCTCCTCAGAGGACCCATCTCACCTCCGATTGATGAGCTCTGGAACTGAGAACTGACTCAGGTATGGGAACTGTAGGAGAGATCATGATTTTTCCATTATGGTGACTGACATCAATTTTTTACTCATCAGCTGTTTGTTTGGCTTTATAATGCAAAAAATAACTTCATTGACTGCCCATTCATCTCATCTCTAGGAACATCATAATCTATTAGCTACTGATCCTCAGCCCCCTGGTTGCTATTCTGGCCTTGCGGCCCATTAGGCTACTGCATTCATTTTTCTCTCAAATGGTTAAGTGCTGCCATTAGACTCTTATTGTGGAATCCTATCCATTGACCCTAGGGAGCCCAGTTATGTACCAGCATCTCCTACTCTCAACTTCGGCCAATAGGACAGCAGCCACTAAATTCTCAACAGTGCTAATGTTGCATTCTTTATTGTTTCGGTGAAGGGAATTATCCTCTGCCTGTGGGTGGGCTTTCGTGTCCTATATCCATTCTAGCATGCTGTCCCTCTGAGCCTTCTGATCCCTCCTCAGTACTCTGCCAATGAAGTTATGGAATCTCCAACTCATTTTTGGTACGCCATCATCTTTGAGCTCCAAGGAGCCGTTGCAGCAATGTATTAGGAGTGGCTTCAAGTGTCCTTGCCAAGGTGCCAAATCCTAAGTCACAGAAATGGGCCCCCTTATCAATAAACTCTTCCTTATCCAGCTTCTGTTCTACCTCCCACTCCATCATCCTCAAGATCCATGCCCATACATGCTCTTCCAGTTCCTGCCGGTCCATATTAGCCAGGTTCTTCAGCTCTTTTGGGGAATAATTTGTTCCCTCTCCAAGCAGGACAATATTTCTGTACACAGGCCATACTGATTCTCACCCCTATTTATTGGTTTAGGAGTAAGTGGGGGCAGATCTTGGGGAGGACAAAGGTTATCTTGCCAGTCTTCTTTCTGAAGAGAGGCCTTTGAATGATTTCCAGATAAGGAGAGAATGTTCTCCTCTAGCAAGGAGGAGTGAGCCACTTGCTAGACCCACCCAAGGGTTCAGGGGGGTCTGGAGTGTCCAGGTTCTTGAGGGCATCTACCCAAATGGGCCCAACTCATGTCTCAGAGACCCATGCCTTCCCAGTCAGAGCTCTGACCTGAGCAAGAGTCTTTCCAAGCATGAGAATTTGGTTCCCTTTGTAACTGCACCACTTTTTTTTTTAATTCATATTTTTAAAAAAATTTTATTGGATTATAGTTGATTTACAATGTTGTGTTAGTTTTAGGTGTACAGCAAAGTGGTTCAGTTATACATATATTCATTCTTTTTCAGATTCTTTTCTCATATAGGTTATCACAGAATATTGAGTAGAGTTCCCTGTGCTATACAGTAGGTCCTTTCTTATATATAGTAGTGTGTGTATTTTAATCCCAAGGTCCTGATTTATCCCTCCCCCCAACGTTTCCCATTTGCTAACCATAAGCTTGTTTTCGATATCTGTGTAAGGCTGTTTCTGTTTTGTAAATAAGTTTCATTTGTTTTTTTTTTTTTTTTTTTTTTTTTTTTTTTGCGGTACGCGGACCTCTCACTGTTGTGGCCTCTCCCGTTGCGGAGCACAGGCTCCGGACACGCAGGCTCAGCGGTCATGGCTCACAGGCTCAGCCGCTCCATGGCATCTGGGATCCTCCTGGACCAGGGCACGAACCCATGTCCCCTGCATTGGCAGGCGGACTCTCAACCACTGTGCCACCAGGGAAGCCCCATTTGTATCATTTTTTAAAATTAGAATCCACATATGAATGATATCATATGATATTTGTCTTTCTCTGTCTGACTTACATCATATGCTTATCTCTAGGTCCCTCCATGTTGCTGCAAATAGCATTATTTTGTTCTTTTTTATGGCTGAATAATATTCCATTGTATATATGTACCACATCTTTATCCATTCCTCTCTTGATGGACATTTAGGCTTCTTGCATGTCTTGGTTATTGTAAATAGTGCTGCAATGAACATTGGGGATGCACCACTCTTATAATGCAATCTTCGGCCTGATTCTCAGCACCTTCTCTCTGCTGCATGTAGGAGACATGGATGGGTCTCCTTAAATGCTGCCATGGGGCATTCTAGTTGTCACTGCATTTCCTGAGGTGACACTTGGCTAATCATGGCCTATCATCCTCTTCCTTTATCCCAGTCCATCCCAGGTGGGAGTTTTGGTAACTGTGACCCAGCAGAGCACCAGAGATTATCACCACCACACTTACCATCAGCAGTGGGATCCTTTTGTCAAATGACTGGCATCCAAGTCCACTATCTCAACCAGGGACTGTTTTCTAGGGCCACTTCTGTTTTATCTGGGCTCCCCTAAGATCAGACCTTGAGACAAGGATTTTGTTTTAAGGAGCTTACTTGGGAGTTGATCCCAGGAAGCATGGTGAGGGCTTGGGGGCATGACACAGAAAAGGGAAGAAAGCCAATAGAGGATATATGTTGATGAGCAGGTAGCTAGTGTGGACCACCACGCTCAGTCCTACCTTGGAGTGAGGAGGCTAGGGCATGACCCACCAGCTCCTTATTTATCAGGTCAGGGGTAGCTCCTGGGATGATAAACCTCAGCACTTCTTGTGCCTGGGTTCTGCATGTGCCAGTAGCCAAGAAAGGCCCCCAGATGAAGAGACACAATCTTCTGCAGGCCACCTCCAGGTTAGGATAAGTGGATATTTGTGGGGCATCAGTAGCATGTGGACATGTGGACGCACAATGACCAGAAGAGAAAATGCAATGGACATTCCATACATGCTGTCAGTACTCACTCATCAAATGGTAAACTCAAGGGACTTCCCTGGTGGTACAGTGGTTAAGAATCCACCTGCCAATGCAGGGGACATGAATTCGATCCCTGGTCCAGGAAGATCCCACATGCCACGGAGCACCTAAGCCTCTGCACCACAACTACAGAGCCTGTGCTCTAGAGCCCACAAGCCACAGCCACTGAGCCTGTGTGTCACAACTACTGAAGCCCGTGCACCTAGAGCCATGCTCCACAACCAGAGAAGCCACTGCAATGAGAAGCCTGTGCACTGCAACAAAGAGTAGCCCCCGCTTGCCACAACTAGAGAAAAGCCCACATGCAGCAACGAAGACCCACTGCAGCCAAAAATAAATTAAATGAAATAAATAAGTTTTAAAAAAATGGTAAACGCAAATTAGAGGAAATGACAAACGTGCTTGGCCTTTTTAGCTCAGTGTGCTCACATGGCCTGGCCATTGCTGCCTTAAAGTAGTAACAGATCTGAAAAAACGTACCTGGACTGAGTACCCAAACCAGACCCCATCTTTGTGACTCAAGAATCGGGCCCATTATAGGAGCTCAATCCAAATGTTTGTGAAACTGAACTTCTGATTCCTGCACAGGCACTGCTTAAGTCATGGAAAACTTCGGGTTGGTTGTCAAAAAGTGTGCTGTCTTGGGCTTCCCTGGTGGCGCAGTGGTTGAGAGTCTGCCTGCCGATGCAGGGGACACGGGTACGTGCCCCGGTCCGGGAGGATCCCACGTGCTGCGGAGCGGCTGGGCCTGTCAGCCATGGCCACTGGGCCTGTGCGTCCAGGGCCTGTGCTCTGCAGCGGGAGAGGCCACAGCAGTGAGAGGCCCGCGTACCAAAAAAAACCAAAAACCAAAAACCAACAACAACAAAAAAAGTATGCTGTGTTGTCTGTAATTTTCTGATAACTAAAATTTCTCCATATAAATGAACAAAGCTTCTTTAAAATCAGCCATTTGAAACATCTTTAATGCAGAATACAATTTTATGCCCTCTTAAGCAGTGAGTCATAAGCATAATCTTATCTTTTCCTGATGATTCAAAGTCACTATTGCAAGTATCAATGATTGTCCTTTTTTCTGAATTTTAGTGTTTTTTTTACACAGCAGTTTCTTATTAGTTATCTTTTTTTTTTTTTTTTTTTTGCGGCTCACCGGCCATGGTTCACGGGCCCAGCCGCTCCGTGGCATGTGGGATCTTCCCAGACCGGGGCACGAACCCGTGTCCCCTGCATCGGCAGGCAGACTCTCAACCACTGTGCCACCAGGGAAGCCCTAGTTATCTATTTTATATACATTAGTGTATATATGTCAATGCCAATCTCCCAATTCATCCCAACACCCCCCACTCCCCCTCCCCCACCACTTTCCCCCCTTGGTGTCCATACATTTGTTCTCTACATCTGTGTCTCTATTTCTGCCTTGCAAACCGGTTCATCTGTACCGTTTTTCTAGATTCCACATATATGCGTTATTATACGATATTTGCTTTCCTCTTTCTGACTTACTCTGTATGACAGTCTCTAGGTCCATCCACGTCTCTACAAATGACCCAATTTCGTTCCTTTTTATGGCTGAGTAATATCCCATTGTATATATGTACCACATCTTCATTATCCATTTGTCTGTCGATGGACAATTAGGTTGCTTCCATGACCTGGCTATTGTAAATAGTGCTGCAGTGAACATTGGGGTGCATGTGTCTTCTTGAATTATGGTTTTCTCAGGGTATATGCCCAGCAGTGGGATTGCTAGGGCATATGGTAGTTCTATTTTTAATTTTTTAAGGAACCTCCATACTGGTCTCCATAGTGGTTGTATCAATTTACATTCCCACCAACAGTGCAAGAGGGTTCCCTTTTCTCCACACCCTCTACAGAATTTATCGTTTGTAGATTTTTTGATGATGGCCACTCTGACCAGTGTGAGGTGATACCTCATTGTTGTTTTGATTTGCATTTCTCTAATGATTAGTGATGTTGAGCATCTTTTCATGTGTTTGTTGGCAATCTGTATATATTCTCTGGAGAAATGTCTATTTAGGTCTTCTGCCCATTTTTGGACTGGGTTGTTTGTTTTTTTGCTATTGAGCTGCATGAGCTGCTTGTATATTTTGGAGATTAATCCTTTGTCACTTACTTCATTTGCAAATATTTACTCCCATTCTGAGGGTTGTCTTTTTGTCTTTTTTATCGTTTCCTTTGCTGTGCAAAAGATTTTAAGTTTCATTAGGTCCCATTTGTTTATTTTTGTTTTTATTTCCATTTCTCTAGGTGGTGGGTCAAAAAGGACCTTGCTGTGATTTATGTCATAGAGTGTTCTGCCTGTGTTTTCCTCTAAGGGTTTTATAGTGTCTGGCCGTATATTTAGGTCTTTAATCCATTTTGAGTTTATTTTTGTGTATGGTGTTAGGGAGTGTTCTAATTTCGTTCTTTTACATGTAGCTGTCCAGTTTTCCCAGCACCAGTTATTGAAGAGGCTGTCTTTTCTTCATTGTATACTCTTGCCTCCTTTATCGAAGATAAGGTGACCGTATGTGTGTGGGTTTATCTCTGGGCTTTCTATACTGTTCCATTGATCTATATTTCTGTTTTTTTTTTTTTTTCTTTTTTTTTTTGCGGTACGCGGGCCTCTCACTGCTGTGGCCCCTCCCGTTGCGGAGCACAGGCTCCGGACGCGCAGGCTCAGCGGCCATGGCTCACGGGCCCGGCCGCTCCGCGGCATGTGGGATCCTCCCAGACCCGGGCATGATCCCGTGTCCCCTGCATCGGCAGGCAGACGCTCAACCACTGCGCCACCAGGGAAGCCCTATATTTCTGTTTTTGTGCCAGTACCATACTGTCTTGATTACTGTAGCTTTGTAGTATAGTCTGAAGTCTGGAAGCCTGATTCCTCCAGTTCCATTTTTCTTTCTCAAGATTGCTTTGGCTATTCAGGATCTTTTGTGTTTCCATACAAATTGTGCAATTTTTTATTCTAGTTCTGTAAAAAATGCCATTGGAAGTTTGATAGGGATGGCATTGAATCTGTAGATTGCTTTGGGTAGAATAGTCATTTTCACAATGTTGATTCTTCCAATCCAAGAACATAGTATTTCTTTCCGTTTGTATCATCTTTAATTTCTTTCATCAGTGTCTTATAGTTTTCTGCGTACAGGTCTTTTGTTTCCTTAGGTAAGTTTATTCCTAGGTATTTTATTCTTTTTGTTGCAGTGGTAAATGGGAGTGTTTCCTTAATTTCTCTTTCAGATTTTTCATCATTAGTGTATAGGAATGCAAGGGATTTCTGTGCATTAATTTGGTATCCTGCTACTCTACCAGATTTACTGATAAGCTCTAGTAGTTTTCTGGTAGCTACTCTTAGGATTCTCTTATATATAGTATCATGTCATCTGCAAATAGGGACAGTTTTACTTCTTCTTTTCCAATTTGGATTCTTTTTATTTCTTTTTCTTCTCTGATTGCTGTGGCTAAAACTTCCAAAACTATGTTAAATAATAGTGGTGAGAGTGGGCAGCCTTGTCTTGTTCCTGATCTTAGAGGAAATGGTTTCAGTTTTTCACCATTGAGAATGATGTTGGCTGTGGGTTTGTCATATATGGCCTTTATTATGTTGAGGTAGGTTCCCTCTATGCCTACTTTCTGGAGAGTTTTTATCATATATGGGTGTTGAATTTTGTCAAAAGCTTTTTCTGCATCTATTGGGATTATCATATGGATTTGGTTTTGTTTTTGTTTTTGTGATACACGGGCCTCCCACCACTGCGGCCTCCCCTGCCAGCGGAGCACAGGCTCCGCAAACGCAGGCTCAGCGGCCATGGCTCACGGGCCCAGCCGCTCCACAGCATGTGGGATTCTCCTGGACCGGGGCACGAACCTGCGCCTCCCACACCGGCAGGCGGACTCCCAACCACTGTGCCACCATGGAAGCCCTATCATATGGTTTTTATCCTTCAATTTGTTAATATGGTGTAACGCATTGATTGATTTGCGTATGTTGAAGAATCCTTGCATTCCTGGGATAAACCCAACTTGATCATGGTATATGATCCTTTTAATGTGCTGTTGGATTCTGTTTGCTGGTATTTTGTTCAGGATTTTTGCATCTGTGTTCATCAGAGATATTGGCCTGTAGTTTTTTTTTTGACATCTTTGGTTTTGGTATCAGGGTGATGGTGTCCTCATAGAATGAGTTTGGAAGTGTTCTTCCCTCTGCTATATTTTGGAAGAGTGTGAGAAGGATAGATGTTAGCTCTTCTCTAAATGTTTGATAGAATTCATGTGTGAAGCCACTGGTCCTGGGCTTTTGTTTGTTAGAAAAATTTTAATCACAGTTTCAATTTCAGTTCTTGTGATTGGTCTGTTTATATTTTCTATTTCTTCCTGGTTCTGTCTCGGAAGGTTCTGCCCCTCTAAGAATTTGTTCATTTCTTCCAATTTGTCCATTTTATTGGCATATAGTTGCTTGTAGTAATCTCTCATGATCCTTTGTATTTCTGCAGTGTCAGTTGTTACTTCTCCTTTTTCATTTTTAATTCTGTTGATTTGAGTCTTCTGCCTGTTTTTCTTGGTGAGTCTGACTAATGGTTTATCAATTTTGTTTTATCTTCTCAAAGAACCAGCTTTTAGTTTTATTGATCTTCGCTATTTTCTTTGTTTCTATTTCATTTATTTCTGCTCTGATCTTTATGATTTCTTTCCTTCTACTAACTTTGGGTTTTGTTTGCTCTTCTTTCTCTAGTTCCTTTAGGTGTAAGGTTAGATTGTTTATTTGATATTTTTCTTGTTTCTTGAGGTAGGCTTGTATTGCTAAAAACTTCCCTCTTAGAACTGCTTTTGCTGCATCCCACAGGTTTTGGATCATTTTGTTTTCATTGTAATTTGCCCTAGGTATTTTTTGATTTCCTCTTTGATTTCTTCAGTGATCTCTTGTTTATTCAGTAACGTATTGTTTAGCCTCCATGTGGTTGTGATTTTTACATTTTTTTCCTTGTAATTTATTTCTCATCTCATAGCATTGTGGTATGGAAAGATGCTTGATACGATTTCAATTTTCTTAAATTTACCGAGGCTTGATTTGTTACCCAAGATGTGATCTATCCTGGAAAATGTTCCAAGTGCACTTGAGAAGAAAGTGTAATCTGCTGTTTTCGGGTGGAATGTCCTATAAATATCAATTAAATCCATATGGTCTATTATGTCATTTAAAGCATGTGTTTCCTTATTAATTTTCTGTCTGGATGATCTGTCCATTGGTGTACGTGAGGTGTTAAAGTCCCCCATTATTTTTGTGTTACTGTCGATTTCCTCTTTTATAGCTCTTAGCATTTGCCTTATGTATTGAGGTGCTCCTATGTTGGGTGCATATATATGTATAATTGTTATATCTTCTTTTTGGATTGATCCCTTGATCATTATGTAGTGTCCTTCCTTGTATCTTGTAACATTCTTTATTTGAAAGTCTGTTTTATCTGATCTGAGTATAGAGCTATTCCAGCTTCCTTTTGATTTCCATTTGCATGGAATATCTTTTTCCAACCCCTCACTTTCCGTCTGTATGTGTCCCTAGGTCTGAAGTGGATCTCTTGTAGACAGCATATATATGGGTCTTGTTTTTGTATCCATTCAGCGAGCCTGTTTCTCTTGGTTGGAGCATTTAATCCATTCACATTTAAGGTAATTATCAGTATGTAATTTCCTATTACCATTTTCATCATTGTTATGGGTTTGTTTTCGTAGGTCCTTTTCTTCTCTTGTGTTTCCCACTTAGAAGAAGTTCCTTTAGCATTTGTTGTAGAGCTGGTTTGATGGTGCTGAATTGTCTTACCTTTTGCTTGTCTGTAAAGCTTTTGATTTCTCTGTCGAATCTGAATGAGATTCTTGCCGCATAGAGTAATCTTCATTGTAGGTGCTTCTCTTTCATCACTTTAAATATATCATGCCACTTCCTTCTGGCTTGTAGAGTTTCTGCTGAGAAATCAGCTGTTAACCTTATGGGAGTTCCCTTGTATGTTATTTGTCGTTTTTCCCTTGCTACTTTTAATAATTTTTCCTTTTCTTTAATTTTTGTCAGTTAGATTACTATGTGTCTTGGCACGTTTCTCCTTGGGTTTTCTGTGCTTCCTGGACTTGGGTGGCTATTTCCTTTCCCATGTTAGGGAAGTTTTCAACTATAATCTCTTCAAATATTTTCTCGGGTCCTTTCTCTCTCTCTTCTCCTTCTGGGACCCCTATAATGCGAGTGTTATTGCATTTAATGTTGTCCCAGAGGTCTCTTAGGCTGTTTTCATTTCTTTTCATTCTTTTTTCTTTATTCTGTTCCATGGCAGTGGATTCTAGCATTCTGTCTTCCAGGTCACTTATCCGTTCTTCTGCCTCAATTATTCTGCTATCGATTCCTTCTGGCGTATTTTTCATTTCAGTTGTGTTGTTCATCTCTGTTTGTTTGTTCTTTAATTCTTCTAGGTGTTTGTTCTTTAATTCTTCCAGGTCTTTGTTAAACATTTCTTGCACCTTCTCGATCTTTGTCTCCATTCTTTTTCTGAGGTCCTGCATCATCTTCCCTATCATTATTCTGAATTCTTTTTCTGGAAGGTTTCCTATCTCCACTTCATTTATTTGTTTTTCTGGGGTTTTATCTTGTCCCTTCATCTGGTAAATAGTCTTCTGCCTTTTCATTTTGTCTATCTTTCTGTGAATGTGGTTTTCATTGCACAGGCTGCAAGATTGTAGTTCTTCTTGCTTCTCTGTTGCCATTTCTAATGTGGTATGGGTTTGGAAAATAAATAGAGAAGCTAATTAGAGTTACATATCCTCAGAGTGAGGGCTTAAGGGACTCCCCTGTGAGTGAAGTGCATAGACTTTGTGGCATCTTGGCTGCTCCAAGACCTTTTCAGGTTGCTTTATAGGGGAAAGTTAACCTTCCAGGTCATCAGCTTTGTTTCAAATAGATGTTTCCATGTAATGAATTCTGGATAAGTGAGATAGTATGCCCTTTATTTATTTCTCTTACTTTATTGCACTGGCTAGGACCTCTAGTATGATGTTGAATAGAAGTGTTAATAAGGAGTATCCTTGCCTTGTTGCCAGTTTCTGGGGGAAACTTAAAGTATTTTACCAATAAGGATAATATTCACAATATTCTGTAGTAGAATAAGGATGCTCTTTTCTATTCCTAGTTTGATAAGAGCTTTCATAAGAATTATAAATGGGTGTTGAATTTTGCCAAGTGCCTTTACTGCTTTTGTTGGGATGATTTAATTCTTCTCTTTTTTCTCCTGTTAATGTCATGAATTACAACACTTAATTTTCTAATGTTAACTAATCTTAGATTCCTGAAGCATACTCCACTTGGTCATCATGGTGGGTGCTGTGGGCATGTAGACCATGCGGGCAAGGGTTGAACTGCAGCTAATTTGAGTCTTGGCAGAACACCTTGTGATTTTCCCAGTAGCACAAGGGTGGGAGGCTGGTGAGGAGCTGCTCCAAGGCCATCTCCCCTTCCCCCACCTAAATACCCTGGGAGGAGGACTCTGATGAAGCTCTCATAAACTCGGGGGTAGACCTGCTTAGCTGCAGTCTACACTTGGCTCCTCAGCATCGTGGCATCCCACAGCTTCTGTTGTAGCTACCCTGCTGTTTTTGTTTTGGTGCTATCCTTTCTGGTATGTGCGTGAAGGGCCCCTCAGAGCTCGCCCATTTTGCCTTCCTCTCTTCCATTGTCTAAGTAAGTAATAAACCGCCTGAATGTAAAAGTGGCTTATTGTATCTCTACCATGTGACTCAGTCCAGCCACCGCCTCACCTTGGCTGCTGCTGTGTGTTTGGAACGAAGGACTGTGGCCCCAGCTACTGGAAACGTCCAAGGCAGTCAGCCCTTTGTGGATTGCCCAGCTAAAGAGAACTACTTCGCCCAGGTTTACACTCCCCTTCAGGGTGACTGCATCCAACTGTTCATGGAGAAGTATAAATCCCCAGCATGGGACTGTGCTGAAGTGTGCCTCATCCTCAGAACGCCCCTCAGGATCGCGCGCCCTTCCACTGGGCCTGCCAGTCCTGCTTCCTTCCCTTCCCAAGGGCACTCCCTAATAGATGTCCAACTCACCAGCACACCTCGGAGTCTGCTTCCCAAGGGACCTGACCTGCAGTGGTCATGTTGTACTGTCCTTTTACACCTTGCTGATTCCTATTAGTTGATATATTATTTAGGGTTTTTGCGTCAATATTTATTTTAGAGATCGGTCTGGAATTTTCCTTCCTTGTAAAGCAGCTGTTAATTGAAAGCCACCAGTAGTCTTTCTGAATCAATAGCTGATTAACATTCAACTAAACCTTTGAATACTTTAACCAGTGTTTACTCCACTTTGTATGTAGAGTCAATTATCTGTCATCAGAAACAAGCCCATCTTAAAACAAAGAGCAGGCACTTAGTGAGGAACATGAGTGAGTTAGATGGCAGGGGATGGGTAATGAACAACGACCACTACCCCCAGGACAGCTGCCCTGTTAACCGTGAAAGGTCTTCTTAAATTACTAAGGCCACCGATCTGTGTCCCAGGGCTTCACACAGAAGGTGAGGAACTTGCTGTGTGGCCCAAATGTGGATTCTGTTAACAGTGCCATTCTGCAAGTGCCTCCTTGGTCAGGCTCCCAGTAGTCGGAACCACCTGCCTTCTGTCACTTTAATTTTATATTTTCTGCTTCCTTCTACTCTGCTTTCTTTTTTATTAATCGAAGTATAGTCGATTTACAATATTATGTTGGTTTCAGGTATACAGCATAGTGATTCAGTATTTTTGCAGATTATACTCAGTTATAAGTTATTACAAGATAATGGCTATAATTCCCTGTGCTATACCGTATATCCTTGTTGCTTATCTATTTTATACATAGTAGTTTGTTAATCCCATACCCCTAATTTGTTCCTCCCCCTTTCCTCTTCCCTTTGGTAACCACAAGTTTGTTTTCTTTATCTGTGAGTCTGTTACTGTTTTGAGTACACATTCATTTGTATTATTTTTTAGATTCCACATATAAGTGATATCGTACAGTATTTGTCTTTCTCTGTCTTATTTTAGTAAACGTAATATTCTCTAGGTCCATCCATGTTGCTGCAAATGGCAGGATTTCATTCTTTTTTATGGCTAATATTTCATTGTGTGTGTGTGTATATATATATACACACACACATATACACACTGCATCTTCTTTATCCATTTGTCTGGTTTTCTTTAATTTTTATTAAATACTGGAGTATAGTTGATTAACAATGTTGTGTTAGTTTCAGGTGTACAGCAAAGTGATTCAGTTATATATATACATGTATCTCTTCTTTTTCAAATCCTTTTCCCATTTAGGTTATTACAGAATATTGAGCAGAGTTCCCTGTGCTATACAGTAGGTCCTTGTTGGTTATCTATTTTTTTTTTTTTAAATATTTATTTATTTTGGCTGTGCCGGGTCTTCGTTGCAGCACACAGGATCTTTAGTTGCAGCATGCAGACTTCTTAGTTGTGGCATGCGGACTTAGTTGCAGCATGTGGACTCTTAGTTGCGGCATGTGAACTCTTAGTTGTGGCATGCATGGGGGATCTAGTTCCATGACCACGAATCAAACCCAGGCCCTGCATTGGGAGCGTGGAGTCTTACCCACTGGACCACCAGGGAAGTCCCTGGTTATCTATTTTAAATATAGCAGTGTGTATACGTCAATCCCAACCTCCCAATCTACCCACCCCCCCCATCCTTCCCCCACCTTGGTAACCATAAGTTCGTTCTTTAAGTCTGTGAGTCTGTTTCTGTATTATAAATAAGTCATTTGTATCATTTATTTTAGATTCTGCATATAAGTGGTATCATATGATACTTGTCTTTCTCTATCTGACTTACTTCACTTAGTATGATAATCTCCACGTCCATCCATGTTGCTGCAAATGGCATTATTTCATTCTTTTTTATGCCTGAGTAGTATTCCATTGTATATATGTACGACATCTTCTTTATCCATTCATCTGTCGATGTACATTTAGGTTGCTTCCATGTCTTGGCTATTGTAAACAGTGCTGCAATGAACATTGGGGTGCATGTATCCTTTCGAACCATGGTTTTCTCTGGATATATCCCCAGGAGTGGGATTGCCAGATCATATGGTAGCTTTTTGGGTTTTTTTAGTTTTTTTAAGGAACCTCCATACTGTTCTCCATAGTGGCTGTACCAGTTTACATTCCCATCAACAGTGTAGGAGGGTTCCCTTTTCTCCATGCCCTCTCCAGCATTTATTGTTTGTATACTTTTTGTTGATGGCCATTCTGACTGGTATGAGGTAATATCTCATTGCAGTTTTGATTTGCATTTCTCTCATAATTAGTGATGTCGAGCATCTTTTCCTGTGCCTCTTGGCCATCTGTATGTCTTCTTTGGAGAAATGTCTATTTAGGTCTTCTGCCCATTTTTTGATTGGGTTGTTTGTTTTTTTAATATTGAGCCACATGAGCTGTTTGTAAATTTTGGAGATTAATTCCTTTTCAGTCACATCGTTAGCAGATATTTTCTCCCATTCTGTGGGTTGTCTTTTCTTTTTGTTTATGGTTTCCTCCATTCATCTGTGATGGGAACTTGGGTTGCTTCCATGTCTTAGCTATTGTAAATAGTGCTGCTGTGAACATTGGGCTGCACGTATCTTTTTGAATTAGTGTTTCGTTTTTTCCAGATATATACCCAGGAGTGGAATTACTGGACCATATGGTAGTTCTATTTTTAGCTTTTGTGGGGTTTTTTAAAGATTTTTATTTATTTTTTATTTATTTATTTTATTTTATTTATTTTTTGGCTGCTTTGGGTCTTCATTGCTGCACGCAGGCTTTCTCTAGTTGCAGCAAGCAGGGGCTACTCTTTGTTGCAGTGCGCAGGCTTCTCATTGCAATGGCTTCCCTTGTTGCAGAGCACAGGCTCTAGGCATGCGGGCTTCAGTAGTTGTGGCTCGCAAGCTCTAGAGCACAGGCTCAGTAGTTCTGGCACACGGGCTTAGTTGCTCCGTGGCATGTGGGCTCTCCCCGGACCAGGGATCAAACCCATGTCACCTACATGTGGATTCTCAACCACTGCGCCAGCAGGGAAGTCCCTATTTGTAGCTTTTTGAGGAACCTCTATACTGTTTTCCACAGTGGCTGTGCCAATTTACATTCCTACCACTATGCATTCTTGCCAAATGTTTTTGGACTCTAATGTAACATCTTTAGACCTGCTCCTGGGTCCACGGTGGGTATTGCCCTTAGATAATTATTACATTATTCTAAACAAATAAACCACCTTATTTTTAACCACCTTTTTGAGATAAAGTTTACAATAACATACACCTATTTTAAGGTACAGTTTGATGAGTTTTGGCAGTATGTTAGAAGAAGAATGCGCTGTGGTAACGTAATAATAATGGAGTAGAATTAGGAGGATTAAGAGTGTCGGAGGGGGACTTCCCAGGTGGTCCAGTGGTTAAGAATCTGTGCTTCCACTGCAGGGGGCATGGGTTTGAACCCTGGTCGGGAAGCTAAGATCCTGCATGCCACGTGGTGCAGCCAAAAAAAACAAAGAGTGCCAGAGGGATGCTGGATGCAAGATCAGTGGGCGGGTCAGAGTAGGCCTCACTGAGGAGACACTGAGCCAAGGCTGTGAGGGGTCAGCCCTGGGGGATGAGCACCCCAAACCGAGGGAACACCAGGGGAAAGGCCTTGGGTGGGAGCGGCCCTGGCGTGTTGAAAGGCAGCGAGGAGCTACATGCCTGAATCATGTCAGCAAGAGCAGCAGGGCAGGATCATGCTGGCCTGGGGGACTGCTGGAGAGATTCAAGGTTTTACTCTGAAAGAAACATTGTGGTTGTGAGCCTTGGAATGATAAAATCTGATGACATTTAAAAGGACCAGTCTGGGTATATTAAGAATAGACTGGGCTTCCCTGGTGGCGCAGTGGTTGAGAGTCCGCCTGCCGATGCAGGGGACATGGGTTCGTGCCCCGGTCCGGGAAGATCCCACATTCC
Source organism: Grampus griseus (assembly GCF_964374135.1). NCBI lineage: Eukaryota > Metazoa > Chordata > Mammalia > Artiodactyla > Delphinidae > Grampus > Grampus griseus. The sequence goes on along the minus strand of NC_139004.1, from coordinate 62,638,661 downwards.
ACAGAGTGGCTGGGCCCGTGAGCCATGGCCGCTGAGCCTGCGCGTCCAGAGCCTGTGCTCCGCAACAGGGGAGGCCACAACAGTGAGAGGCCCGCGTACCGCAAAAAAAAAAAAAAAAAAGAATAGACTGTCCTTGGGCAAGATTGGGAGCAGGAGCAGGAGCACTTTAGGATTCATCCGGGTGAGAACCAATGACTTAGACCAAGGTAGGAGCAGCAGAGGTGGTAAGGGTGTGATTGAGTCTGGACTTTCTTTTAAATTGAACTAAAACTTACATAAAAGTGCACAGTGCAAAGAATTTTCACAAAGTAAACACTTCATGTAGGACCAGGATGAAGAATCGCTTATTATCTGCCCCCTGGGACTTCCCTGGTGGCGCAGTGGTTAAGAATCCGCCTGCACCACCTGCCAGTGCAGGGGTACAGGTTTCAGCCCTGGTCCAGGAAGATCGCACATGCCGCTTAGCAACTAAGCCCGTGCACCACAACTACTGAGCCCACGTGCCACAAGTACTGAAGCCTGCGTGCCTAGAGCCTGTGCTCCAGAACAGGAGAAGCCACCGAAATAAGAAGCTCATGCACTGCAACGAAGAGTAGCCCCTGCTTGCTGCAACTAGAGAAAAGCCTACGTGCAGCAACAAAGACCCAACAGAGCCAAAAATAAAATAAATAAAATATTTTTTTTAATTAAAAAAAAAAAAAAGAATCCACCTGCCAATGCAGGGGACATGGGTTCGATCCCTGGTCTGGGAAGATCCCACATGCAGCGGAGCAGCTAAGCCCATGCACCACAAATACTGAGCCCACACACCACAACTACTGAAACCCATGCGCCCTAGAGCCTGCACATCGCAATTATTGAGCCCATGCACCGCAACTCCTAAAGCCCGTGCACCTAGAGCCCGTGCTCTGCAACAAGAGAAGCCACTGCAGTGAGAAGCCTGCACACCACAATGAAGCGTAGCCCCCGCTCGCTGCAACCAGAGAAATACCACTCGTAGCAACGAAGTCACAACGCAGCCAAAAATAAATAAACAAGTTAATTAATTAAATTAAAAATTTTTTTAAATAAATTGAAGTAAAACTTACATAAAAGTGCATAGACTCCTTCTTGCGAGAGCACCAGAATCACAACTAACTGCTTAACAGTCATCGACAGAAAGACACTGGAACTTACCAAAATAGACACCCCATATCGAAAGACAAAGGAGAATCCACAATGAGATGGTAGGAGGGGCGCAATAACAATAAAATCAAATCCCATAACTGCTGGTGGGTGACTCACAAACTGGAGAACACTTATACCACAGAAGTCCACCCACTGGAGTGAAGGTTCTGAGCCCCCAATCAGGCTTCCCATCCTGGGGGTCCGACAACAGGAGGAGGAATTCCTAGAGAATCAGACTTTGAAGGTTAGCGGGATTTGATTGCAGGACTTCGACAGGACTGGGGGAAACAGAGACTCCACTCTTAGAAGGCACACACAAAGTAGTGTGCACATCGGGGCCCAAGGGAAGGAGCAGTTCCCATAGGAGACCGAACCAGACCTACCTGCTAGTGTTGGAGGGTCTCCTGCAGAGGAGGGGGGTGGCTGTGGCTCACTGTGAGGACAAGGACACTGGCAGCAGAAGTTCTGGGAAATACTCCTTGGTGTGAGCCCTCCCAGAGTCTTCCATTAGCCCCACCAAAGAGCTGGGTAGGCTCCATTGTTGGTTCACCTCAGGCCAAACAACCAACAAGGAGGGAACCCATCTCCACACATCAGCAGACAAGTGGATTAAAATTTTACTGAGCTCTACCCACCAGAGCAACAGCCAGCTTTACCCACCAACAGTCCCTCCCATCAGAAACTTGCACAAGCCTCCAGCCACCAGAGGGCAGACAGCAGAAGCAAGAATAACTATAATCCTGCAGCAGGTGGAACAAAAACCATGTTCGTAAAAAGATAGACAAGATGAAAAGGCAGAGGGCTATGTACCAGATGAAGGAACAAGATAAAACCCCAGAAAAACAACTAAATGAAGTAGAGATAGGAAACCGTCCAGAAAAAGAATGCAGAATAATGATAGTGAAGATGATCCAGGACTTAGGAAAAGAATGGATGCAAAGATCGAAAAGATACAAGAAATGTTTAACAAACACATAAAATAATTAAAGAACAAACACCTAGAAGAATTAAAGAACAAACAAACAGAGATGAACAACACAATAACTGTAATGAAAAATATGCCAGAAGGAATCGATAGCAGAATAATTGAAGCAGAAGAACGGATAAGTGACCTGGGAGACAGAATGGTGGAATTCACTGCTGCGGAACAGAATAAATAAAAAAGAATGAGAAGAAATGAAGACAGCCTAAGAGACCTCTGGGACAACATTAACTGCAACAACATTTGCTTTATAGGTGTCCCAGAAGGAGAAGAGAGAGAGAAAGGACCCGAGAAAATATTTGAAGAGATTATAGTCGAGCACTTCCCTAACATGGGAAAGGAAATAGCCACCCAAGTCCAGGAAGTGCAGAGTCCCATACAGGAGAAACCCAAGGAGAAACACATTGAGACACATAGTAATCAAATTGACAAAAACTAAAGACAAAGAAAAATTATTGAAAGCAGCAAGGGAAAAATGACAAATAACATACAAGGGAACTCCTATAAGGTTAACAGCTGATTTCTCAGCAGAAACTCTACAAGCCAGAAGGGAGTGGCACGATATATTTAAAGTGATGAATGAGAAGCACCTGCAACGAAGATTACTCTATGTGGCAAGAATCTCATTCAGATTCAACGGAGAAATCAAAAGCTTTACAGACAAGCAAAAGGTAAGACAATTCAGCACAACAAAACCAGCTCTACAACAAATGCTAAAGGAACTTCTAAGTGGGAAACACAAGAGAAGAAAAGGACCTACAAAAACAAACCCATAACAATGAAGAAAATGGTAAGAGGAACATACATATCGATATTTACCTTAAACGTGAATGATTAAATGCTCCAACCAAAAGACACAGGCTTGCTGAATGGATACAAAAACAAGACCCATATATATGCTGTCTACAAGAGACCCACTTCAGACCTAGGGACACATACAGACGGAAAGTGAGGGGTTGGAAAAAGATATTCCATGCAAATGGAAATCAAAAGAAAGCTGGAATAGCTATACTCCGATCAGATAAAATAGACTTTCAAATAAAGAATGTTACAGGAGACAAGGAAGGACACTACATAATGATCAAGGGATCAATCCAAGAAGAAGATATAACAATTATAAATATACATGCACCCAACATAGGAGCACCTCAGTACATAAGGCAAATGCTAAGAGCTATAAAAGAGGAAATCGACAGTAACACAAAAATAATGGGGGACTTTAACACCTCACTTACACCAATGGACAGATCATCCAAACAGAAAATTAATAAGGAAACACAAGCTTTAAATGACACAATAGACCAGATAGATTTAATTGATATTTATAGGATATTCCATCCGAAAACAGCAGATTACACTTTCTTCTCAAGTGCACACGGAACGTTCTCCAGGATAGATCACATCTTGGGTCACAAATAAAGCCTCAGTAAATTTAAGGAAATTGAAATCATATCAAGCATCTTTTCTGACCACAACGCCATGAGATTAGAAATCAATTGCAGGAAAAAAAACAAAAAACAGAAACACATGGAGGCTAAATAATACATTACTAAATAACCAAGAGATCACTGAAGAAATCAAAGAGGAAATCAAAAAATACCTAGAGACAAATTACAACAAAAACACAATGACCCAAAACCTGTGGGATGCAGCAAAAGCAGTCCTAAGAGGGAAGTTTATAGCTATACAAGCCTACCTCAAGAAACAAGAAAAATCTCAAATACACAATTTAACCTTACACCTAAAGGAACTAGAGAAAGAAGAACAAACAAAACCCAAAGTTAGTAGAAGGAAAGAAATCATAAAGATCAGAGCAGAAATAAATGAAATAGAAACAAAGAAAACAATAGCGAAGATCAATAAAACTAAAAGCTGGTTCTTTGCGAAGATAAACAAAATTGATAAACTATTAGCCAGACTCATCAAGAAGAAGAGGGACAGGACTCAAATCAATAAAATTAGAAATGAAAAAGGAGAAGTTACAACAGACGCTGCAGAAGTACAAAGCATCCTAAGAGACTACTACAAGCAACTCTATGCCAAAAAATGGACAACCTGGAAGAAATGGACAAATTCTTAGAAAGAATTTGTCCCTCCAGGTCTGAACCAGGAAGAGATAGAAAATATGAACACACCAATCACAAGTAATGAAATTGAAACTGTGATTAAAAGTCTTCCAACAAACAAAAGTCCAGGACCAGATGGCTTCACAGGTGAATTCCATCAAACATTTAGAGAAGAGCTAACACCCGTCCTTATCAAACTCTTAGCAAAAATTGCCAAAGAAGGAACACTCCCAAACTCATTTTATGAGGCCACCATCACCCTGATACCAAAACCAGACAAAGGTACTACAAAAAAGAAAATTACAGACCAAAATCACTGATGAATATAGATGCAAAAACTCCTCAACAAAATACTAGCAAGCAGAATCCAACAACGCATTAAAAGGATCATGCACCATGATCAAGTGGGATTTATCCCAGGGATGCAAGGATTGTTCAGTATATGCAAATCAATCAGTGTGATACACCATATTAACAAACTGAAGAATAAAAACCATATGATCATCTCAATAGATGCAGAAAAAGCTTTTGAAAAATTCAACACCCATTTAGGATAAAAACTCTCCAGAAAATGGGCATAGAGGGAACCTATCTCAACATAATAAGGGCCATATATGACACACCCACAGCAAACATTCTTAGTGGTGAAAAACTGAAAGCATTTCCTCTAAGATCAGGAAAAAGACAAGGATGTCCACTCTCACCACTGTTATTTAACATAGTTTTGGAAGTCCTGGTCATGGCAATCAGAGAAGAAAAAGAAATAAAAGGAATCCGAATAGAAAAAGAAGAAGTAAAACTGTCACTGTTTGCAGATGACATGATGCTATACGTAGCGAATCCTAAAGTTGCCACCAGAAAACTACTGGAGCAAATCAATGAATTTGGTAAAGTTGCAGGATACACAATTAATGCACAGAAATCTCTTGCATTCCTATACACTAATGATGAAAAATGTGAAAGAGAAATTAAGGAAACACTCCATTTACCATTGCAACAAAAAGAATAATATACCTAGGAATAAACCTACCAAGGGAGACAAAAGACCGGTATGCAGAAAACGATAAGACACTGATGAAAGAAATTAAAGATGATATAAACAGATGGAGAGATATACCATGTTCTTGGATTGGAAGAATCAACATTGTGAAAATGACTGTACTACCCAAAGCAATCTACAGATTCAATGCAATCCCTATCAAATTACCAATGGCATTTTTTACAGAAGTAGAACAAAAAATCTTAAAATTTGTGTGGAGACACAAAAGACCCCAAATAGCCAGAGCAGTCTTGAGGGAAAACAACAGAGCTGGAGGAATCAGACTCCCTGACTTCAGACTATACTACAAAGCTACAGTAATCAAGACAATATGGTACTGTCACAAAAACAGAAATATAGATCAATGGAACAGGATAGAAAGCCCAGAGATAAACCCACGCACATATGGTCAACTAACCTATAACAAAGGAGGCAAGGATATACAATGGAGGAAAGACAGTCTCTTCAATAAGTGGTGCTGGGAAAACTGGACAGCTACAGATAAAAGAATGAAACTAGAACATTCCCTAACACCATACACCAAAATAAACTCAAAATGGATTAGAGACCTAAATGTAAGACTGGACACTATAAAACTCTTAGAGGAAAACATAGGAAGAACACTCTTTGCCATAAATTACAGCAAGATCTTTTTTGATCCACCTCCTAGAGTAATGGAAATAAAAACAAAAATAAAGAAATGGGACCTAATGAAACTTAAAACCTTTTGCAAAGAAAAGGAAACTACAAACAAGACAAAAAAACAACCCTCAAAATGGGAGAAAATATTGGCAAATGAATCAACGGACAAAATATTAATCTCCAAAATATATAAACAGCTCATGCAGCTCAATATTGAAAAAACAAAGAACCCAATCAAAAAATGGGCAGAAGACCTAAATAGACATTTCTCCAAAGAAGACAGATGGCCGAGAAGCCCATGAAGAACTGCTCAACATCACTAATTATTAGAGAAATGCAAATCAAAACTACAATGAGGCATCACCTCACACCAGTTAGAATGGGCATCATTAGAAAATCTCCAAACAGCAGATGCTGGAGAGGGTGTGGAGAAATGGGAACCCTCTTGCACTGTTGGTGGGAATGTAAATTGATACAGCCACTATGGAGAACAGTATGGAGATTCCTTAAAAAACTAAAAATAGAATTACCATATGACTCAGCAATCCCACTACTGGGCATATACCCAGAGAAAACCATAATTCAGAAAGTCACATGCACGCCAATGTTCATTGTAGTACTGTTTACAATAGACAGGTCATGGAAGCAACCTAAATGCCCATCAAGAGACAAATGGATAAAGAAGATGTGGTACATATATACAATGGAATATTACTCAGGCATGAAAAGGAACGAAATTGGGTCATTTGTAGAGACGTGGATGGACCTAGAGACTGTCATACAGAGTGAAATAAGTCAAAAAGAGCAAAACAAATACCGTATATTAACACATCTATGTGGAAAAAATGGTACAGATGAACCAGTTTGCAGGGCAGAAATAGAGACACAGATGTAGAGAACACACGTATGGACACCAAGATGGGAAAGCAGGGGCGAGGCGAGTGGGGCGTGTTGAGATGAATTGGGAGATTGGGATTGACATGTATACACTAATATGTATAAAATGGATAACTAATAAGAACCTGCTGTATTAAAAAATAAATTCAAAAAGCACAAATCATAAGTGCATAGTGCATAGAAATTTTACAATGTAAACACTTCGTTTAGGAGCAGGGTGAAGAATCGCTTATTATCTGCCCCCCAGGACTTCCCTGGTGGCACAGTGGTTAAGAATCTGCCTGTCAATGCAGGGGACGTGGGTTTGATTCCTGGTCTGGGAAGATCCCACATGCCGCGGAGCAACTCAGCCCATGCGCCACAACTACTGAGCCTGTGCTCTAGAGCCCACGCACCACAACTACTGAGCCCCCATGCCGCAACTACTGAAGCCCGCATGCCTAGAGCCCCTGCTCCGCAACAAGAGAAGCCACTGCAATTAGAAGCCCGCACACCGCAACAAAGAGTAGCCCCCACTCGCCGCAACTAGAGAAAGCCTGCACGTAGCAGTGAAGATCCAACACAGCCAGAAGTTTAAAAAAAAAAATAGTACTTCTCTCTGCCCCCAGAGGTTTCCTGTGCTCCCCCTTCTGGTACCATCTCCCTGCAGGGGTAACCATTTTCCTGAGTTCTAGCACTTGAGATTCGTCTTGGCTGGTTTCCAACTTTATATACGTGGAATCATACAGTATATATTGTGTCCAACTTCTTTCAATTCTGTTTGTGAGATTCATCTATGTTATTGTATGTTGCAATTGTTTGTTCATCCTCATTGCTGTATAGTGTTCCCTCAGTGAATAGTCCGTAATTTACATATCCGTTCTACTGTTGCTGGACACTGGGGGTTGTTCCACTTCTGGGCTAGTACAGAGAATACAGAGGATGCTGCCATAACATCTGGGGTGGATCTTCTCGTGGAGATACATACATCTAGGAGTGCCGTTGCCCGATAGCAGCATGTACAAATATTCAGGTACTGCCCCAGAGTTTTCCAGTTTGACAGCTTATACTCCTACTAGCAGTGTAGGAGAGTTTGATTCCAGATGTATAGTTTGAAGGTAAACGAAAAGGACAGCAGCTCAGATTGGAAGTGAGGATTAGAGAGGAATCAAGAATGACTCCAAAGGTCTCGGTCTGAGCAGCTGAAAGGTTAGACTTGGTATCAGGGATGAGGAGCAGGTCTTGGGAATCGAAGATTGGAAATTCACTTTTAGACAAGTTTGAGATGCCTCCCTCCCCAGACCTCCAAATGGGGATTTGGGGAGGTGGTAGACATACAAGTCTAAACATCTGAGGTGTGGTCTGGGCTGAAGATACAACGTTGGGAGTTATAAATGAATAAGTGGCTTTTAAACCACAATAAAGAAAGATACAGGGCTTCCCTGGTGGCGCAGTGGTTGAGAGTCCGCCTGCCGATGCAGGGGACACGGGTTCGTGCCCCGGTCCGGGAAGATCCCACATGCCGCAGAGCGGCTGGGCCCGTGAGCCATGGCCGCTGAGCCTGTGCGTCCGGAGCCTGTGCTCCGCAACGGGAGAGGCCACAGCAGTGAGAGGCCCACGTACCGAAAAAAAAAAAACAAAAAAAAAACAGAGGTGAGTGTAGGTGAGAAGCCCAATATCACAGATCATGGAGAGAGGAAGAATCAGCAGAGGAGACTGAGCAGTGAATCCAGGAGACAGTGCTGTCCTGGAAGCAAGCTAGGAAAGGTGCCCCAGGAGAAAGGAGTGAGCACCTGGGTCGGAAACAGCTGAGCGGGCAAGGGAAGGAGTCCTGAGAATGGACCGCTCGATTTAGCCACGTCTGGGATCGTTGGTGACCTTGACAAGACAGTTAACTGTAAGAAGCAATGGGAGGAGAGAGACTGAGACAAAGTAGGTATAGACATCTCTTGACGAGTTTTGCTATAAGATAGAGTAGAAAGAAACAGGACAGAAGCCAGAAGGGAAAGTGGGGTCAAGCAAAGGGATTTTTTTCTTGAGATGGAGAAGCAGCAGTGTGTTTTCTTGTATTCCTTCCTACTAGAATGTATGCCTGGGGTCTGGGTTGTCTTGTTTACTGCTGCATCCCCAGTACCTAGAACAGGGCCCTGCACGTAGGGACAATCAATAATTACCTCTAAATAAACTAATGAATCAGACCTGATAAATGAGAAACTCACATTATATGCTAAATAGTGATAAGGGCCAAGGAGATAGAATGAAGCAGGAAAGAGGGTATAACAGCCTGGGGGTGGCAGTTGCTATTTTAGCTGAGCTTATCACTAAGGCCTCATGAGAAGGAGACTTCTGAGCAAAAATATGAGGAAGTAAGGAAATTGGTCATGTCGTATCTGGGAGAATAACATTCAGGCAGAGAAAAGAGCCAGTGCAAAGGCCCCAAGGCAGGACCAATCTGGTACTGTGCCTGGGGTAGTTTGAACAAGGCAAAGTGGTAGGAGAGGAGGGCATAGAAACAGTGAGGGGGTCAGGCCATACAGAGCTTTGTAGGTTACTGCAGGGACTTTGTCTTTCGTGATGAGTGAGATGGGGAGGCCACCTGTGGGTTTGAGCGGAGGAGTGACCTGATTTGATTTATATTTGATAAAACTCAACATCCATACTGAGTAGTGATGTGTGGAATGCTTACCCTTTGATCTTAGAAACACAGTAAAGTCCCCTGCTCTTCCCACTTCTATTCAACGTTGTGCTGGAGCTTCAAACCAGAGCATGAGTCCAGGGAAAAAAAAGTCATTATCTATAGATGGCAGGATTGTGAACATAAAAAATACACAACAATCTGCAGGTAAATTATTCAAATAAAAAGAGAATCTAACACTGCTAGAGATAAAAAGAGTCACTCTATAAGATAAAAGTTTTATTTCTCCAGGAAGATATAACAATTTAAAGTTTGATTGCCTAACAGCTTCAAAATCTATAAAGTAAAAATGGATGCAATTAAAAGGAGAACTAGACAAATCCACAATCATAGTGGAAGATACTAACACCCTTCTCTCAGTGATTGACAGAGCAAGCAGAGAAAAAAAAAATCAGAATATGAAGATAGGAACCATACCAAAGCAAATTTGGCCTAACAGACAAATAAAGCACGGCCCTCAAACTGCTGCATCCACTCTCTAACCACATAGAGAATATTTGTAAAGATTGGCAACACTATACCTTGTGAGGCAAGTCTCAACAAAGTTCAGTAGACTGAATCGGGACTTTCCTGGTGGCACAGTGATTAAGAATCCACCTGCAAATGCAGGGGACACGGGTTTGATCCCTGGTCCGGGAAGATCCCCCATGCCGCGGAGCAACTAAGCCCGTGAGTCACAACTACTGAAGCCTGCGCACCTAGAGCCCATGCTCCGCAACAAGAGAAGCCACTGCAATGAGAAGCCCATGCACCGCAATGAGGAGTAGCCCCCACTCGCCGCAACTAGAGAAAGCCTGCGCGCAGCAATGAAGACCCAACACAGCCAAAAAAAAAAAAAAAAGTAGACTGAATTACACAGTGTTCTACTGAAAATTCCCATGTGCTATAATCATAAAATTGACTGTCTACAGCAATGAAAATACACAAGTGACAGCTACATACAACATGGATGTGTCCCACAGACAGGATGTTAAACAACAGAAGTAAAACAGAAAAATACATTAGGATTCCATTTCCATAAAGTTCAAAACCAGGCAAAACCAAGCTACATTTTGTAGGGTATGTGGATAGATAGTAAAATCATAAAGAAAAGCTAAGAAACAGAATAGTGGTAATCTCTGGGCAGGTGGGGCGTTGGAGAACTGCACAGAGGAAGGGTGGAAAGTGCTCTTGAGCAGTAGACATTTCTTCATTTATGTGGTGGCTACATGGGCACTAACAATTATTTGCTACATTACACACATGTGAATGTACTTTCCTATAGGTATCCTATATAGTCGGAATTTTAAATTAGTGAATAAATGAAAACAAAACATGAGAGACCGTGATAAAATGTAATTCTGGTAGGATGTATGTTGGGAAATGGAAAACAGAAAGTCAGAAATTTGGGAAGTATGTCACTCCCTGTGATACAGCAGGGAATCCATGTAGCAAAATCCCTCCCCAAGGGCCGTGAACTATATCCAGGCAATGTGGCACCTTGGTAAGCAGGGAAAAGATTTCAAGCTCCTCAAGTTCAGGAGGAGAAATTTTTGTTTGCATATACAACAAAATTATCTTTAAGATCTTTTTTCTGTTGACTCAGTGTATTTTAGAGAAGAAATTTGAAAGGTGGAAAATGCCACGCGACTTCTAAACGAACACTCACTTGGCATCCTGCGTCTGTGCTTTAAATCTACATAGAGCATCCTGCCGTGAAACCAGGTTGAAGAACCAGCATGCTCCTGAAACTTTAACCTTCCTACAGATCCTCTGGGGGTCTTGCTAAAACGTAGGTTCTGACTTAGGAGGCCTGGAGAGGGGCCCAAGAGTCTGCATTTCTCACAGGCTCCCCAGTGGTGCCCATTCTGGGCCAGAGACCACATTTTGCATATCGACAGGTGAAAGAAATCCAGTGTAATTTGAGCTATTGAGCTTGTGAAACGAAGCATGTGCGTTTTCTGGCAGAGTGAGATTCATAGGGCTTCTCCTGTTATGAAATGAGAGAACAGGCACAAAACAGCACAGCAGGACACAGTGAAACTCCTTTGGGGGTCACTAATTGAGACAGCGTGGCCCCAGGCGTACTCTGACCCTTGAAAATATTTTCACAGGGCTCTGTTTTTCTCCACCAGATTATGCCTTCTAGTTGGTCTTGATTGCTTGTTCCCAGCAAAAATATTTGAGGTGAAGAAATAAATTTAGCCAACACCAACACAAAGTACGGAATGGTTCATCGCTGCTCTCAGGCCGGTGTTTTCATAGTATGTGGCTGGATCTTACTAACGCAGGTGATCAGCTGAGTGGTCGTGGTGAGAAGCCACAATGTTTTCCAAATAAGCTTGTTTCTGCATCTGTTCCCTCTGACCTGAAAAATGCCTGTTTGTTCCATTTGGGCCTTTCTAAACAATGCCTACTTGGTGCTCTTTACCCGAATGAGTTCCTTCAGACAACAGAAGGATCCGTTTACAGAAAAGCCTTTCAGGTTGCTTTCTTGAAACAGCTGTCCTTTGGAAGTGGGCATGTGGACAAAAGGACACAGCATATTAAATTTATTATTTTCTTTAACCTTACTCTGAGTCTCACAAAGCCCTGAGTTTTTACCAGTAAGTAATAGTAAAGTATACAAATTCAAACAGTTATGCTATCGCTTCCCTGGTGGCGCAGTGGTTGAGAGTCCGCCTGTCGATGCAGGGGACACGGGTTCGTGTCCCGGTCCGGGAGGATCCCACATGCCACGGAGCGGCTGGGCCCGTGAGCCATGGCCACTGAGCCTGCGCGTCCGGAACCTGTGCTCCGCAACGGGAGAGGCCACAACAGTGAGAGGCCCGCGTACCGCAAAAAAAAAAAAACCATTTATGCTATGATTTCCCTATCATTTTAGGTTAAGTCTTCTTTGCTTTCAAGCCTTAGACTTCTCATTTTCTTTTCTCTCATTTTTAAATCTGCCATCAAAGTAATCTGTGTCCCATTAGTTTTTTCATATCTCACAGCAGAAGCAGCCCTAGAAACAGAGCCACAGCCTGGAGCTGCCACTCCAGTCCCAGCTCTGTGCGGTCACCGGACTTCAGTCCTAGCCAGTGATTCTTCGCCGTCCTAGGGGCATTCTGCCTCACTTAGATGTGCCAGATACTCTAAATTTAGTGGAGAAGGTCAGTATTGTCTCTCATTTTGTGAACGTAAATCGCAAGCTCAGGTTACATACTCATTTTTTTCCCAAAGTCTGTCAGTAACAAATACAATTAATTGCCTAAGTGCATTTACAGTGCTATAGTATGTATCACACATGCCATATAAAGACTAAATTGAACATGTTCTCTGCAAGTTATAAGGAGGAAAAAACGGTGTTAAATGGCCCCCAATGAAACAATCAGGCAAATCCTGAATGTAGGACATTCTGCAATTTAAACAATTAGCCTGGTCTCTTCAGAAAGTCAATTATCATGAAATTTAAAAGGTAGGAAAACTGTCCTAAAAGCAACTCTATTCATAACAACCAAATGCAATATATGAACACTGATTAGATCCTGGAGAGCTATAAAAAGCATTTGGCATCAGCTCCCTGAAATGTTCACTTTGCATACCATCACAGAGTCTAAAGTTATTCACCTCTGTAGAACATTTGAATTCTTATCACTCTTCTAAATTATATGCTATTCTACTTGTCCAGGACCTAAGTTCTACCTTTCTATTTTTTTCAAAATCCCCAAAATGAAACAGTCCTCTGCAGTGAGACCTGTGTCATGGATTAAGCGCTCACCGTGATGTTCTGGAGCCTCATCCTGATGCATCTTGAGATTGATAGAGAGATTTTTTTTTTTAAATCCTGCATAAGATTGACTGGACTGCATGAATCCATAGCGGAAAATGCTCAGCTCCTAGTACTTTAAGTATGGCTCTGTCTCAGTTTCTTTCTCTTTTCATTCTAGAATTCTAGGTAAGCGTTTATTGCCCTGCATAGCTTGTCTATATATCTTAACTTCTTTTCATATTTTTTACCTATTTATCTCTCTGTGCAGTGTTCCAGAAAATTTCTTATGACATATCTTTGAGTTCATCAAATCTCTCCTCAACTGTGTCTAATCCACTTTTAAACCCATTCATAGGGTTTCTAATTTCAGTTATTTTTCATTTCTAAAAGTTCCATTTGGCTCTTATTCTAATAATCTATCATTTTCCATTCCTTGTTCTCTACTTTTTATTTTCTGCTTTACCGACAATGGAGAGAGGAGTGCAGAAATCTCCATCATGAGAGCAGATACGTCAGTTTCTCCTTGTAGTCTATCACTCTTTGCTTCCTGGTTTTTGAAGCTATTTTACTAATTGTATTCAACTTTCAGAATGTTACATCTTTCTAGTGATAGATGTTCTTTCTATCACTAATAACACTCTTTGGTTTAAAGTCTATTTTGTCTGATGTAATACAGCTCCTCTTAGCTTTCTTTTGGATAACGTTATCCTGCTATATCCTTTTCATCATTTTACTGTAAATATTTCTGTGATCTTGTTTGATTTTTCTCTTGTAAATGGCATGTAAGTGTATGTGTGAATTTTTTTATTCTGGTCTTATAGTCTCTTTCACCTGGTCCACTTAATCCATTTATATTTATTGTAATTAATGATACATTTAGACTAGGTACAATAAAACTACCATACTCAATATTGATGATGTTAAAGACATCCTCACCAATTAAACCAACAAGCCTACACTAACTTTAATACCAGATATTAATTCAATATTGAATATTTCCCAGATCATGTGAACCTGAAATTCATTCTGATCAGTTTCCTTTATATTTCCAAGAATTTATATAAGCACTTAAATTTCCTTTAAACCAGTTAAATAGAGCTAATTTACAAATTAATTTTGATAATACCACCTGGAGGTAAAGACATCATATCTATAATATACACAGACATACATACATCCACGTGGACACAGATATCTCATAGTTTTCCTGCTTGGATTAAAAGGCCTCTTCCCCCACCCCCTTTTTTTTTTCAGTCTTAGGAATAGGAGAGGGTCAGATAAGATGAGTTCTTGAGAGCCCTGGTAGAACATTTACATCTCAAAGGCACCCAGAGAAAAAAATAAGTTCCTCGTAGAAAACCAGCATCTTCTAACTGCATATGCAAAAACCAGTTTTGGAATGTCAAAAGAGCCCATTTTGGCCATTTTCATGGTGGTTTCCTTCAGTTCTCAAATAGCCAGTTCAGTCTAAACAAACCACAGTAATAGACAATAATACATATCGTTCACTCACCTTCACACTTCCAGGTGAACTTACCTGCTCTGAATCAGACTCAAGACCAAATTTAAACTATCAGTTTCTAGGACTGTCTAGACCACATTCAAGTTACCAGGACCCTCTAAATGGTCAAAACCAGGGCCCTCTAACAAGGGTCAATACCAGGAATGTCTCTGAGAATGATTAATCCTTTCACTTTCTTCCTCTCCTACAGGTAGAGTTTCCTCCAAAACCAGGACCCCTTAATGAGGGTCAAAACCAGGGAGAGAAAACAGGATTTGGACATAATGTACCAAGACACTCATGCACACACCCAAGATAAAAGCCAAACCAATTCCAAAAGGCTTACATTGATAGAATATCATAAAAGCCTATACATAAACAATTTCATCCCATTTTCCTTCCCTTTTACAAAACAGTTCTAATTGAAAGATGGTGTTATAATCTAAAGCACCATTGAGGGGCCATTGTTCTCCAGATCCCAGGGAGTACTGAGGCCAAGCAGTATTACAATAAAATATCATTTTTTCCTTCATGGGAGCATAGCTGAAGATCTCCCAGTTTTGCAAAATACACCCTAGGGTGTTGTGGTCTGAATGCAGGTTGGAAAAGAATTTCCAGACATAAGGCAGAATGTAAAGAAGATAGAATTTATTAGAGGGAAGGGTTGCTGCCAGAACAGCGGGCAGACTTCCTAGTAGTCTAGGAGAGTCAAGACTGAACATGTGCTATTGATCAGTTTTTATAGCCAGAAAACAAAGGAATGGTCCAAGTAAAAATTTCGTTTGCTGATTGGTCGAGGCACATATACCTTCCTTCTATAGGGTGGGAGTAGGACAGGGCAGATGCCTTTCCTTATTTGGGTCAGGTCCCGTTACCCGGGTGGGTGTCACCCAGGTGGGCTCAGGAATTTCATAACCATCGCAACATGGTGGGGAGGGTGATTAAGAGTCTGGTAGGGGGTGTGATGCTGACACTTTTTCAGGCAGGGTTGTCCTTTGTCCTTGAAGCACCATTGTCCTTGGAGCACCACATATGGGACTACAAGGTGGAATAGAGTTATGGTTTCCCATTATTCTTTCACATGGCTGGTATTACTAGAAACAGGCAGATCAGTATCTGATGGCCTCTCAGGGTTGCAGTTCCCTAGCACAAGAATGGAAGGTTTCCTACTTGCCATTCCAGATGGGGGCGCAGGCAAGCCTTGGTCTAACAGGGAGTTTCCCAATTACCACTCAGGTGGTGCCTGATGGCCAAGGAACTCCTCAACCCAGAATGGAAAATCCAATTAAAGCAGTACTCCACCCAAAACCAGACGATCAAGTCCTATGCCTTTCCCTCCCAAAAAAGGGAAATTCCAATCAAGGCAACCCAGTAGGGAAGAATATCCTGATGTCCCACACAAGGTTCTGGCACTTGCCAGAGGTGTCTAAGAGACCAGGACCAGAGCCTTGTTTCCTTCACCGTAGAACCAAAAGCACCATGGGTCAGCAATGCCTGGTCAGCAGCAAGTTCTAGGGTTTGCCCCTGAGACGAAGGTGCTCAGGCAGCTGCTGGACAGAATCTGAGTGTCACCACCAGCCAGGGGACAATGTGCCATGGGCAAGATGCCCACTTGGGACAGCTGTCATTTCATGGTTGCCAAAACTTTAACTGAACTGAACTTGGGTCTGCTCACCTGCTGCACAACAAACCCAATCTACTGACACCAGGTTGTGGTGAAGGAAAGTACAGCATTTATTTGCAGAGCACCAAGCAAGGAGAACAGGCAGCTCATGCTCAAAAGACCCTAACTCTCCGATGGCTTTCAGGGAAGGGTTTCTAAAGGCAGTGTTTGGGGTGAGGGCTGCAGGGTGCAAGACTTTCTTCTGATTGGTTGGTGTTGAGGTAACAGGTTGGTGTTTCAGGAATCTTAATTATCAACCCTCCCTCTGGTCCCAGTCTGGGGTCTTGGAGTCAGCATGTAGTCCTCCACCTGGGCGGGTGTCTTAGTTTCTGCATAAAAACTCAAAGATATGCGTCAGACTGTTATGTGTGTCTCTTGAGGGGAAACTAAGACTGTTTTATCACTGAACTAATTGGTTTTCCTACGGAACCATTTGCTTTCTCTTTGTTTCTGCATGCCCTCACTTCCCTAATTAGTAACTGCTTAAGTCTGCTCTTTGAAACTCAGGGAAGGCCTAGGAGACTAAAGCCTTTTTCTACAAACAAGAAACGGGGACACAGAGGAACTTATGTACCCAGGAAGGCTTCAGAGGGTCCTGCTCAGTTTCACTGTCTCCTCAGCACCACACACAACACACACACACACACACACACACAGGCATGTATGCACCCACATATGTACACATGCAGGCACACACAAATACATGCACATACATATGTGCACACACTCAGCCCCGGAGCAGGGGCTCCCCCAGGCTCTTGGGAGGGCCCTCATCTTCACCACCTGAGCTAGACCAGTCCCCACAGCAGCTTCAGTGTTCTTCTGCAGAACCTCCTCCTGGCGGCTTCCACACGCCTATTTGCACTGTGTGTGTCTCTGTGCTCCCCATGGGAGAGTGAGCAGGTGCCTTGGAGAGCAGGGAAGGGAGGGCCATGTTCAGAGGTTTTACCTCAAGTCCCCAAGCTGGCTCCTGGCACACAGTAGTAGGTGGGCAATAAAGACTTGAAATGCCTGAAGAAACCTTCTGCAACATGGACGTCTCGGGGTCTTGGATGCTATGGAATTTATACTGAAGTGCTCAGATTCTGCAGCAGGCTTCTCCTCTATCAGCTAACTTCAGTGAGACTCAACCGTGCTCCTGGCGCTAGGGAAAAAAGGATGACTTAGACGTGATACCAGCCACAGCCCAGAGGGGACATGTATCTTACACTTTTCCTGACAAGGCAGCACTGAAAGTGTTAGAAGCCAGATGTACACCCAGGCTTGAGGGCAGGGGAGAGGGAGTGATATATTCTGGCTGGGGATAGAGGTGCTGGGGCTTCTTAAATAGGGTAATATTCCATCTGGGTCGAGAAGAATGGACAGGCTTTTCCTGGGTGAAGAAGGGAGAAGGTGTTCCTGGCTGAGGGAACTGCCCAGAAGTATAAAAATGCACAGCGTTTTCCGGGAGGTGAAAAGTCTAGCTTCTCCTGGAACCTAGGCAAGCAAGGGGCAAATTCCTCAGGGCCCAACTTTTTAAAATTCCTAGAGCCTTCCAGACCAGGCTGAGGAGTTTGGACTTTATCTTGTGGGGAACTGGGAGCCACTGAAAGGGGATTAAGTAACAGCAGGATCACTAGGGTGAGCACGTACTGAAAGCTGTGTGGCGATAGCTGGTGGGTGAGAAACTGGAACGCTGGCGCGGGGCCATGACCCACACCCACACAGCTGAGTCGGGGCCATCCCCACTTTCTCCACCCTCTTCCCTAAATTAGATGACTCGGGCAGGCTGGCCTATCCTTCAGGGAGCGTGTCCTGCGTGACGTGGCACAGTGAGACTAGACAGGCCAGTCCACGGGAAGATTTCTTCCTCACTGCTAGTGGAGGCCCCCGGGGAGCACTTGGGGTGGGGCTTAGCTAAGCCGAAAACCCTGCTGCCCTTGGGCCCCTGACCACTGAGAGCTGAACTCGCTCCCCTCGCCCCTGACACACAGAAGTTACTTCCCCAGCCCTGGGTCCCTGTAGAGTGCTGGGCCAGCACCTACAGGCTGGTGAGTGCCACCTGGTACATTTTCAGGAATTTTGTGACTTGATTGCTAAACACAGCCTTTTTTTTTTTTTTTTAAGAATTCTTTTCTTTTTCGTGTTTTTTTTTTTAATTTATTTTATTTTTGGCTGCATTGTGTTTTCGTTGCTGTGCACAGGCTTTCTCTAGTTGCGGCAAGCGGGGGCCTACTCTTCGTTGGGGTGTGCGGGCATCTCACTGCAGTGGCTTCTCGTTGCGGAGCGTGAGCTCCAGGCGCATGGGCTTCAGTAGTTGCAGCACGAGAGCTCAGTAGTTGTGGCTCGTGGGCTTTAGAGCACAGGCTCAGTAGTTATGGCGCACGGTCTTAGTTGCTCCGCGGCATGTGGGATCTTCCCAGACCAGGGCCCGAACCCGCATCCCCTGCATTGGCAGGCAGATTCTTAACCACTGTGCCACCAGGGAAGTCCCGTAAACACAGCCATTATTAAAAATTAAGTTATATGAACTAACAAATTATTTAAAACAGAGGTAGTCAATACTCAAAGCCCACCACTTCCTAATTATTTTCTACACTATTAGCTCTGTTCTTGAGGTTATCTGTATCATTGCATATGTGTGGTGGAGGTTCTGTTTAACGGTGAGCTACTGCAGTTCTCTCCCAACTCCATGTTCAGTGACACCATGTTGGTAGCTTGGAATCGGCTGTGGTGGGAATATTTACACCATAGAAATTGGTAAACCTACATATCAGAGCTCTTGCCGCAGAGAGCCAGTTGTTAGCCATCTGCCAGCCCACCACCACTAACGTCCACCCCCCTGCTTTGCTGGCTCCCTGGGCAAGCACACCCACCCAGGCCTGTTCTGTCCTCTGCTAGCAGCCACAGCAGCACAATGGGTCTTGTCAGGTTAGAGTCTTGTCAGATGGGGTTCAGGAAAGTGTGGGGATGTTATCAGGAGGCCTGAGGTGTTACTTAGTCCTGTTACAGGGATGCCTCCTTGTGCTACCCACAGCCCTACCCAGGGCCTCACAGCATGAACAGGCTCCCAGGGAGTCTGCCAGTGTGACTGGACAGAGGTGCTGGCCTGATCCCTGGGGGAGGGAATCGAAGAGGGGCCTTGCTTATGTCAAACCAACAAACACCAAGCCACCTCCTCTTCCAGGTAACAGGCTGGGCATCTCTCCAAGGTGCCCAGTGTCTGAAATGCGGCCACATAGCCAGGTACTGTCTAGGAAAAAGTCATTTATGAGAACAAGAACATGCCAGGCGGATGGCTAGAGGCAGCAACATGCCTTCTTTACTATTTGACAGCATTAAAAGGCAGCCCTCTCTGTGGGTCTCTGAGACTTATTTTGCCACAAATTTTAATTATCAGGAATATCATCATGACCTTGGAGTTGGTAAGGGAGGGATCTCGTAAAATGACAATAAAAAAAAAAACTAAAGGAGAAGACTAAGGTGAAAGATTGGTAAATTGGGACTTTATTAAAATTAAGAACGTCTGTTCATCAAAAGACACCACTGATAAAATAAAAAGGCAACTCACAGACTGAGAGAAGAAATCTGTAATACATAAAACTGACAAAGGACCCATATTCAGAATATATAAAGAACTATACAGACAAGCCATTTAAAAGCTGGCAAAAGACTTGAACAGGCACTCCATGAAAGAGGATATGCAAATGACCCAATCCGCCTATGGAAAGGTATGCAGCCTTATTAGCATTAGGGAAATTAAGATTAATAGCCACAGCTAACTATCACTACACACCCACAACACCGGGTGGAACTTTGAAAACAATGACAAGCGTTGGTGAGGACGCACAGCGACTGAAACCCTCGGGAGCGTAACCTGGTACTACCTCTCTGGAAACAGTTTGGCAATGGCTACTAAAGGTGCACACATACCTACCTGATGGCCCGGAGTTCCCAGCAATGAGTGGATTCATGCACCTAAGGACACGTACTAGGATGTTCAGTAACGCTTTATTCATCACAGTCCCAAACTGGAGACAACACAAACGTCCCTCAGCCATGAACTCGAGTATGTTCACACCTCAGAACCCTAGGGGGCAGGGATAAAGGACATCATACACTGCACACCAGAATGTGAGTAAATCCCACCGAGGAAGCCAGGCAGCAAAGAGCACATACTGCATGAGTTCAGTTTTGTAGAGGTCAGAGCAGCTGAAACTGACCTCTGGGATAGAAACCAGGATAGTGGGTTCCTCTGGGGAGGAGGTGAGGGGTAAACAAAAACACTGCCTAGAATTCGAAGTCTCAAAATCAAAATCGTCTCCCCTGCTGCATTGAGAACTTTTTCTCCTTTGCTTGTTGGAGGTAGGAAGGTCGAGGACAGGTGGTATGTCTGAGGAGCCCCTATCTTCCTCAGCACACCCCGCTTTCTCCTGTGCCGCTAGCCAGGCAGGAACTCCTGGGACAGTCCAACCAGGGGTTGAGCCACAGTGGTGATTTCATTTTGGCATCAACTAAGATTCCCACTGGCACCTCTGCTTTTCATCTCCTTTTAATTTTACTTATTTATCAAGTATTTTCTTAGCTCTTACTCTGTACCAGGTGCACTGTTCAAAGTATGTCATTAGTGTGTTATTCATTCAGCCTGTAGTAATGACTTCTTTGTTGAGCACTTAGTATGTGCCCGATAGTAAGCTAAATTCTCAATTAATTCTCACATGAACTCATGGAAGGGGAAAATATTTGTTCCCATTATAGATAAGGAAACAGAGGCTCAGAGAGGTTAAATGACTTGTACAAGGTCACACAGCCAAGTTGGTGGCAGAACTGAGATTCAAAGCCAGATCCTGCTTCACTCCCAAATCACCTGACTTAGTCGTTTCTAGCGACCTCCTTAAACCAAATCACCTGAGAGGCTGGTAGAACTATGAGGTTTCTTAGCCCCCACCTGCTCGAGCCTAGTGAACCAGAATCTCTGGCCCCAGGAGTAGAATCTCCCACAGTTGTTGTTCGAAACCTGATTCCTGGCCCCATCCTGCACTACAGAGCCAGACTCCCGGCCCTGCACACAGTAGGCACACACAACCTGTCTGTGAATGGAAGGAGATGGCTGCCTGGATCACTTCTCTTCCGCTGGAGAGGTGGGGGGAGTCCCTTGCTTCCTTCTGGTCTCTGGGTAAGTGTAAGTCCCCTCCTCTGGGAAGCCCTCCTTGACCACCCCAGCCTACCCCCCCGCCCCCAGAACTGCTAACCCCTTTGCCTTAGTTGCCTTCCTTGCCTCTCTCTGTCTTAAATATGGACTAGGGTAAACCATATGGAATTATCCTTTCTGTAGGTCAAAACTAGTTGAAAATGGGCTATTTCATCCAGTTCATTTAAGCAGTTCCCTTTACCAGAATGTTAGCTCCGGGAGGGCTGGGGATGTTTGTGGTGTTCACAGCCCTGTCTCAGACAAAGCCTGGCACACAGTAGGCACTCTGTAAATGCTGGGTAGGTGCTCGAGGGAACCTGACCACTCCCAGGAGCTCCACAGCCGACGCACCAGACCCCACGCCGAGCTGGAGGGGCCCGGGCGCCATCCTGTACGGCGCAATCTCGGGTGCCTTCCCGGCCGCGGCGGCCCGGCGGCGGGGTGGGGCTCGCCGTCATCCATTTACCAGCCTCGCCCCTCCGACGCGAGCGCCGTTAATGAGATTAGCAATTAAAAAGCGGGCGAGCCGCCGCTGTAGAGGCGCGGGGCCATCCCCAGGCCGAGCCGGGCGGGACGGCGCTCCTGGCGGCCGCGCACCGAGCGCACCGCGCGCCGAGCTCCGGGGCCATGGACGAAGCGCGGCCGCTGTGGGCCACCCCGCTGCAGTTCGTGTTCGCCTGCATCTCGTACGCCGTGGGCCTGGGCAACGTGTGGCGCTTCCCCTACCTGTGCCAGATGTACGGCGGAGGTGAGTGCCGGCGCCCGGGCTGCACAGTCCCCTCAAGACCCCGCGGTGTCGCCTTCTGTGCCTAGTGGCCTGGGGGTGCACGCTGGGGTTAGCCCCATATTGCGTGCCAGTAAACTGAGGCTCAGAGAACGAAGTGATTTGCCCAGAGTCACAGAGGCGGGAATCGGACCTAGGACATCTCAGTCCACAGCTGAAGCTCTTATCCAGAGCGCCTTCTCGAGCCCTCTGCAGCCCCGACCCCATCCCCGGGGCGGCCAAGCCCCCCAGCACGCCCTTGTCACCCTTGTTGGTCAAGCTGCGGCTCTGTGAGCAGTAGGAGGCACGGGGTGGGGGGTACACTATTTTCCTCCCTCGGGAGAAGAGATGGCAGGGGTCTGACAGCAGGAAATTGTCTTGTTCAACAGAAACTCATTATACAACTTTCAGATCAGAAACATTCCTGGCAGCATGATTTGAAACTCAGGATAAAAGGATTTTGAGCTATTTCTTTAAATTTTTTATCACAAGATTGATTTGGTTTTGGGACCACAGTAGGCAGGAAGGCTAATCACTCTATTGCAGTGTTGTTCGTTTGTTTTTTTACAAATTTTTCCTCTGAAGCGTCACAGTGCGCTCACTAGACAGCAACGCACCCACACAGCATTCGCATACCTTCCAGGGAGCTGGAGACGCCTTCTGTGACATGCCAGAGAACCTCAGTGAGGGTCAAGTGCCTTTTTGGAAGGCAAGGTGGCAATAGAGATTGAAGTCTCAGCATTAAAAAAATTTTTTTCTGAGTTATTCTATTTCTAGCACTCTACATAAAGAAAATAGTTCTGACAGAAGGTAGACAGTAGAAGGATAGCCTCCATCTTTTAATAAGAGCCAGGCGTGGGAAACCTCCTAAGCCCTCACCTAAAGGGGATTGGTTCCATCAATTATGGAACATGCACGCGGTGGTGCTCTTGGAAGCCATTAAGAAGGTTTTTCAAAAAATGTATTTGAGCATTTTTTCATGTTATACATTAAATGGAGGGAGGGAAGTCAGATTCAAAGCTGTATAAAATGGATGATCTCAATTATGTTTTAAAGTATGCAGAGAAAAGAGAATGAACAAAAACATACCAAAGAGAATAAAACAATAGTTATCTTTGGCTGTGTGTGTGTGTGTGTGTGTGTGTGTGTGTTGTGGTGTCTTCTGTACTCAGCGTGAGTGGTTTTTTTCACCATAGAGGACAATGAAAGATGTTAGACCAAAGTATTTACTAGGTTTAACCTGTTCAAGAAGACCAACATAAAACACTACTCCCTCACTCTCACCCACCCCTCCCAGCTCAAAAAAAAAACTTGACAGAAGATTAATGTACAGTTTTTTAAAAAAACAGTGCATTCTTAATCCTCTAACTCCTTTTTTTAATTTGAAAGGCATATATATATATATATATATATCTCATAAGTATGTGAAGTACATGTATTCCCATATGCTCCAACAGCTTCATAACTGACTTTTGTAAGAATTATCTGTCAGGATGAGATTTCCACATCATTCGGCATTCAGCACACCTACCCACGATACCGTTATCCTGCTACACGTTTCCCAAACACGAGGCCAGGTGAGCCTTGCTGTCACGTGACTGTTTAATTCCTTATTTCTAACAACAGCATTACCTGAGTAGTCTGCAGGTGGACACTGTTAAGGTGGGGTAGTTCTGAGGTGGAATATAATTGACGCTCGAACAACATGGAGGTGAAGGGCGTCCATCCTGCACGCTGTTGAAAATCCCTGAAAATCCGCAAATGACTAACAGTTGGCGCTCCGTATCCACAGTTCCTCCATATCTGCGGTTCAGCCCACTGGGGATTATATAGTATTGTAGTACTTACTACTGAAAAAAGTCTGCGTATAAGTGGACCCATGCAGTTCAAACCCAGTGTTGTTCAAGGGTCAACTGTATATATAAATTGCTAGGGAAACGGCAAGACCTTCAAGACCCAGGAAAAGAAAGAAGAAATCTTGTGCCTGGTACAGAGTATACTTAAGCTGATAGGTGGAAAGGTAGATGGATGGATGATGGTTGACCAGCAAATGGACACTGGGGAGAGGATGGATTGGTGGGTGGGTGGAGGGACGGACTCCATGGGTCCATGGATGGACAGATGGATGGGATGGGTGGGTGCAGGATGGACAGATGTAGGTTAGGTGGGTGGCGTCCTCTCGGTCATAAGTGTCTACAGAACAAAGACCAAACGGCTTATCCTGGCTTGGTAAGGACTTGACCACCTAACACCTGCCCCTGTTTCCACCTCATTTCCTGTCACTGATCTTCCCGCAGCCCCCCTCCCTGCCAGCTGTTCTGAACAATTGTCCATTAGTGAATGACCACCCTCTACCTCCACACTTTGCCCAAGCTATTCCTCCACCTGGGATGCCACTGTTAGCCTGGGGCACCTCCAGCACCTGGGCAGAAGGCCTGCACTTTGTTCTAGAGTTTCTGTCGCCCACTAGCCCCGTCTCTGTGAAGTGGTGCGGTCAGAGGAGGCACCCAATGAATATTTGTTGCATGAAGAAGCCATGTCTGTTATGAAAAGCCGCAGAGTTCGTGAGGCAGGGGTGCTGGTGGTTTTCCCAAGCCTTTCACTGCCCAACAGTGTCACCTACATTAAGTGATTTCTGTTTACACTCCCGTTCTGTACCTGACAGGTAACCAACCGCATCATGAAAGGCCCCAGAGGGGCGTCTAACTTCCCTCTACACAGAGCCCTGGCTTCCACCACCCAGCCCCCCGCCAGCCAGCAAAGAGCTTGTTTATAAACCGCAGAGCCAGGCTGCGCCAAAATACTTCCCAGAATAAAAAGGATTAGGGGTCCGTGCTCCTTCCCATGAGGCTTCCTTCCTGCTCTGTGGGCCAGGCGGCACCAGGAATGTTAATTCTGAAGATTACATTCCAGGTGCCAGCACCCGACGCTAGAACAAAGGAAAGGCAGCTGAAGGAACTGCACAAAATCTGTGCTTGATAGTCAGCAGGCCTTGGAGACCAAGTCAAAGTCTAAGGCCGTGGTCGTTCAGGAAGAAACTGGGATGCAAATGTGTTGTATACCAACATGTGGAGAATGAGTGCACCTGCTGTTGACTTTTACATAAATGTGCTCAAATCATGGGAGAAACATGGAAGAATGAGAACACTGATGTGGCTCATGGAAATGTGGATTTTTTTTCCCCTAAATTCTCTCTGTATGATATTTAACCCATAAAGAGGGGCAGTCAGAAGACACCTGACTAGGCAGTGGGACAATGACACTTTTCCTCAAAGCCCCTTCTGCTCCTCTCTGGTGCTTAGGTCATTGCATCTCAGACTTTGCCCACCGAAGCTTCTTGATAAACTACAGACTGGTGGCCCCGCCCCTAGAGATTCTGATTTGGAGAACTGTGGGGGAGGGCAGGATTCTGCATTTCTGACAAGCTCCTAAGTGATGCCAATGGATGCTGCTGGTCCATGGACCACACTTTAGAGGAATCCCCCACCCCAGACCACCAGCTGCTGGGAGGCAGGCGGTGGGGTGCCAATAATGTAGAACAACTGGCTTTTGGAGGGAGGAGCAGGACCTAATTTATAGCATTTGCTGATGACCATGGTGTAAATACTCCCACTGTGGCCAAGTTCAGACTAACCAGTGGAATGTCTGGGAATGTGGGGTTGGGAGGAGATGTGCAGCTCCTGAGAGCTGGTGTGAGCCAGCCCCGGCATGCCTGGAGCCACAGCCCTTCGGGGCAGCACCCAGCCTGGGATTGAGCCACACCAGGCCAGTCCACAGATGGACGGGTGGGCAGCACGACGGCTGCTCCCTTGTGTAGTGTGTGCATGTGTGTGTTGTGCTCAGTCTCTGGCCCTTGGTGTTTCTACAGTGCTCCTGGATGGAACAGAAACCTGAGTTTCAGAGGTTGTAAAGTATCAAACACAATTTGTAAAGTAAGCTCAAGAGGCTGGGTCCCAGCCGTCAGAAAATGTCCCCGGGAGTGCCATATCTGCTGCTCATCCTGGGATTTCCAAATTCATTCCTGGTGACAGCCACACTCCTGGGCTCCTGACATGTGCCAGGCGCATGTAGGGTGGACACGGGACTGAGGCAGAGATGTGATGAGGGTTAGGTTGGGGTTAGGCTGGGCCTGTAATAAGGAAGAACCTTTATATTCTATCACAAGTTAATCAGTAAAGGGATGTTGCCTATAAGCTTAAATTATACATAATGGCCCATCTCTGGGAACCCTGGCTCCCAGGTAAGGAGCATTAAGCTAAAATACCTTTGTTTAGCTCACAGCAAACATCCTGACGAGGCTCACCTGTGAATGGCTGCATCCCCGCACCCCCCCACCCCAGGCTGACCGGAACCAGGAAATGCTTGGCTTTACTCCCTCCCCTTTAGTATAAAAGACCCTGAATGCTAAGGCATTCATTGGGCAAGATGGTTCTCTGGGAGACGAATCCACCATCTTCTCAGTTTTCTGGCTTTCTGAGTAAAGTCACTATTCCTTCCCCCAGCAGCTCATCTCTAGATTTATTGGCCTGTCGTGCAGTACAAGCTTGGACTCGGTAACAAATTCGGGGTTGGGGAATTTTCCGGTAAGGCCCTAGCAGCTGCTGGGGACCACTTGTCCAGAGAATCTGCCCTTCAAAATTCCCCAAAGTGGCACTGGCTGCCCCAGTGCTAGGCAATTGGAACAAGGAATTGATATTTGGGAGCCGACGGGTTCCATACGGTAGGGTAAGTCACTCCGGTGCGTACAGCCGGAAACTTTATTTCCTCTCCATTTGGGGCTTTTTCTCCAAAATAAGCCAGTTTGTTTTGTATTTGAGTGGGGTACCCTGTTGGAGAGAGGAAAGAGTTGTTGGGCTTTTACCCGGTTCGTTTGCTTCTTTGGATGCTAGCGTTGGTATGTGCCATTTGTGTTTTGTTTGTTTTGAATTTCTGTCTTTAAAAATGGAGAATGTTTCAACTATCCCTAAAGAAAGTCCTCTGGGGCTTCCCTGGTGGTGCAGTGGTTGAGAGTCCGCCTGCTGATGCAGGGGACGCGGGTTTGTGCCCCGGTCCGGGAAGATCCCACATGCCGCGGAGCGGCTGGGCCCGTGAGCCATGGCCGCTGAGCCTGCGCGTCCGGAGCCTGTGCTCCGCAACGGGATAGGCCGCAGCAGTGAGAGGCCCGCGTACCGCAAAAAAAAAAAAAAAAAAAAAAACGTCCTCTGAGGTGTGTTTTGGATAAGTGATCTGATTACAGCCATGACCCATGAGTAGAAGATGATGATATTTTATTGTAACATTGTGTGGCCACAGTACTTGTTAGAAACTCCACAAGGGGTTTAGGCAGAGTTATCTTGGGACCCCGTGCACCGTATACTGCTACCCTTGCTGTGTTAATTACGTCGTTTGTGGTCTCCTGTGTCGCTGGTATATGTAAAACCCCAAGACCAAACTTGAGCGTTTATTTAGATTTTCTGTTTGTTCTTTGGGTTTTTTGTTTCATTTTGTTTGGTACTCTTTCTCTATTTACAGCCAAATCAATTTTGTGATATTTAAAACTCTTAGTGCTGTCAGATGGAGGAAAGGAATAGAAAAGCGGGGGGGAAGACCTGTCTGTAGGACATTCCCAGGGAGAAGAGAAAGGTTTCACTTGGTTCCTAAAATCACCAAAAACCCCAGCCCAGAATTCCTCCCGGTTGGCTGATGCCAAGCCAAAAAGGCATCCTTTTAATTGTTAGAGATGATTAATTGCTATTTATGGTTTTATGGTGGCTTTTCTGTGAAGAAGTGGGGAAGAATGATGACATTCTTTACGTGCAAGTATTTGTGCTGTTACATCAGGGAAAATAAGAGAAAGAAAGGAATGAGAGTGAGGATAGGTTGCTTCAGACCTTAACTCCTCCAGCTGAGCTCGGGACTGCCCCTCCTTCTAGGGATCAACTAGAAAATCCTGTGTTAGTTCCTGGGGCACAGGGGCCTGGTATGGTATTGCCATCTAAGACCCGACAGGGCACCCAGTTGGGGTGAGGAGCTGCTCCCGGGGCAGGAGTTTCCCTTACCCCGTTATCTCATAGGGGGCCTAAATGCCAACAGCCAGCCAGCTGGGTTTCTCAGCCTTGTTTATTTGAAAAAATTGCAACCCTCCTTTATAGGGAGCGCTCCTACACCTGAACCCACTTGGCAGTACCAACAGCTGAACCAAATTGGAACCCAATGAGGGAGGACTGCACTTATTAGAGCATTACTTATCAGTGCATCTTGGCAGGGCTTTGAAAAGGGGAGCCAAAGCAAAAAGAGGTTGAACAAAATTCAGCAAAAAAACAAATGAAGACCCCTCCGAATTCTTGGAGAAGATTTATCAGGCCTACAGACGTTATACTAATGCAGATCGTGTGGCCCCTGAAAATATTAGAATTGTAAATTTGACCTTTTTTCCGGAGGGCAAAGTGCCTTATATCAGGAGAAAGTTGAAAAAATCAGAGGATTCATTTGAAATGAACCCTTCTCAATTGGTAGATGTTGCTTTTTAAAGTGTTCAACAGGGCTTCCCTGGTGGCGCAGTGGTTAAGACTCCACCTGCCAACGAAGGGGACACGGTTCGAGCCCTGGTCCGGGAAGATCCCACGTGCCGCAGAGCACCTAAGCCCATGCGCCACAACTACTGAGCCTGCGCTCTGCAGCCCGCTAGCCACAACTACTGAGCTTGGGAGCCACGACTACTGAAGCCTGCATGCCTAGAGCCCGTGCTTCGCAACAAGAGAAGCCACCGCAATGAGAAGCCCGTGCACTGCAATGAAGAGTAGCCCCCGCTTGCTGCAACTAGAGAAAGCCTGCATACAGCAACAAAGACCCAACACAGCCAAAAATAAATAAAATAAAATAAAATTAAGAAAAAAATAAAAGTGTTCAACAGGGAACAACAACAGAAGAAAGAAGATGCAAAATGAAACGCCACTTTTGTGGCAGTGGCATTGAATTCCCTGAAGGTGAGTAGTTGGGAGAGAGGTAAGTCACCGTTGGGGTGGCAACAGTGCACCTGCTGTAAGGAGGAGGAACATTGGAAAACAGGTTGCCCTAGGCTAAAACATAAGAAGAAAAACAGAGATGAGAGCCTCTCATACTATAGAAAGGAACACTGGTGAATGAAGAGGCCAGGGTCTCCCTTGGACTTGAGGTGCCTAATTCCCTACAGGAACCCCGGGTGAAATTGACAGTGGGGAATGAGCTGATTAACTTTCTGATCGACCTCACCCTGAAGTTTTTCACCAGAACAGCTTGACATCAGAGTCCCACCAGAGCAGGCTTTAAGCCTACAGATGGTGCTCATGAAAACCCCAGGAAGGGAGCAGCTCTTCCCCCATGCTCCCCACCCTCCCCAGGTCAATGAAAAGGTAAGACCAGAAGTGTGTGCTAACGGCACCCCAGGGAGGGCCAGAAACACATGACCAACACGAATCCCATTAAAAAGGGATGCTGGGAGGTGAGCACCCTTGCCCGAGTGGTTAAAGGCACGGCCGGTCGTGGGCACCGCTGGAGGGGCGCAGGCTCCGAGGGCACCATGAGACCCGAGGCAGCGGCCGGAGCCCGAGAGGCACAGGGGCACATCTGTCACTGCCCTGGGGACGGTCCCCCAGGACCACCACTGCCACGACCGAGAGCCAAACACCATGGAGGCCTTGGATCCTGACCCCCCAGGTTGCTGACCCCACCAGAACTGGAAGCCAGCTTGAGGCTGGGTATGACCAACAAACCTTTGGATCCCCATTTACCCATTTCTAAGCATCAAGAGTATCTGCAGAGTTCCGGGGAGAAGGTGCTGGCCAGTTTCCCCGTGCAAGCCACCATTCACTTCTATCACAATGAGTCCAATTCAGATGAGAAGGAGGAAGGAGCCCAGCCCTTCCGCCTTCAGTGTCAGGAGGCGCACGATGGCCCAGGAGGAAAGGGCAGAGACCGGCTGACAAACCCAGGATGGCAACCTGGAGGCTGCAGTGGCCTCAGTGGTAAGGGTTTGCTCTACCCCCCTGACTCTCCGGAGGATGCTGGGTACCCCTCATCCAAATAAGTCTGTCTCTCCTGCACCAGACCAACTCACATGTGCCGTATGGGACAACCCTTGGGGACAGACGCGCCAGGACACTTTGCATTTCAACTGGGTGTACAAGGACTTGACTTTCTCTGGCCAGCGCCCCACTCGTGGCAAGGACTCAGCTTTTACTAATCCTCCTCCTAGTGATTCTTTGTGCCTCATTTATACCTTTGAGAAAGGATTCTAGGACCAAGAGGTTTGCATCCACATGGATTGCTATCAGGCGGGGCCAGCTTTCAAAGTACGTTCAGCAATGTCACTGTGCTGATCAAACAACAAGTTATTCCATATCGATTAATAACCCACCCTCGCCTCTCACTTAACCTGAGACCCTTTATTTGGCTTTTTCCACTTTTGTAAAAATGATTCAGATATTGTCCAAGGCTGATGTGGTTGCTTAGTGACATTCAGAAAAATAAAAACTTATTTATAAAAAGCGCACAAACACACTGAATAATTTCCGTATAAGTAACACAAATAAAAAGATAAGGATCTGGGGGGGGACCATTCTGGATAAAAACACATATGACGCTTGTCTAAGGGCTGTGTGTACGAATAGGGAGACGAGCTTTAACTCTTAGTCGGGGACCGCTTGGGGCTTCCTACTTGACTAGAGTAACTGTTTTCAATCAAAGTACCTAATGTAATATTATTTTCAGCTTTTTATACTTTGATGACCAAATGAGTGTATTTGTCAAGGCTTTTTACTTAACTATTTTACATGTTGTTGTCTTCCCCGCTTCTACTTGAAATAAATATTTTGAGAGATTAAAAAAAAAAAAGGGACGCTGGGACAATCTCCTCTGAGGCAAGAGAATCACTTCTTCCATTGATAGACTTGTCAAAATACCAGCCAGTGTATTCAGAAAAGGGCAAGGTGAGGGCTGAAGAGTGGGGTTTCACTTGGACCACACCTCGGCTGGCTGGGAATGTAGTGCACAAGGAATTGTTTTGATCCCTGAGGCATCTTGGACACTGTGCTGCGGTACATTCATAATAGCGTCCGTTAGGGAGAGATGCCACCTTACAATGGATTCAAAAGTCAGGGGAGTTCCCAGGCGGTCCAGTGGTTAGGACTTGGTGCTTTCACTGCCAAGGGCACTAGTTCAGTCCCTGGTCGAGGAACTAAGATCCTGCAAGCCACTCAGCACAGCCATAAAAAAAAGAAAGCATATAATGGGGCCTAACCTACAAAAGACCATCCAGCAGGTCACTCAGAATTGCATGATTTGTGCTAAAAATAACCCAAAGGTGGCTATTGGACCTCCCCAGATGGGGACCCAACACAGGAACCTGCGCCACTGAGGACTGGACTCAAATGCCTTGAGCTGCAGGAAGTCAAGTCAGCTGAAATGCACAAAGGAAGCTTTGAGTAAAGCCCTTCCTGGGGACAGTGTGGGCCTCAGTGTGTCAAGAACGTGTCTGTCAAAGGTGTTTGTTGTGGCAATGTGGCTGATGACAGCAAGAATGACCCACCGATGGAAGCAGCTGGCTTCACAGCTCAAGGGGATTATCTTGAATCATCAAGGCCAAATCAGTGCTGCATGTGCACCTGTACCGAATTGTCACAGAGCTCACATTGCTTGCAAGTTTGCTGGGCTGAAGAAGATTGATCGTTTGGGGGACAAGCTGGAAGATGGCCCCCTTCTTAATCTGGGGATGCTGCCATCATTGATATGGTTCCTGGAAAGCCCATGAGTGTTGAGAGCTTCTCTGACTCTCCTCCTCTGGGCCATTTTGCTGTTTGTGACATGAGAGACAGTTACTTTGGGTGTCATCAAAGCAGTGGGCAGAAAGTCAGCTGGAGCTGGCGGGGTCACCAAGTCTGCCCAGAAAGCTCAGAAGGCTAAGTGAATATTATTCCCCGATACCTGCCACCCGAGTCTTAATCAGTGGTGGAAGGATGGTCTCAGAACCGCTTGTCCCAATTGACCATTTAAGTTTAATAGTAAAAGACTGGTTAATGATAACAGTGCATCATAAAACCTTCAGAAGGAAAGGAGAATGTTTTTGTGGACCATTTGTTTTTGTGTGTGGCAGTGTAAGGTTCTTAGTTTTTAAACTCAGTACTCTTTAATTGGTTAAAGCCCTCCTTGAGGAAATTATCCCCTGATTTGGATTAAGGCATTGGAACTACATTCATTCTGGAGACCACAATCAACAGGGAAAACTGAGAAAGTGAATACTAATTTGACTTGGGATAAGGCCTTACCAGTTGCCCTGCTGTGAATCAGTGGCTCCCAGAAGCAGGCTTAAATAAGTCCCTTTGAAATGTTGTGTGGTAGGGCTTTTTTGAGGTATAAATTTTGAGGGCTTTTGAGGGCTTTTTTTTGGTATAAAATGTGATGGGTTGAGGTTCATTGTTTCTGCATATGGATGTTCAGTGTTCCAGCATAATTTGTTGAGAAAGTGATCACAGAGCAGATCCACTGGGGTTGTGTGTGTGTTTGGATGGTTGGGCAGTGGGAGGGGT
This sequence comes from Grampus griseus, assembly GCF_964374135.1. Taxonomy (NCBI): domain Eukaryota; kingdom Metazoa; phylum Chordata; class Mammalia; order Artiodactyla; family Delphinidae; genus Grampus; species Grampus griseus. The sequence goes on along the minus strand of NC_139004.1, from coordinate 62,605,826 downwards.
GATAGAAGTTACTGAAGGGCAGCGCTAAGGAACCCATCTGGGCACCAGGCCTTGAATGTCCAACCTTCCCACAGGCAGTGGACCATCAAGCAGGCTCTGTGAAAGAGAAAACCCTTCCGTGGACCTTGCCAGGCCTCCTGTGGCTACTGTTTAACATCTTGGGTGAAAATAATCTTTTCTTATAACCACTGAGGGTTCGAATGCTGCTCCAGGCAGGTTGTGCCAACGCAACCTATATTGATGGGTATATGGTGGGTGGGAGCCCCTGACAGCTTCGTGGACCCCTTGCTGTTGAGAGGAGCCGGGTAAGATGCTGCAACACCTCCCTGCTGGGCAGGAAGGGAGCAGGGTCTGGCAGAGTCTTCAAAGCAGGGTCCAGAAATGAGGGGGCAGGATTCGTTGTAGTCCTTGATGTAAGCAGGAAGGACGAAGCTGGGAGCGCGGAGGTCTGGTGATGTGGGGCCCGCTCTCCCGAGCACACGCTGGCACCTTTCTCTCCGTCGTGAGAGGGCCTTGCGGGGGCTCTGCTTGGCCTTGGTGCCAGCCATTCTCCTTCTGGGATTTCTGTCCCGAGGAAATAATCAAACACGTGGACCAGGCTTTGTTTAGGACGGCAGAAAACTGGCAACAGCCTAAGTGCCTGAGGACTGATGTGATGAAAGACGTTCTAGGCTCATTCTCCCAGTGGAATGTTGTGCAGCTTCTTAAGGGGTGATGGGAAGGTATACGGTGTGGTCGAGAGAACGACGGTGAGATCCTGTTGGGAGAGAAAAGTGGGTTATAGGACAGTACATATGTACAATGGAGGCATTTTTGTAAATATTAGATGTTCCTGTGAACATACGTATCGTGTTGTTTACCTTAATACTTCCAGAGGCAGTTCCTTCTGTAACCAGCCTTTAATCCCTGCAGCTGTAGAGTCAGGGTTTTCTTTTAATCAGAAGTCCTGCCCTCCTCTCCCAGTGAACCGTTTTTCAGGTCCACTGCCAAGGAGCTAGGAGCTGGGGGAGGGATGTCCGAGGGGCTGCAGAGGAGGGGGCGGGACCAGCAGGAGAAGCAGTGGGGCAGCCGGGGTGGGGGACGCCCCCGCAGGCTGCCGTCTCTGTCCATGTGTCTGGCAGTGGGGGGCCTTTTGTAGCTCCGTTCACACGTCCTGGCTCCCCACTCTCACCGAGGGCCATTGTCTGCAGGTGGTTCCTTGGGAACCAGTGGGTTTAAAATTTGAACTAGTCATAATACCCTTTATTAAAATGAAAACTTAGGCTGAAGGCCACCGTATAAAACGGATATACATCCAACAGAGGTGCTCTGTAAAGGGAGCTGGTGGCCTGGGCTCGGTCTATCGGGGACCTCCTTGTCTCCACACATACATAGGCATCCCTTGCCTCATCTCTGAAGACAAAGGCCCAGAGGAGTATTCTGTGGCTCCAATCATGAAGCAGCTGAAACTCCTCTGCCCAGGTGATCCCTCGTGGGCAGGGAGCAGGGCTGCTCCTCTCGCGTCCATCCTACACTCAGCTCAGGGCCCGGCCCAGAGGAAGCGTTTAGTAAAACAGCTGTTTGGTGTAATACCTCCACCCAGGTGGTGGGGCACCATCTGGGCCATGTCAGAAGCCCAAAGGAAGTGTGTGGAGGTGGGTGGCTGGCTGACTGGATTCAGAGGTGATGTTCAAAACGTTTAACCACTCAGTGGTCCAGACTCTGATCAGCTATTAGTTGCTACGATAGAAGTGGAATGGGGGTTTCTGGCAGAGGGGCTGGGGCAGCTGAGGCCTTGAGGAAGGCACTCAAGGCTCTTGGCATTGGTGGCAATTTACCACCCAGGCTGGGCGTATTTAACGATCTTAACAACTGATGTGGCTGCATGTCGTCCATGGATGGAATGATGAATAGAAAGACAAAAGGATAGAGGGACAGCTGGATGGATGGAAAGACAGAAGAGTGGATGGGTGGATGGATGGAGGATGAGTAGAAAGAGGAAGATGGATTCCGAGGGAAAGATAAAATACAGGAAGGAATGGAGGATGGATGGAAAGGTAGAAGGATGAATAGACTAGTGGAAAGACGGGAGGGTGGATGGAAGGCCTTTTGCACAGAGGTTAGGTGGGTTCCAGAGTAAAGCCCTGGGTGATGGCCTGGTTTCGGCTCTGGACACCCACAGGTAGTTTCCTGGTGCCCTACATCATCATGCTCACCGTGGAGGGCATGCCGCTCCTGTACCTGGAACTGGCAGTGGGGCAGCGCATGCGCCAGGGCAGCATCGGCGCCTGGAGGACCATCAACCCCTACCTCAGTGGCGTTGGTAAGTGGGTGCTTTCCAGTCCTCTCCCACCTGTGGACCCCCAGACTGTGTTTTGGGCAGGAGAAGGTGACGGTGGGGGGAGTCCCTTGGCAAAGCTGCTGGAGCAAGGGGCAAGCATGAGGCCCCAGAGAGAGCCCTTGAGTGGGGCGGGCAGAAGGCCCAGGAGGGGTGCCATAGAATGTGCGCTGAGAGGGGCCGGATTTCTTACCCATGGGACGGTGACAGAGGGAGGACGCACACCCCCTGGGGAACTGATGCCACATTGCTTCTCTGGGGCTCAGTTTGCTCATTTGTAACAGGGAAACAGCTGCCCAAGAAAGGAGCTGTGGCTCAGTATCCTGGCCAGCAGCCATTCTGGGAACCCGTATAACAGCTCCCTCTGTCACTGAGCACCTGCTCTGTGCAAGGTGCTGGCCTGTCTGTGTATGTGTGTGAGCTCATTTAATCTTCATCACACCAGAGCGGCTGTGGGTGCCGTTAACATCTCCAGTACGTGGAGGCCGAGGCACAGTGGATGGCAAGAGGGGCACTGCTTTCCATCCTGCCTCCCCTGAGTTACTCTGAGCCAGTGTCCGGGGTGCCCGCGGGAGATCTTTGCCCGACCTGTGCGGCCCTCTTGGGCCGGGGCTCCTCTGCTGAACTTTGACCAGCAGTGGCCACGGTCTGTTCTGCTCACCTCTCCCACCCCCCAGGCAGAAAGGGGGACAGGAAAGTTTCGGGAGCAAGGAGGATGTGAACTTGGATGTGACTTAGTCTCAGATGCAGAAGAAATGTGTCCGGTGGCCTCACGAATCACCTCCAGATCAAACTGCCTCCTCATCTTGAACGGCTGTTAATATTTAACACAGAGGTGTGTGGTTTTACAACTGGCCCGAGTTATCAATCACAGAGGCCTTCTCTGAGGCAGCATTTGCTGAATAGGAAAAATACCAGATGTTGGTGCCAATCGGGGATGCTCGTGAATGTTTAACAACCAGCTCGGTGGGGTGGGGTGGGGGAGGGGAAGGCCTGGTTGTAGCATTTACTGATACTGGTGGTGTAACTACTGCCACCACGGCCACCGTCGACTTCTAAGGAGATGTCCCGGAGCCTGGGGTTGGGCAGAGCTGTGCACAGCGGCTCTCGGGGCTGGTGAGGGCCAGCTCCAGGACACTACTGGTTCCCCACAGGGCTGACCAGGTCAGGGGTAGCCCCCATCCCCCCCACTCCTGACACACCTCCTCACGCCATGTTCCCCACCACTGCTGGGCAGGGTTTGGCACAAAGTGACCCAGCTTCAGGTGAGCCAGGGAGAGAGCAACTGTTATGTCTGGCATCAGTGACAAAGTGCTTCTCACACTAGGTGCGAATCCTAGTTGTGCCACTTAATAGCTGTGTGGTCTTGGGCGAGCGCTGTGTCTCAGTTTCCCTCTCTGCGAAGTAGGCATAACATGGCATTTCACAACATCGTTGTGAGGACCTAAGCACATCAAAAGAACATCACAGGCCTCATGCCCCAGAAGATGGGGAGAGAGGTTGTGGAAGAGACTAACCCTTAGGAAGTGCTCGCAGGTGCCAGGTCACAAACCTGGTTTTGCCGTCCCAGGGCGGGCCCTGCAGGCATGTCCTGGGGGCTCTGGGCGGGACCCCTGCTGCCGCGTCCAGGCAGGCAGGGTAGGGGCCGTGCTCAGCACCCTCTGCGTCCTGTCCCTGCAGGCGTGGCCAGTGTGGTGGTGTCCTTCTTCCTCTCCATGTACTACAATGTCATCAACGCCTGGGCCTTCTGGTACCTCTTCCACTCCTTCCAGGTGAGCGCACCCGAGCAGGGGTCAGAGAGGGAAAGGGGGAGGGCAACAGAGTGCACACCGCCGGCACATGGGTGGAGCGTGGGGGCAGCAGCCTCGAGGGAGTCAGGAGCTGTCAGGAAGTGGTGCGAAGGGCTGGGGCTGGCTGGGCGCCCCCAACCAAGCGGAGGACTTCTGAGCCAGGGATCCATGGACCCCTGCTGTTGTGTGTGATGTATGTGCACATTTTGGGGGAACAGGCCCATGGCTTTCATCGGGCTCTCTCTGAAGGATGTGACCCCCCCAAAAATATTAAGAACCACTGCAGAGGGGGCCCAGGGGGTAACATGTGGAGAGAACTGATGGGGAAGGGCTCCACCCACTGAGCATAACAGTACCGGCCTCCCTCCTCTTCCCCCTTCCTGCCTCTCATCACTTGTCCTTCTAGGTTTCTGACTCCAGGCTGGGCCCCTCCTTTTCTCTACAAAAGTTCTCCTAGAAGGACCATTGTCACCCCTGTAACACAATAGTAGCTATTCCCAAGATTAGACATTTAAAAAATGCATGTCTGATTATAACCATAGCTGATGCTCATTGTAGAAAATGTGGAAGGAAATGGAACATGTAGAGAAGAGAGGACCCTAATTCCACACCGAGAGGTGGTCTTCATATCCAAAATGGCAACTGCCCATGTTCACGTCTTTTCCTCAGAGTCTGCCTTTCACTATCAGGGACCCCACTCCTGCGGCCTCCTCCCAGATAGGAAAAGAGAGGGAGGAGACAGGAGCTCACGGGCTGGATGCCTTACCCTTTGCCACTGAGCCAAGCCTTCATGGGACAGACCCTACCTCCAAGGCCCAAAAGCTAGATGGGGCCGGTCATGGACTGTGAACTGACCCCAATTTGTGAGGCCAGTATCTGGAGCACTTGGGCACAGCCTTGAATCGTTGGGGCCCCAAGGAATGCTTGGGTTAATGACCTCAATAATCAGGAGTCAGCATCTACGCTCAGAAGGTGCCACATCCACATCCAACTCTGGCTTCCCAGTCCACCCCACCCAGGTCATCTCACTGGAAAATGCCCTGTGCATGTCCCTGACAGGAAGGACTCTGCCCTGAGCATAGCTGTAGCCCCTCATCCTTTCCCTGGCTCAACCTAGAGTTCCATGAAGACTAGCCACAACCTTGCCTGTCCTCGGCCTTCTGGGTGGAGGGCAGCTCCTCTACTCTCCAGCCTGGTAACCATTTCCCTCCTCTGTGCTGGGCTGTCATGTATGGTTGGGCAGGTTGTGCACTGCACAATGCCATTCCAATTAAGGGGTTGCCATACATGTCTCAGGCACTATATGTCTGCATACTTAAGACAGTTTTCCAAAGGTGGAAGCAATGTGTCTTGTAACAAATCAGGATAATCTGACCATTTTCTAAAGGCAAAAATAAAGTGTCTCAAGTAAGGGAGTACTTTTTCCTAACCCTCAGAAGTGTGAAAATCAGTGATTCCTGAAAATCACTTGATTATTCATTCCAGCCTTCAGAGATCCATGGGCCTCTCCCTTATCCCCTCTGACCTGGAGCCTCCTTCATGGTCACATCATAATGATAATACCTGCAGCAACAGATACTCACTTGCTGTGGACCAGGTGGAGTCACAAGCACTTCAGAACTATTCGCTTGTGTGATCATCACCGCACTCTATGGTGCTGACACAGCGCGTACCAGAGGCAGAGGGGAGTTGAGTAGCTGGGAGGCTGGATGCGGCAGCCTAGCCACAGGGTCTGTGCTCTTGTCCACCTCCCACCAGGCTGGGCTTTCCAGCTTTTCCCTGCGGGAGCACCGGGCTAACACAGATGCAGGGATCCCTGCCTGACCCACTGATTCAGAGGGGGAGAGTCTGGGTGCTGAGAATTGGTCAGTTTAAGTCCTTCTGTACTTTAAAGCTTCTCCATGTCGGCTGCTTGCTGGAATCACCTGGGGGAGCTTTTAAAATTCTGAGGCCTGGGCCCTACCCCAGACCAGTGAAATCCGAGTCACTGGCGTTGCACCCAGGCATCCGAGTTTTTAAAGCCCCCCCTCCCCGCGAGTGATTAAGTCATGTACGTGTAGCCAAGGTTGGCAGTCAGGCTGGGCTGGCAACAGCAGTCGTCCAGTGAATGGACCCAGTCAGTCCCATACGGGCCAGGCAAACCCAAGGGACTGTGGTCTGGGCTTCAGGTCCACAGGGACCCTCCCACCTGACAGGGGCTCGGTGCTGGCTGTCGCCAGACACCTCAGTTCACTCCACATGGCCATTCCTTCCACGAGTCCTCCTCGCTCAGCTGTCAAGCCTGAGTGTCTGTACAGGGCAGCTGGTTTCCAAGAGGGTGAAAGTAACAGTTGCAAGGCCTTGGGATGCCAAGGCCAGGAAGTCACACAGCTTCACTCCACTGCTTTCTGTTGATCAAAGCAAGACACAGGTCAACCCAGGTTCACAGGGAGGGGTAGTGGATGCCACCTTTCAAGAGGAGGAATTGCTGGTGGTCGCCTTTGGAAATATTTTAGGTGGCAGCTAGAAACCAGCTCTTACATTCTAGCAGGTGAGGGGCCCCCTGTTGCTGCCAGGGGTCCTACCAGCATGGGCCCCAAGCACTTTCCAGATGACAGACCTGGGCTCCAGCCACTCATGGGCAGAGTGGCCCTGGCCCATCAGGGAGTGATGCCGTTGGAGCTCATTTCTGTTTCCTGTGAAATACAGGGATTATACCCAATGGGGTTAGACTTGCTTCTGGCCGTGGAGAGTTTTTGTCTAATGAAATCTGATCAGCGAGGGGCTGGTCTTGGCAGAGCAGAGGTGGGACCCCCTAACCCCCTTCCCGCTCCAAGCCAGAATCTACCACCCGCCCCCACTCAGCTCAGAGCTTTTCTTTAGCTCTTGGCCTTGGGTCGTGTTCATTGTACATGCACCATTTAGGCTCTTTTGTTTCTAAGTGACAGAGAGCCCTGTTCAAACTACTGGAAGCAGAAGAGGCTCTTACCGGCTCTATCTACGAAGTCCAGGAGTGGAACTGCTACAGGCGTAGCTTGACTCAGGCTCAAAGGAAGTCATCAGTGCTGGGTTGTCTCTGTCGTAGATGCAGAAGACGGCTGTGGTGGGGCTGAACTGCGTCCCCCTCTAACTTCCAAACCCAGTGCCCGTTGTAGGAAACGCCTGTCTCCATCACCATTTAGTGAGGGCAGGACCCAAGTCTTATTCATGCTAGGACTCGCTAGGGTCTTGTGGAAATAAACAGACCACCCAAATGAGAGCAAGCAGAGGCTGTCTATCCGGAGCTCGTTAGCAGGAGGTCAGCACCTTCACTTGTATTTGGCAGAAACTCCAGGCAGGACAGGCAGAGGAGCGGGAAATGGTGCTAGTGGGAAACGGAGGGCTGCAGGTGTGCCCTGATTGGAGCGTGCTGGCGTGGAAACTGTAGCTGTGTGATTGGTGAGGGGAGCGTATTTGGCTTTTTCCACTTGTTCCTGAGTTGGAGGGAACACAGGTTTGGAAAGCTGCAGCCGGTGACCGAGTCATGTCCACTCTGGGCTGATTACTGCCGGAATTGTGGTTTGGGTTCCTGGGCTGGTGGCTGCACGGTTCGTTTGTCAAAGATGGTCTGGCCATCGTCCCTTTGATTTGGTCTCTCAGACCCACCGTAGAGTTCGGCAGATTGGGAGTGTGGAGCCCCTCCCTGCCTGACCCCTCTGCCCAAGCCCCATCCGTGCCCGTGACAAACCCCTCGATTCCCTGTCTGCCTTCAGGGGCTTCAGCTGCCTGCCCTTTGGGGACCAGCGTCCTCTTCCAAGAGCCTCCTCTCAGGGCCACCTCCCGTCCTCCCCACCCTGACCTTTGGCCTCAGCCCTCACCTCTGTGTGTAACGTTTGTCTTGATCCCAAAGGATCCCCTGCCGTGGTCCGTGTGCCCACTGAATGGCAACCGTACGGGCTATGATGAGGAGTGTGAGAAGGCTTCCTCAACGCAGTACTTCTGGTACCGGAAAACCCTCAACATCTCGCCGTCCATCCAGGAGAGCGGGGCGGTGCAGTGGGAGCCGGCGCTGTGCCTCATCCTGGCCTGGCTCCTGGTGTACTTGTGTATCCTGCGGGGCACGGAGTCCACCGGCAAGGTGGGACGGCGGCACGGTGTGTGTGTGTGTGTGTGTGTGTGTGTGTGTGTGTGTGTGTGTGTGTGTGTGTGTGTGTGTGTGTGTGTGTGTGTGTGTGGAAGGCTGCCTCTGCAGTCGAAGGGCAGAAGCTGCGCTGGGCGGGGGGGTGGGGGGGAGGGCAAGGACAGGGATGCTGGCACGAGTCACCTGCTAGTGACTCTAGAGATGGCCAGCGGTGCTCGAAGTCACAACCCTAAATCTCGAAATGAGGACCTTCCCATTTCCTAAAACGATGAGCATTTCTGTCCCAGCCCCAAACCCGCACCACCCAAGGGGTGCCAAGCAACTAAACAGAGTTTTCCTTGCTTTGAAAACTTTTCACGTTGGCAGATGTCCCCAAGACACCCTCGGCTCTCAACCCTAGCTGCATAGTGGTACCACCTGGAGAGCTTTTAAAACTCTGCTGTCTCAGTCCTACTGTCAGAGGTTCCAGAATGATCATTGTGAGGTCCCCCCTGAGCACTGGGATTTTAAAAGCTCTCCAGGTGATTCTGGGGTGCAGCCGAGTTTCAGAACTCAGCTTTGGTCTAAGCTGCTTTCAGTGACCCTCCAGAGCTGTCGGGCCTGATATAGAAACCTTTTCTCTTTGGTGTGTCCCCAGGTTTATACTCCTGCTGGGGCTGAGACACTTCTTTAATCTGCTCCACGTAGAAAGTTTTCCTGGAGAGTTTCCCTCATCTTCCGTCTCTCTCAAGCTGCAGCAGGCGCTCTTAACCCCCCAGTGTGCCCTGCTCATACTCAGTCCCTCCTCTCACCCTGGGTTAGACATGCACATTGTATCAGTCTTCAGTCCTTCATGGTAGATTTCACTATCCCACTCCCCTGAGGCTTAGAGAGGTAAAGTCCTGCCCAAGGGCACCAAGTAGTGAGGATGGAGCCAGGCAGACCCAGCTTTGCCCCAGAAACTCCCCATCATCTCAGTTTGGTGAGCCACCTCCTGTTTGCTGACACTTTTCATGACTTAATCCCCCAGCTTTTCCCTTCTGAAGGTCCTAAGAGTCCACCTGTCCTCATCCTCTTGGCCATCTGAGTTGCCTTCTCCAGCCCCACCATGTGTTTCTTGAGGCATCAAGACCAGAACTACCCACGGTATTTTAGGTGTCCTGTGATGCCCCAGTACCATGCCTAGTAGGACATCTTCTTTTGGTTTCCGAGACCTCGTGGTGGCCAGCATCTTAGCTCTAACAACACCCCATCTCACCACCGAACTGAGGGACTAGTGAATCTTCCTGGGGAAAGCTTAGAGTCTGAGGCAACTCACTCTGTCCCGTCTTGAAGCTTGCCCGATAGTTTATGCTCATAAAATTTCTTCAGTTGGTCTATGCCAGATTATCATGACCATGATCCAAAAGATCCGAGGGCAGTGTCTGCAAACTCGGAGATTTAATGAGGCTATCCCTTTACCAGATCATTTAGAAACTTGTTAGATGAGGACATGTCGTGCCATGAAAACTTACTCATTCTTAGTGTCTGTTTCCTCTGCTTAAGCCACACCTCTCTCCATGACAGAAGTGTCCCAACAGCTCTCTTTAGTTATTCTTTTAAATTGAAGTATAGCTGATTTACAGTGTTGTTAGTTTCTGGGGTATAGCAAAGTGATTCATTTATATACATTCTTTTTCATATTCTCTTCCATTATGGTTTATTACAGGATATTTAATATAGTTCCCTGTACTATCCAATAGGACCTTGTTGTTTATTGATCCTATATATAATAGTTTGCAACTGCTAATCCCAAACCCCCAATCCAACCCTCCCCTGTTCTCTATGTCCGTGAGTCTCTTTCTGTTTTGTAGATAAGTTCATTTGTGTCATATTTTGGATTCCACATGTAAATGAGATCATATGGTATTTGTCCTTCTCTTTCTGACGTACTTAGTATGATCATCTCTAGGTCCATCCATGTTGCTGCAGATGGCATTATTTCATTCTTTTTATGGCTGAGTAATAGTCCATTGTTTACATATACCACATCTTCTTTGCCCATTCATCTGTCGATGGACATTTAGGTTGTTTCCATGTCTTGGGTATTGCAAACAGTGCTGCTGTGAACATTGGGGTGCATGTAGCTTTTTGAATTATAATTTTGTCTGGATATATGCCCAGGAGTGGGATTGCTGGATCACATGGCAACTCTATTTTTAGTTTTCTGAGGAACTTCCGCACTAGTTTTCTATAGTGGCTGCACCAACTTACATTCCCACCAACAGTGTAGGAGGGTTCCCTTTTCTCCACACCCTCTCTAGCATTTGTTATTTGTAGACTTTTTAATGACGGCCATTCTGACCAGTGTGAGGTGGTACCTTATTGTAGTTTTGATTTGCATTTCTCTAATGATTAGCAATGTTGAGCATCTTTTCATGTGCCTATTGGCCATCTGTATGTCTTCTTTGGAGAAATGTCTATTTAGGTCTTCTGCCCATTTTTGGATTGGGTTGTGTTTTGTTGTTGTCGTTGAGTTGTATGAGCTCCAACAGCTCTATTTATGGGAATTAATTTTGTTAAAGACTGTGTGCCATATCCTGGCCTTCTCTGTTGGAATCTGCTTTTTACCCCTCCAGATTATTTAGAAATGGTTTTTTTTTTTTTCAGATTATTTAGAAATGGTTTTTCCCAATAGTTCAGGCTGGATCATGTGTCCAGCAAACCTGCCAGCTTCCCTGATGGGGGAGAAGTGAGCCAGCCTGGTCTCGACTCCAGAGAGCCTTCCGGGAAACTTGTTCACCTGAGGGGAAGGGGGGAGATTCCAAGGGCTTGCTCTGAGTGTCCTCTAAGTGTCCAGGGGTTACCGACATTGGTCACCCCTCCCCTGTCGTCTCTTGCTTTCCTTCAGCTCACTGGCCGGATGCCTTCTCTTCCCACCGATCCATTTCCACCTCAGACCTGGTTTTTCTTGTAATCTCAGGTGGATTTATTACTCATCTCAAGTTCAGTGTTTTCAGTTAAGAAGCAGTCATAAAATACACCCCACTTCTGCCTGCCATCCCAGGGTGAGAGGGGACAGAGCACCACTCTGGTGACCTTGGAAATTCATGGGAAGATGGGTGCCACACGTCAGTGGGAATGTCGGGACAGGTGCAACTCAGGCTCATCTGGACTTGGGTCACCAGCTATATTTCTCATGGGAGGATGTAAACATTAAGGGAACTGCTCTCACCAAAAACAAACAAACTTGCAAAGTATTTCACTGCTTTATATATGGGGCTCTTGTGCACATACAAGTTGATATAGAGAAAAAAAATTCCAGTCCTGGATGGGCATCCATGCACTTGAAGGTCCCTATTGTAAGGCTTTGTAAAAGTTAAAATTACCCAGAATACGAGAGGCTACTTCTAAATCCACCATGGAAAGCGAAGATAAAACATCACTGAACCCATGACGTATGTCAGCGGGGAAAGGTTTTGGGTCACAGAATATTCCATCAATGTCAAAGCCTCTGGAAGTGAGGCCTTTCGTAAAAAAGCACTGCCTTTCTATTGTCTTTATTACAGGAACACCCGTGGCCAAGACTTTGCCTTTATGGCACCCATGGCTAAGCTTCGCTCAGGCTCCAGTCCTGGGGATACCTGACCTTCCTCCAAGCTCTTGGACTTCTTTTTTTTCCTTGCAGAGACAATATAAATCTTGTGATTGTGCTTCCTGCTTTGCTTGGGCCACGAGGAAGCTCAGAGATCGATCTGGCTCAGAAACTGGGCAGCACCTCACACACCTATTCTGTGGGCTGCCTTTTTCTTTGGGCTTAGCTTACTGGATTGCCCACATTTTCTTTTTACACAGATATCTTTATCTAGCAGTTTTAACATGTTAATGTGATGATGTATTTTTGTGGGCTGCCTCAAATCCTTTCTGGAAGAAGTTCGGGTTGAAGGGAGGGTGGAGGACAGAGGTCTCTAGGACCTGTTCCCTCTTCTCCACTAAATAAGAGATTTCCTGGTGGTCACACACGTGGGCATCCACATCCCACCACCCAGTTTCCCAAACTCGGAACCTGTGCCTGACCAAGACTCTCGATACCTTTCCAGCTATCAGTAGCCCGAACAGCCAAGACAGTGCCATGGTGTTCTGTGGGGATGGCGGGTCTGCCCTGGGCAAAAGGGCCCTGTAGTCACTGCATCTCCAGGAGGCTGACCCTGCCCTCTGCTGCCCACAGGTGGTGTACTTCACTGCGTTGCTGCCCTACTGCGTGCTCATCGTCTACCTGGTCAGGGGCCTCACGCTCCACGGAGCCACCAACGGCCTGGCATACATGTTCACTCCCAAGGTATGGGCTGGAGGGGAGGGGTCCCGAGGGCACCCCCATTCATCCTGCCACCTTCCAGGATGGGTGGAAGGGGGAAGACCAAGGGTTGGGGGAACAGTAGTGGACCCGGGGAAGGTGGGTGTGAGCCCGCCAGGCAGTGGAGGGGCGTGGATTCCGTCCTCAGACAGGCAGTCCCTATGCCCTGCTAATTCTGGGGCATTACATCTTCCGTCCACTCTCCTCTTGCTACGCCAGTCTCACCCCAAACCCTCCCTCCAGCCTGTGGACCAAGCTGTTTACCAGGAGCGTCACACCAGTCAGCTCCCCCTCCTGCTCGCACCTCTATGCACCCCGCTCCCAACGGGTGCATCCATACTCCGCAGGGCTCTCCGTGATCCAGTCCCAGGCACCCCGCTCCCCAGTCACCCCATAGCTGATGCTAATCAAGGGAGGCCACCATTGCCTTTGGGGCAGGACAAGTTATTCATTTAGCAAATCTGGTCCCTGGAAACAAAATGACTTTGGCAGCACCCCGCCATTAGTGCCCCCATCACATTCCAAATGCCGCCTAACATTAGTGCTGCGGTACAACCCAGACCTAGACACCAGCACCGCCATTTCTGGAGGCCCAGACCCGTGCAGTGCCTGGGTCATGGATCAGGGGCTCAATACCTTTACAACTTATTTTATCCTACACTTTTCAATTGCACACCTCCTGCGGGTGAGAGGCAGTGGAGGGTAGGACAAGAGGATGCGTTTTATCTGCTGAGGACCGGGCTGGGCACGCATGGGGCCAGGAGAGCTGGGTTCGGGCCCCAGGCCTGCATCTGGCTGGCTGTGTGCCGTGGGCAATTTCCTTCCCCTCTCTGGGCCTCCTGCCCCCTGCTGATCTGGGAGTCTGGGATTCCCACCCGGGGTTCTCCAACCTTGTCCCTGCTGGCTTTCCAGATGGAGCAGCTGGCCAACCCGAAGGCCTGGATCAACGCAGCCACCCAGATCTTCTTCTCGCTTGGCTTGGGGTTCGGCAGCCTCATCGCCTTCGCCAGCTACAACGAGCCCTCCAACAACTGCCAGAAGCACGCCGTCATCGTGTCCATCATCAACAGTTCCACCTCCATCTTTGCCAGCGTCGTCACCTTCTCCATCTATGGCTTCAAGGCCACCTTCAACTACGAAAGCTGCTTGAACAAGTAAGCCTGGGTCATCCGGTGGGCCCCAGGCCTCAAGGGGGGGGCAGTGAGCCTCTAAAGGCCCGAGCTGAAAGGGTCTCTGGGAGGAGGCAGACACCAGAAGTCAAGGGGTGTGGGGCAAAGGGCACAGGCTTTGCTGTCCTCAGTCCAGGGTTCAAATCAGAACCACCAGCAGCTGATGAGCATAAGGCAAGCCGGCGTCTGCCTGAAGGAATGAGGGCAGTTTTGTGTATTCAAAGCACTTAGCGCCAATAGGGCATTCAACAGATGAACCTTAGCTTCTCCTACCCCATCTCCCCCCATCAGAAGTAACCAAGAGCTCTCCAGCTTTGCCATGGAGATTGCAGGATCTACTTTCTGCTGCCCCTTACCCAAAATACAAGACACATCATCCAGAAGGTATGCTGTCCAATACAGTGGTCACTAGCCACAAGGGGCTAGTGTAAACATTTAAATGTAAATTGATTTAAAATTAACTAAAATTTGGTGGACTTCCCTGGTGGTGCAGTGGTTGAGAATCCGCCTGCCAATGCAGGGGACACGGGTCCGAGCCCTGGTCCGGGAAGATCCCAAATGCCACGGAGCAGCTAAGCCTGTGCGCCACAACTACTGAGCCTGCAATCTAGAGCCCGCGAGCCACAACTACTGAGCCCGCACGCCTAGAGCCCATGCACTGCAACAAGAGAAGCCACTGCAATGAGAAGCCCGTGCACTGCAACGAAGAGGAGCCCCCGCTCACCGCAACTAGAAAAAGCCCGCGTGGAGCAGTGAAGACCCAGTGCAGCCAAAAATAAAATAAATAAGTTTAAAAAAATTAACTAAAATTTTAAATTGATTTAAATTTTGATTTAAATTGGTTTCTATTTCAATGTAAATTCTTTTAAATCAGTTCCTCAGTTGCACTAGCCTCATTAGAGTACTCAGTTGCCACATGTGGCTAGTGGGTACCATATTGGACAGCACTGATGGAGAACGTTCCAATCATCACAGGAAGTTCTGTCAGACAATGTTGGTCCAGAGGTTAAAATAGCCCAGCTGCGGGGGTTTGGTTCCTTTGATCATCACTGTTCCTATCTGAGGCTTCTTCAAAGCCGTTCACAATCACTCTGCCCTTTAAAAGCTCACCAGTCAACAGATTCCCTTTGTTGGAGCGACCTCACCTAATCAGAAGAGGCAGAGGGTTTTGTAATCAGTGAAGGTTAATCAGCTGCTCTGCTCTGCAGGGTGATTCTGCTGCTGACCAATTCTTTCGACCTTGAAGATGGCTTTTTGACAGTCAGCAACCTGGAGGAGGTGAAAAGTTACCTGGCGTCTGCCTACCCCAGCAAGTACAGCGAGGTGTTCCCACAGATTAAAAACTGCAGCTTGGAATCGGAGCTGGAAACGGTAAGGTGCTGGCAAGGTCTCGGGCCCTTTGGGAGCTGTTCTAGAGAAAGTGCAACTTGAGGGGTATGCACACCCTGTGAAAATCAGGGAAAACTCGGGACTTCCCTGGCAGTCCAGTGGTTAAGACTCCACGCTTTCACTGCAGGGGGCACGGGTTTGATCCCTGGTTGGGGAACTAAGATCCCACATGCAGTGCGTGGTGTGAAAACAAACAAACAAACCAAAACAACAACAACAATATATATATATATGTATCTCCTTCCTTGTGCCTCTTAGGGGACGAGAACTCTGCCCACTAGTCTCCCCGAGTGCTGCACGGGAATCCCAGTCTCTACACAGTTCCTTTGGGTTCCCTGTGTCCTTTCTTCCTTTAAATTTTTTCTTTTTAAAATTGAAAAATAGAGGAAAGTATAAAGAATAATATAACAAACACACATCTATCCACCTCTCAGAATGAAAAATTGTAAATATTTTGTTATTTTGGGCTCAGATTTTTTTTATGTAAAAGAAAACATTTCAAGGATAAAGGTAAAATCCCTTTTGTTACTGTCCCCAAAGCTTTCACTACTCCCCAGAGGCCAGAACCTTTTTTTTTTTTTTTTTTTTGCGGTACACGGGCCTCTCACTGCTGTGGCCTCTCCCGCCGCGGAGCACAGGCTCCGGACGCGCAGGCCCAGCGGCCACGGCTCACAGGCCCAGCCGCTCCGCGGCATGTGGGATCCTCCCGGACCGGGGCACGAACCCGCGTCCCCTGCATCTGCAGGCGGACTCTCAATCACTGCGCCACCAGGGAAGCCCTGTAAGAGCTACATTTTATTCCATCATTCAAATATCCTACAATTTACTGGACCCAGGCCAGCGGCAGTAGAAGCCCAAAGTCCTAACCACTGGACAACCAGGGAGTTCCCTATGGATTCCGTTACTGATAGACATTTGGGTTTTTCCAAAAAACTTTTGCTACTGAAATCACCTTTATTTATATTTTACAGAATTATATTTGCTATTCTGGCAACTTTTTTTTTTTTTTAACAATTGAAGTATTGTGTTACTTTCTTACATACATCAAAGTGAGTCAGTTATACATATATATTCTTTTTCATATTCTTTTCCGTTATGGGATATTACAGGATATTGAATATAGTTCCCTGTGCTGTAGAATACTACCTTCTGGTTTATCCATTCTATATGTATAGTTTCCATCTGCAGGTCCGAAACCCCCAATCAAACCCTCCCCCAACCCCGCTAGGCAACCGCAAGTCTATTCTCTATGTATGTGAGTCTTTTGTTCTTTCATAGTAAGTTCATTTGTCATATTTAGTTTTTCAAACTTTGTTGAATTTAATTTTATTTTATATTGGGGTATAGTTGATTTACACTCTTGTGTTTGTTTTAGACATCCAGCAACCTGATTCAGTTATACGTAGACACAGATCTATTCTTTTTCAGATTCTGTTCCCCTATAGGTTATTAAAGGGTGTTGAGTAGAATTTCCTGTGCTACAGAGTAGGTCTTTGTTGGTATCTCTTTTATATATATTAGTGTGTATATGTTAATCACAACCTCCCAAGTTATACCTCCTCCACCCCACTTTTCCCATTCGGTAACTGTTAAGTTTCTTTTCTAAATCTGAGAGTCTGTTTCTGTTTTGTAAATTGGTACATTTGTATCAGTTTTCAGATTCCACCTGTAAATGATGTCATATGATATTTGTCGTTATCTGTCTGACTTACTTCATTTAGTATGATCATCTCTGGGTCCATCCTTGTTGCTGCAAATGGCATTATTTCAATTTTTATGGCTGAGTAATATTCCATCGTATATATTCACATCTTTTCTATCAATTCCTCTGTCAATGGACATTTTGGTTGCTTCCATGTCTTGGCTATTGTAAACAGTGTGGCAATAAAGGTTGGGGTGCATGTGTCTTTCCGAATGATGGTGTTCTCTGGGATTATGCCCATGACTGGGATTGCAGGATCGTATGGTAGCTCTATTTTTAGTTTTTTAAAGAAGCTGCAGATTGTTCGCCATAGTGGCTGTCACAAATTTCCATTCCCACCAGCAGCGTGTAGGCAGCTTCCGTTTTCTCCACACCCTATTCTGCATTTATGCTTTGTGGACGTTTGTTGATGGCCATTCTGACTGGTGCGAGATAATACCTTGTCCAAGTTTTGATTTGCATTTCTCTAATAATTAGCGATGTTGAATATCTATCCCTGTGCTTTTTTTTTTAACAGTGTGAGTAAAGCTAAACTCTTGAAACTGGCTTCTTGAAAGTCGGCCCTGTTTTGAATTCTTTTTCCGTTACCTACAACAGGACATTTCTTTAGACCAGGGGTCATTTACTGCCCCGCAGGCTTTGGGAATGTTAAGTGCCCATAAGCCCCCTTTTAAAGATGTTGTTATGAGAAACGGCCACAAGGCGGCAGCATTTCTTCATGCCCCACTCTGGTAACTCCAGCAACCAGAGGCTTAGAGAAAGTCGTATTCTTGGGTTGTAAATTACATGGAAAATGCCCGAAGAAAACCCCGAGGGTTTACATCTCGTCTCGTTACTTCGTCCCCTCACCGCACAGACTGATCCCCAACCCCTGCAAAAGTGCTATGCAGATAGTGCTGTGGTACATACAGGGGGCGCCTCTAAGGAACGAGGCTAGAGGTGGGAACCCCACCACCAAACCCATGAAGACCAGGTGACTTTTCAAAGCTCTTCCTACCCAGAGGGTCCACCGTCCTTTGGGTGCACTAGGCTTGCTTCAGCTGTAGGAGGACCTGCCTGGATCTGGAGATTGTAGTCCCATGCAGAGGGGACCAGGCACTACAGGTCCAAGGGGTGGGGCTCGTTTGCCGGCACATCCTGCCCCCCCAGCTCCCTCAGCCCCAGCACACTCCAGCCTTGGGACCCAATCCTGCTTAGGCTCCAGGGATGTGACACCAGCCCAGGTCACCGAGGCCTCAGGGCAATATAGTAGGCGTTTTTTCCCTCTTTTTTCTTTAAATTTAATTTTTACTTTCTTTCTGTTGGAGTATGGTTGATTTACAGTGCTGTGTTTGAGTTTTACAGCAGCTTGATTTAGTTATACATGTACCTGTTCTCTTTCAGATTCTATTCCCACATAGGTTATTACTGAGTGTTGAGTAGAGGTCCCTGTGCTCTCTAGTAGGTCCTCACTGGTTATCTATTTTTATACATATATATATATGTGTGTGTGTATGTGTGTGTGTATATATATATACATATATATACATATGTATATATATACATATATTAGTGTGTATGTGTTAATCCCAACCTTCTAATTTCTCTCTCCCACCTCTGCAACTTCCCCCTTTGGCAACTCTGAATTTCTTTTCTAAGGCTGTGAGTCTGTTTTTGTTTTGTCAGTTATTTCATTTGTATCTGTTTTTAGATTCCATGTGTAAGTGATATCATATTTGTCTTACCGTGTCTGAGTTACTGGACCTAGTGAGATCATCTCCTGATCCATCCATGTTGGTGCACATGGCATGATTTCATTGTGTTTTCTGGCTGGGAAATAGTCCACTGTGTATATGTAGTGTATCTTGTTTATCCATTCATTAATCTCGGTGGATTTTCGGTAGTTTTGATGCCTCGGCTATCGTAAATCTTACTGCAATGACCATTGGGGTGCATGTGTGTATTTGAAAGATGGTTTTCTCCGGATATTTGCCCAGGAGTGGGATTGCTGGAGATTATGGGAGCTCTATTTTTCAGTTTTTAAGGACCTTCCCTACTGCTCTTCATTGTGGCTATTACCAATTTTCCTTCCTCCCAACAGCATTGTTGGGTTCCCCTTTCTTCACGTCCTCTGCTGCATTTATTCTTTGGAGAATTTTTGATGATTGGTGCCAGGGGATAACTCGTTGTCATTTTGATTTCCATTTTTCTACTCGTTGGCGACGCTGAACATCTTTTCACGTGCTTTAAAACAAACAAAAAAACACAACAGGGTGAGTAAAGTTAATCTCTTGAAATTGTTTTGAAAGTCGGCCCTGTTGTGAGTTCTTTTTCCGTTACCTACAACAGGACATTTCTTGAGAGCAGGGATCATTTAGTGCCCCGCAGGCCTTGTGAATATTAAGTGACCATGAGCAGTGTTTTAAGGATGTTGTTATGAGAAGCGGCCACAAGGCGGCAGCACTTCTTCATGCCCCACTCTGGTAACTCGGGCAACCACAGGCTTAGAGAAAGCTGTGTTCCTGGGTTCTAAATTACATGGAAAATGCCGGAAGAAAACCCCAAGGGCCTGTGGCTGGATACTTCCCACCCCCCTCACCGTGCAGACTGATTCCCAACCCCTACAG
This sequence comes from Grampus griseus, assembly GCF_964374135.1. Lineage (NCBI taxonomy): Eukaryota > Metazoa > Chordata > Mammalia > Artiodactyla > Delphinidae > Grampus > Grampus griseus. Next base: position 62,586,442 of record NC_139004.1, on the reverse strand, counting down.
TAGTGCTATGCTGATGGTGCCATGGTTCGTAGGTGGGGCGTCTCTAAGGAAGGAGGCTGGAGGTGGGAACCCCACCAGCAGGAGCCATGGAGATCCGGTGTCTTTTCACAGCTCTTTCCTCCCAGCAGGTCCACCATCCTTTGGGTGCACTAGGCTTGCTTCAGCAGTAGGAGGACCTGTGTGGATCCGGAGACTGTGGTCCCACGCAGAGGGGACTAGGCACCACAGATACAAGGGTGGGGCTCGTTTGCCGGCACATCCTCCCCAGCTCCCTCAGCCCCGTGACAGCCCAGCCGTGGATCCCAAGCCTGCTCAGGCTCCAAGAATGTGACACCAGTCCTGGCCACTGAGGCCTCAGGGCAATATAGTCTGCGTTTGTTCCCTCTTTTATAATTTATCTTTTATTTTCTATTAGAGTATGGTTGATTTACAATGCTGTGTTTGAGTTTTACAGCAGCTCGATTCAGTTATACATATACAAGAACCTATTCTCTTTCGGATTCTTTTCCCACATAGGTAATTACTGAGTGTTGAGTAGAAGTCCCTGTGCTCTCCAGTAGATGCTCATTGATTATCTATTTTATAATTATATATATACATACATATTAGTGTGTATGTATTAATCCCAACCTCCTAATTTCTGTTGCCCCCCTCTGCAACTTCCCCCTTTGGTAACTCTAAATTACTTATCTAAGGCTGTGAGTCTGTTTTTGTTTTGTCAGTTAGTTCATCTGTATCCTTTTTTAGATTCCACCTGTAAGTGATATCATATATTTGTCTTACTCTGACTTACTGGACTTAGTTAGATCATCTCCTGATCCATCCATGTTGCTGCAAATGGCATGATTTCTGTTTTCTGGCTAATAGTCCACTGTGCACACGTATGGCGTTTTCTTTATCCGTTCATTCAACTCGATGGACATTTCAGTAGTTTCGATGCCTCGGCTATTGTAAATCTTACCTCAACGACTGTTGGGGTCCATGTGTGTATTTGAAGGATGGTTTTCTACAGATATTTGCCCAGGAGTGTTATTGCTGGACCTTATGGGAGCTCTATTTTTCATTATTTAAGGACTTTCCCTACTGCTGTCCATTGTGCTGTTACCAATTTACCTTCCCACTAACCAGGGGTTCCTTGTTCTCCAGACACTGTCCCTTATTTATTGTATGTAGACTTTTTGGGGTTTTTTGACCAGGCTGATTGTCCTTCATACTGCTGAGGTGATAACTTGTAGTTTTGATTTGTATTTGTGTCATAATTATATATGTTGAACTCTTTCCTTGTGCCTTTTGGCCATATATATATATATATATATATATTTTTTTTTTTTTTTTTTCTGGAGAAATGTTGTTTTAGGTCTTTTTTCCTTTTTTTTTTTGATTGGGTTGTCTTGTTGTTGAGTCGTACATGCTGTTTGTATATCTTTGAAATTTAGCCCTTGTAGGTTGCATCATTTTGAAATATTTTCTCCTAGTCTGTAGTTGTCTTTTTGTTCATGGTTTCCTTTGATGTGCAAAAGCTTTATGTTTGATTGGGTCCATTGGTAGGTGTGCTTTTATTTCTGTTGCCTTGAGTCTGACCTAAGAAAATGGTATGATTTATGTCACAGAATGTTTTGCCTATGTTCTCTTCTGGGGTTTTATCGTGTCATATCTTGTATTTAAGACTTTAATCCCTTTTGAGCTTATTTTTGTGTATGGTGTGAGGGTGTGTTCTAACTTTATTTGCGGCTGTTCAGCTTCCAACACTACTTGCTGAAAAGACTGTCTTTTCTCCATTGTATATTCTTGCTTTCTTTGTTGAAGATTAATTGACTGTAGGTGTGTAGGTTTATTTTGGGCCTCTGTATTCTGTTCCATTGATCCATATGTCTGTTTTTGTGACCAGACCATGACACTGTTTTCTTTACTGTAGCTTAGTAGTATTTTCTGAAGTCTGGGAGGGTTGTGTCTCCTGCTTTGTTCTTTTTCCTCAGGATTGCTTTGGCAATTCTGGGTCTTTTTTTGGTTCCATATAAAGGATTATTCTGGTCTGTGAAAAATGCCATGTATAATTTGATAAGGATCTCATTAAATCTGTAGATTGCTTTGCGTAGTGTGGCCATTTTAGCAACATTATTCTAGGACTTTTTTTTTTTTTAATATTGGTTGCGCCAGCTCTTAGTTGAGGCAGGCAGGCTCCTTAGTTGCGGCACGTGGGCTCCTTAGTTAAGGCTCACGTGCTCCTTGGTTGCGGCATGCATGTGGGATCTAGTTCCCTGACCAGGGATAGAACCCAGGCCCCGTGCGTTGTGAGTGTGGAGTCTTATCCACTATGCCACCAGGGAAGTCCCTGGGACCTTTTTTTTCACATTAATTTTCAGGTCAATTTGACAAGTTCCACTGGGGGGTGGGAAATCCCTTTAACTTTTATTAGAATTGCACTGACTCTGTAATATAATTTGGGAACAATCAATATTTTTTTCAACTGTGACTTCTGATTTAGGAGCAGGCTTTTTCTCATCATTCACTGAAGTCTTCTTTTATATTCTGCAACTAATTTTTCTCCACAAAATCCTGGCAGATCTTTGATTTACCTTTATGTCTATGAACCTTATTGTTTTGTTCCTATTGTAAATAGTGTTCATTTCCCAATTTCTACCATTGCTGGTTTTCGTTGCAAAAAAAAGCTAACAGTTTTTGTGTTGGTCCTTTATCTAGCAACCTTGATGAATTCTCTTATTCTCATATTTGTCTATATATTTGCTTTACTTTTCTATGTAATTCTTATGGCACCTGCGGATCCTAGGAATTTTTTTCTAGCACAGTGGAAGTGCAAATGAGAGTGGGCATGTTTGTCTAATTCTTATATTTAATGTAAATACTTCTAGAGACTGCTTCTAGAAAGTGTCTCTAGAGAATGCCTTTCAAGAAGAGGGAACAGTAAAGGTCCATAGCTCTGCTTGCCAATAAGGTACCTTGGAGTTTTTTTGGCCCTTTGATTTCATAGGTGGAGCCATTCCAGGTCATTTCGTGGATGAGGCAACACTTTGTTATTCCTTCCTCCCTGCTTACACTGACCTGTGGCACGACCCTCCCTACCAGGGTGTCAGCAGATCCCCAGACCTCAGCCCCTGCCTTTAAGGCCTGGATCCTGTTCAGATGACTTCTGAGGCCTACTTGTGTTCCTGCTCAGTTCAAATTTCCTTTTTGTTTCTGGCACCTGGGAATTTTCCTCACTTACTTTTTGAGTTTGGCTCAGTGCCCAAGAATTGTGTGGTTATTGATTTATTTAGACTTTTTTCCACTTGAATTTTTCCATGAATCTTTAACAAAGTTTAAAGTTAAACTATACCTTGAGTTCCTTCCCAAACAGTACAAGGACTTTCAGACACTTTCACTCACCCCTCTTGTTTTAAATACCTTTTATGTCCAATTCTTATTTATTTATTTTTTAAAGGTTAACAGATTGTTGTTTTTTTTTTGGCTGCATTGGGTCTTTGATGCTGTACGTGGGGTTGTGGTGAGTGGGGGGCTACTCTTCTCTGCGGTATGAGGGCCGGGCTTTTCATTGTGGTGGCTTTTATTGTTGCAGAGCACAGGCTCTAGGCGCGTGGGCTCAATAGTTGTGGCGCACAGGCATAGTTGCTCTGTGGCTTGTGGAATCTTCCCGGACCAGGGTTCGAACCCGTGTCCCCTGAATTGGCGGGTGGATTCTTAACCACTGAGCCACCAGGGAAGTTCCCAATTCTTTTTAAACTGATAAATTGGATGCTATTGTTATTTTATACAACAGTGTCTGTATTGACCGGCATGCTTGCTAGTTTATTTGTTCACCTTTATTGCATCCCAGCTGTCTTCTGGGGGCATGTATTATCAGTGACTCTGCTTAGCACTGTCGGCTCATGGTAATAAAAAGCAGGCCACCTTTAGTAGGTTCTGTTGTTTTTAAATTCTCTGCAAGTGATCACTCCCTTATGGTCTGCACCCAGGGCGGATGAATACCATTGTCCCCATTGGTATGCTGTTGAGCTGTCCTGTATTTTGAATCTGACAATCCAACATCTGCCATTCCAGGGGAAGGGTGCTGAAATCTTAGTTCTTATTCCTGCTGACTCTTCACTCACAGTGGCATGTTTTCTGGTCAGTTTATAAATCTCGGGTTGCAAGCTCACTGCTTGATCATCTCTGGTGGTCTTACAGGTAACCCAATTCAGACCTGCAATGGAAGCCTTCCCCAGTGTTTGCTTCTGCTGCTTCTGCTACTGGCAGCCAGGGGGTGCTTCCCCACCCCCACCCATAAGCCCTTTCAACCAGGAGCTGAGGCTCTATTTCCACAGTTCAGTATCCCTACAGCAGCGTTACCGCCGCAGGCATCTGGCCTCTGAGCAGCCTGCCCACTTGGTTGCCTGCCGGCCAGGCCAGCTCCCCACCATTCTGGCTCCTGTAGCTGTGGCTCCACCATCTCAGCTCCCGGAACACCCAGTCAGTCATGATACAGGAAGCAGAAATTATGCAACCATTATTTTACTATATTTTATCCATAATGATGTGAGTTGGGGCAGGAGAGAGGAACTCGTGTTCCAAGTTGACTGAGGTGTCTCCTCACACTTTGCAAATAAGGGCTCCTGACAGCTCGCATTTCTGTCCAGCCCAGCTTACCCTCAGTGGGCTGGTGTGCAGGTGGAAGATCCAACCTCAGAATGTGGCTTCTCGTGGCTGATTCTCAGGTTCCCCAAGTAGCTTAGCACCTGGGGAAGAAGTCCTAAGTCGCCCGGGTGTGTAACTGGTGTCTTCATCCTGTGGGCAGGCCGTCCAGGGCACCGGCCTGGCCTTCATCGTCTACACAGAGGCCATTAAAAACATGGAGGTGTCCCAGCTGTGGTCGGTGCTCTACTTCTTCATGCTGCTGATGCTGGGCATTGGAAGCATGCTGGGGAACACGGCCGCCATCCTCACCCCTCTGACCGACAGCAAGGTCATCTCCAGCTACCTGCCCAAGGAGGCAATCTCAGGTGAGTGGGCCAGCGAAGGCGGCGGGGCTCGGGGAGGTGAGCAGAGGGAGGAGTCTCCTCAGGGGCCGCGGGCTCAGCGAGAGGCCGCAGCAGCCTCACTGGGGTCCTGCCATGGCTCTCTCCTCTCGGGCAATCTGGGACCTGGTACACATGATTCACCCCATGCATCTGGTTCTCCACATCACAGGGGAGTGAAGTGGTCACCCCAACCTTCGCAAAGGCCAAACCCCCCAGCACGGCCCTCAAAGCTCTCCAGGCCAGCAGAGAACCTGCTTTTGTCTTTGTGTTGACTGAAGCATAACAACAACACGTACATTTCTCACACCGGAGAGCCCCTCCCTGCTCCTGCCCCATCAGTACGCCCCCATCCCCGTCCTCTTTCCCGTCCGTGTAATAATCCAGCCTACGACCATACACCACAATTCATCTACCCATTCTGCAGCTGGCAGACCTTTGCCTTGTGAGGGCAAGAGCCTGTTTATCCAGGCCTGCCTCTCCACTTCACTCCACCACCCATCTGCTCCAGTGCAACCTGGCAGCGTCCAGAGAACCGTGACTCCTCACCCCCACATCCAGAACCCCTCGTCCCAGCCCACATCAAACCCAGCTCCCACCAGAGCCCTCTAGCGCTTAGCCTCCCTGCCCTCAGGAGCCAGCATTATGTGAGCCTCCCCTCCCGCACAGAGCCTGTTCTTGTGTCCGCCTCAGGACAGCAGTGGGGCTCACTGGCTGGTGGTGTAGGCTGTGGCCATGGAAAGGGCAGGTGGGAGCTTTAGAGTCTAATACTTTGTGGGGTGCCCAAGGGAGGCAGCAGAGACTGGAGCCAGAGCTTCGGTTCTGGAGACAGAAGGGCCTGTGTCTGAATTCCAACTTTCTTTCTGTGCTGTGGAATGTTGGGAAAGTTACCCGACATCTCTGAGCCTTGGCTTCCCCCTCTGTAGAAGGGGGCTCCTGATAACCTGCCCCAGAAGCTAAAGCCTCCACTGCATGGCAAGTGCCTGGGGCGCAGTAGCAGCTGGGTAAGCATTTGTTTCTTCTCCTCCCCTCCCTACTCCTCTCTTCTGGTGCCCTGCAGCTCAAATCTCCTCCCCTGATTCACTTCCCATGAGCTTAGTGGCTGAGTTGCTGGGATAAACAGAGTCACCAGACCCATAGATTGGGTGAGATTCCCCTAGACAGCAACGCCTACAAGTTTCTCTTTTCCACCAAGTTTGATTCCCCACTACTGGACGGCCCCATGAATTAACAGCAGGAAGTCCTGCTGACACTCCTTGCAACACCTTTGCCCCACGCTGCCCAACACACACACGTGGCACACACGTGCAGAGAGGCCAGTCCACGACAGCTCCCCCAGCCCATGAGGATGAACTGAACGGCCAGCGCCTCCTCAGGGTCCATGGCTCTTGGGCCCCATAGAAAGCTGGGTGCGCAGGCCGGGGTCTCAGGCGGGTGAGCAGGCGGTCTTGTGCTCCTAGGTCTGGTGTGCCTCGTCAGCTGTGCCATCGGCTTGGTGTTCACCATGGAGGCTGGCAACTACTGGTTCGACATCTTCAATGACTACGCCGCCACGCTGCCCCTGCTGCTCATTGTCCTGGTGGAGGCGGCTGCCGTGTGCTACCTGTACGGACTGAGGAGGTAGGAGGCCTGCCCCGCCAGCCGCCCAGGAAACCCACCCGTGAAGGCCATGCCTCACAACACTTTCTGCCACATGTAGTTTCGAGAGTCCCAAGTGTTCACATTATGCACGTGGGTCTTTGTGGTCTGCAGCGGGGGGGGGCAGGTGGTGATGGACACGCTGCAGGGTCCAGGAGAGGCAGGGGCTGTGGTTCCCCCTGTGACAGTCTCACCCGGCCCCCTCCCATCCCCCATGGCTGCCTTTTCTGCCGTGGGGAGCAGTTTCAAAGGCCCTGGACTGGAGGTAAGACACCAATCCGGATGCTGGGCCTGGATCGGCCACTACCTGGGTGCCCTCAGGCAAGTCACATCACAGCCCTGGACCTCGGTCCCCTCCCCTGGGAAACGGGGAGGTGGCTGGGTCAGCATTTCTCAAAGTGCTGAGATACTTTCCATCCTCATTTGTGTGGGGGGGGGGCAGAAAAATATGATTAGCCTATCCAATCCATGGTAAAACGGATATATTGTCATGCTATTGCTAAATTCAGGTAAATGAGTCAATTATAAAAAGCCCACAGACGATGGGAATCACAATGGTGGGCTGCAGGCAGCTACACTTGGGAAGCACCACTCCATGCCAGCTCCAACGGGTCAGGGCCAAGGTGCTTCTGCTTCGTTCAGGTTTTCCCTCTGCCCCAGAAAACCTGCTCTGGTTTCAGGGGACAAAAGCGATTCCCCTGTGGGGGCGTTTCTAGGGGGAAGGAGAGTTGCTGACAGACAGCAGGGTGGGAGAGGTGGAGCAGGGCTGCCCTCGCGGTCCCCTGGTGTTGAGGACTGGCTTCACAGGCATCCCGCCAGGCCCTCTGGTGTACAGCAGCAGCCTCCAGCTGAAGGCCGGCACCAGGAGGATGGCCTCTGATGTCCACTCGCCTATGGGTGGTTGCTTTGCCCCCTCTGTGGCGGCCTCAGCCCTTCTTCCCTCCCTGCCCCCAAGACCCCCACAAGGAATCAGAGACCGCCCAGTGGTCGTGTTCAGACATCAGTGGTGCCCAGCACAGAATCTTCCTGAGCAGACGAGGAGGTGTGGCCTGGACTGCCTGGCGCCAACAGCATGGATAATCCAAGCTTTCTCTCCCCACCTCCAAACAGATTCGAAAGCGACCTTAAGGCTATGACTGGACACGCTCTGAACTGGTACTGGAAGGCCATGTGGGGCGGTGTGAGCCCGCTGCTCATCATCAGCCTCTTTGTCTTCTACCTGAGTGACTACATCATCACAGGGACCCTGCAGTACCAAGCCTGGGACGCCTCCCAGGTATGTAAAAATACTCAGCCCAGCAGCTGGGCTGAGTTTTTCAACATGGGCTGCAGTGAAGAGAGTGAGATTCCGTCCAGAACTTCCTGGTGGCCTCTGTCCACTGAGGCCACTCAGGCAAGGCCAAGCAAGGCTGGAGGGCATGGCCCCTGAGGAGCTGGGTGGGGCAGGGACTGGCGTTTACACTGGAGTTGCTAGGACAGAACCGGGGACTGAGAGGGGCACTCAGGAGGCTGGGCTGCATCTGCTCACCCAGCAGAGGGCAGCACATCAGTGTTTTAACAACCTGGACAGCCGTATCACGGCACCGGGCCTGAGGGTCAGCCTTGGCTGTCCTTGCACAGACACACTCTCATAAAAAAGATTTACTTTTTAAGGAAAGTAATACAACTGACCAATTTGGATTTCTTTCCCTGTGGGTAGAAGATGCTGCCCCTTAGCATATGGTGTGTGTGCAGTGTGCACCCCGTGCTCCAGTCCACACACTCCACGCTGCACCATGGCTGGGAAGGCGCCACTGCGTCTGGTTCTGGCGGTGGTGCCGAGCAGGGCTTCCCACCCTGCAGTGGAGGAGCAGGGTGTTTCCTCCAGTCCCTGCAGCCTGATACTTTTGGAAAATGCAATTAACAGTGAATTCCTTAAAAAAAAAGGTAGAGCAAATACAAGCACCAAATATGTATCAGATTCAGCAGACACAGGATTATAGGCTGTCAAACTGCTAAAATCATTTATGTTTCCTCCCAATTCCTGTACTCGTCACACAGAACACAATGAGTAACAGACGAGCAACAGAAGTCTGTGGGTGGTTCCCGCGGCCACACTCCGGCTGGCATTTTGGTTTACAAACCATACGTGCTTTGGTTGACAGCAAGTACCTGCTCCCTGGATTTAGCTGTCCTCTGGTTCCTTTGTGGAAAGGTAGTGTAGCATTTAGTGGCTTTTGGGCCTCAACTGGTTTCTCATCGGTTTTGCATTTACGGAACCATCCATCATTCTTCCAAGTAAGTCCTGAGGTCCATCAACACTTCTCCTGAGATGAGAGCTTTGCTGCTGGACACAGAAGCTAATAACCACATGTGGCTACTGAAATTTAAACAATATTTAAAATTCACTTCTTGCGCATCCCCGGCCACATTCCCAGTGCTCAATGGCCACCTATGCCTGGTGGCTGCTGTACTGGACAGGTAGCCCCTACATTTAGGTGCCCTGCTGCTGCCTTGAACGTAAGCCTTGGATTATCCAGATAGCTCCAAACAGTATGCACAGGGGGAGTTAGTCTGCCCAGCAGAGCCACTAGTGACCTGCACGGAGAGCTGGGGCGGCCCCGGGTGTAAGGATGCCCGGCCGCAGATGCTCTCTTCCTCCCGCTGGAGGGCCTGAGGCCCGGAGGGGTGGTGCCCTCGGAAGGCTCCGCATGGGAGGTTCTTTCTTCTGACACTCAGGTTCCTTCTTCAGGGCCAGCTTGTGACGAAGGACTACCCCTCGTATGCACTGGCCATCATTGGGCTGCTCGTGGCCTCCTCTACCATGTGCATCCCCCTGGGGGCCCTGGGGACTTTCATCGTGCGCCACCTCAAGCGGAGAGACACAGCCTCCGTGGCCTGAGAGCTGGGCTTCCCCGAGACTGCCGTCAGCCGCTATCTTACAGCCACTTACGTACAGATGGAGCCGCCTCGGCTGCTTTTGGAAATATTGACTCCGGAAGCACTCAGCCCATCGTCTTCTCGAGTCTAGAAAGGATTAGGAAGGTGAAAAGAAAGACTACTCCCTCAGCAGGACACACACCCCACCCGCCATCCCCAGAGTCACACACGGTGCTTCCTCCCTGTCACCACGGAGGCAGAATTCTCACAGCCAGTCTTGAAGACAACTGCTCGACTCTAGCAAAGTCCTAGAAGTAGGGCACACCGGGAGCTGAAATTTGACTACTGTTTTTATGGGATAAAATTTAAGGAATGTTTTCTGGTGAGATCCCAACATACTAGCGGGCATTCATTTTTAGAGAATTTTGAAAAGGAGTTTTTTAACTAAGATGACTAATCTGAATGTCATCAATGCAAAATTAATTAGTTCTTTTTTCAGTCACGGTGAACCTGTAATCACTGTGTTCTCCTTCGCTAATAGGATTGACTGGCCATAAAGAAAGAAGGCCTTTGTTTGGAGCTCACAAAAGGAGTCACTTTTGCCTAATCTGAGGCCTCTCAGTGGGTCCAAGACCAGTCCTCTCTACGAACAACCCCAAACCACCTTCGGCCCTGGTGTCTCACGACACTGAAAAGCTGCCAGAGCCTCTATGAGGATGAAAGTGAAGCTAACTTTCCCATAGACCTAAGGTTATATTTGGACATGATGACCAACTCTTTATAGGAAAGACCATAACCTAGTTTTAAATTATCTGTACATAAGTTTTCTAAAATGTATAGAAAGACGGCTCTCAAACAAACAGAACACCCAGTAAGTGAAGACACCATATTTATGATACAGCATTAGTCCACCTTGTGAACGTCTCCTGTCGTTTAACTGCAATAAGTAGGTCAGGGTTATCCCGGAAGTGAGGTCCCTTACTGCTCTAACACTCCTCAATTCCATGCTCTCAGTGAAGCACACAGTTTCTTTGAGTAGATTTGTACAGACATCTTTAAAGACACTTACACATTCACCTGGAACATCAGATGTTCTAGAGATGGCTTTTCTTTTTCATGCCATAAACTTCCCTATAACAAGAAATAGGCATTAGAAAGGTCTTAGGCAGTCTTGAACTTCCAGCTTCACCTGATGCCCATAAAAAGACCACTTGGTGGTGGTAGGCAAGCTGGAGAGCCGCATGTAAGTCAATGAAGTTAGAACACACCCCCACCCCATATACAAAAATAAACTCAAAATGGCTTAAAGACTTAAATATAAGACACGACACCGTAAGACTCCTAGAAGAGAACATAGGTAAAGCATTCTCTGACATACATAAATCGTGCCAATGTTTTCTTAGCTCACTCTCCCGAGAGAACAGAGATAAAAACAAACAAATGGGACCTAAACAAACTTAAGCTGTTACACAGCAAAAAAACCCCATAAACACAACAAAAAGACAACCTATGGACTGTAAGAAAATACTTGCAAATGATGTTACCAACAAGGGCTTAATTTCCAAAATATACAAACAGGTCAACAACAAAAAATAACCCAATCCAAAAATGGGCAGAAGGCCTAAATAGACATTTCTGCAAAGACAACATACAGATGGCCAACATGCACATGAAAAGATGCTCAACATCACTAATAGAGAAATGCAAATCAAAACTACAAATCAAAATGTCACACACCAGTCAGAATGACCATCATTAAAAAGTCTACAAATAGGGCTTCCCCGGTGGCGCAGTGGTTAAGAATCCACCTGCCAATGCAGGGGACATGGGTTCGAGCCCTGGTCCGGGAAGATCCCACATGCTGCGGAGCAACTAAGCCTGTGTGTCACAACTACTGAGCCTGCGCTCTAGAGCCCGTGAGCCACAACTACTGAAGCCCGCGTGCCTAGAGCCTGTGCTCCGCAACGAGAGAAGCCACTGCAATGAGAAGTCCGCACACCGCAACAAAGAGTAGCCCCTGCCAAATAAACAAATAAAAATTAAAAAAAATAAGTCTACAAATAACAAATGCTGGAGAAGGTGTGGAGAAAGCAGAACCATCCTACACTGTTGGTGGGAATGTAAACTGGTGCAGCTACTATGGAAAACAGTATGGAGGTTCCTCAAAAAACTAAAAATAGAGTTGCCATATGATCCAGCAATCCCAATCCTTGGCATATATCCAGACAAAACTATAATTCAGAAAGATACAGGCACCCCTGTGTTTACAGCAGCACTATTTACAATAGCCAAGACATGGAAACAACCTAAATGTCCATCAACAGATGAATGGATAAAGATGTGGTACATATATACAATGGAATATTACTGAGCCATAAAAAAGAACGAAATCATGCCATTTGCGGCAACATGGATGGACCTAGAGATGATCATACTAAGTACGTCAGAAAGACAAATACCATATGATATCACTTATATGTGGAATCTAAAATATGATACAAATGAACTTATCTATGAAACAGACTCACACAGAACAGACGTGTGGTTTGCCAAGGAGGAGGGGGCGTGGGGGAAGGATGGATTGGGAGGCTGGGATCGGCAGATGCCAACTATTATATATAGAATGGGTAAACAACAAGGTCCTACTCTAGCACGGGGAACTATATCCAGTATTCTGTGATAAACCATAATGGAAAAGAAAAAAAAATCACTTGGCTTTAAAATGCATGAACCAGCATTTACTTACCACAACTAGTCAGTCCTCTGATTTCTCATCAGAGGGTTCTTCGGTGTCACAAAACCTCGGCTATCAAGGCTTGGAGAGTGAGCACACTCAACAACAAATACACAGCACAGAGTCTGTTCCTGAATCCTTACGGGTCACAGTCTACGAGCCCCCAGCCCAGGTCACTGTCTTACAACAGGGGCCGCCCCTCGGGGGTTGGTTATCACCTGGGTATTTCAGCCCTGAATGCTAGGTATCCTCAGGAGTGTAGACACAAATGTTGTTCTAGAGCAGCTCTTCATTCACAGTTGCTGTACTTCAGTGGTCCTCCACCTCAGTGTCCATTCAAACCACCCGGGAGCATTTAAAACTCCTGGTGTCCAGGCCACGCCCTGGAACCTGCCAAATCTGAGAACCAGGGCCCTGCTTGAGAGAGAAGGAAAATGTGTCATACATTTAGGCACACTTACATCGAAAGTGACCTTTAAAAGTTTGAAAGCACTTTTGAGCATTTCTAATTGTATGGAAAAGTTACTTCTCCAGAATAATATTTGCTCACAGAAGTCAAACAGATGAAGTCCCATTATTATAGACTAATGTGCTCCAGATGAAAATGTCTCCAGCTTGGGTTCAGTTTTATTCTGCTTTCTGAGAACTGCATGAAGAGCAGAACATTTCATAGTAATCCTCAGTTCTGTTTCAAAAAATTCTTTGAATTCTTTGACTATTTTCTAGGGACTGCACAAAAGCAGTCATCTTAACATTTGTCCACCCTCTTCCAATAAGCTGGAGAGAAAAAGGCACGTTTCATCCCTGTGCCCTTAGCAGTACAATGACATTAGAGCCAGACACGGACTCCAGAAAGCTTTCTGATTATACTAAAAACACACCTACTCTTAGTTCTAAAGAATCAGGTAGGGAAATATTGGGGGGTTTTTTAGCAACTGTCATAAATAAAACCCTAAACAAATATATCTCTAGGTCTTTTTGGTCACTTATGAGATGTAGTTTTGTTTTGAGACCTCTCAACACAAGATTTTCCCTCCTTATGTAAACATACTAGCTAATTTTGAAAAAAAAAAAGGAAAATAAAGGAGAATCCATCTGGTCTCTTTTCTACTGCCTTCTCTGTTTGCTTCCTCACATGCAGTGAAACCGCACCAATGCAGTGCATGAAGGCCATCACGTGAAAGAGGATCACATGATAACAGGAAGGGTAGCATCCAAAAGAGAAATTAGGAGAAAAAATTCTAATTTGGTGGATTTAAACAGAATGTGAGCTCTTCCGAATTGCTGCAGAATCTTTCCAACCCTTTTGAGAGGTGCCCTGGGCAGTCTGCCCACCTCAGAATCCCTTGTTGGCTGAGGCCATGAGAAGCCACACAATAGGTTTGGGTGTGACCTCAGAACTGTCCTGGGGCGGAAAGAGCGTGTAAACTATTGTGTTAGATTTCTGTAAAAGTTATTTTACATAGAAAAATTAATTTATGGCTGTTCCACTTTATAGATAGAAAAGCTGGGGAAGAGAATTAATTCACCCAACCATTTTCTACTCAGCATCCAGTCAGGAAGAAAAAAAACGAGCGATTTAAACAATCCTTTGCAAGGCAAAAAGTACGTCTACAAATACGAAATTCTCAACCAGAATTTTCTGACCAGTCTCTTACATGTGAATCATGTGTCCTTTCGTATTGCCCACCTGCATAGGATCAGCCTTTATGGAGTATATTACAATCCAGTGTCTGTGTAGGCTCTGGGGAAAGTTCTGGTCCCTGGACTTCATGGCTTTTAGATTCTGGAAGGGAAAAAGACAATGATAGATAACAAATGATACTAATTACAGACTGTGATCTTTTCTAAGAAGGAAATAAATGGGCCAAGTGATGGTGTGAGAGGGACAGTGCTTCAATCAGGTGGTCGAGGAGGAGATACGTGGACTGAATTTTGAAGAAGAATGAACTAGTTATTGGAATTGCTGGAAGGTCTGTCCAGGCAGAGGCAATGACAGTGCAAAGGCCCTCAGGAGAGAAAGAGCAGAAAGGAGGCCTGTGGTTGGACTGGGGATGGGAGCGATGGGAGATGAGCTTGGAGAAGTGGGCAGAAACCAGGTCATATAAGGCCTTATAGGCCACAACAGAGCTCCGGTTTCCTTCAAAGAGCAAGAATCTCACCTGAGGGTTTAACGTGGGGCCCTGCGTCATCTAGTTTACACTTGAAAGATCACTTGTAGCTGTGGAGAACAGACTGGAGAGGGTTGTAGATGGGGACCTTGGAAAATTATTCCAGGAGCTACTTTAGGAAGTCCATGGGAAAGATGATGGTGGCAGAGACTTGGAAATGAATATGGAGAGGAATAGGTGGGTCTGAGTTATATTTTGGCAGGGGAGAGTTGCCAAGACTTGCTTATGGACTGGATGCATAGTTGAGAGGAGAGGGATGAAATGTTTGACTTACTGGGTGGATGCTGGTGGCATTTCCTGAGATGGAGAAAACTCGGCATGGAACCAGTCTGCAGAGTATAAATCAAGAGCTCTGGGGGGAAAAAAAAAGAGCTCTGCTTGACCATACTGAGTTTGAGATGCCTGTGAATCAGGTGGGAATATCAGGTAGGCAGCAGAACATTAGAATCTGAACCTTTTGGAAAGGTCCGATCTAGATGTATATATATTTGGGAGTCACAGCATCAAGATGCTATTTTAAAACCATGGGTCTAAATGACATCACCTGGGGTAAGTGGGTACATGGAGAGGAGGGCTTAGGACCAAAGCCTACAAAAAAATCCAACATGTGTCCAGACAGGGCCACAGGTTCTTTTCCATCTTTCTCATTGAGAGAGGGGGTCTGTGTCCCTCCCCCTGAATCTGAGTGGGTTTGTGAGTGCTCCAACCAATAGACTATGGCGGAAGGGACACCATTGGACATTAGAGGCTAGATCATACCATGCAAGCTTCCACCTGGTTTTCACTCCGGCCGCCGTGAACCAACCAGGTATGAAGTCCTACGACCTTGAGGCTGCCATGCTGCAAAGCCACATGGAGGTGCTCCAGCTCACAGGACCAGCTGGTCCACCTTCCACCCACCCTTGTGCAGCACCAAACCAGCGCAGACCAGAGACCAGCCCCTCTGTCAGCTGAGTATCACTGAGTGACCTCTGTCAGTGCCATCTGGAACAGAAGAGATCACCCAGCTGTGCCAGGCTCCATTCCTAACTCGCAACACTGTGAGATTACTTTCCAGAAATAGATAACTAGAACAGGGATAAAGCAGAGAGGAGACATCAGTAGGCAATGGAGTTGTGAGTAAAGCTGGACAGAACCCAGGAGAATGTGTGCTCCCAAAAGGTCAGGAGAAGGACATCTTAAATTCTCCAAACATGACTTACAACCTGTACTTTCTACTTCTCCTAACCTCAGAGTCTATGTTTAAACCGAAATCTAATAGGAGCTCAATTTAGGACATAAAATGTAACATGATATTTTAATAGATGAAACTTTAGCTTCCTACAGCTAGAAAAATAAACAGGCAACAGGCACGCATCACTGAAAATGGTGAAGAAAGACGAATATCTGGGCCTTTGGCTAAAACAAACAAAAAGCAAAGACAAAGTTATGCTCAGAATAATCTGTAAAGGGAAGTGCTAAGAACAAACAGGCCATCTGACCAGTTCACGCAGGACCAGGGCATTCGTGGTAATAATTAAACATGTCACAACTCCTTTTAATTGTCTCTCCCCCTCCACCCCCGCAGTGAAATCCCATTTATGGAGCCTCTGCGTGATGTCCAACACAGAGGATGAGAGCTGGACATCAAGGAAGAGCTCCCGCCTGTAGATTTACCTGGGTTTCTCAGCAGGGGTGTGTCCGTGTGCATGTGTTATCCTAGGGAACTGCCATATGGATGAGAATCCAAGAATTTATAGTTAAGAGACCAAGTTCAACACACAAGTGAGGCCCAAATATAAATTAGAGCCCATGTTTTCTTTAACTCCACGGCCAGAGTGCTCGCCCTCATGCGAGCCTTATTCAAAATCAGTTTCACAGAATCGTCCTATTGAGATGCTCTGTAAATAAAAAATTCCACAGACCAAAAAGTCTGGGTGCTGCTGCGTTGCACACACCCTCTAGGGGAGTCAAACCTCTGACAAGTCTGAGAATTGAGACAAGTCTTTGACTATGTTTAACCCAATGTTTCCAAATGGTTCTCACCACAGATCCCTACTGTCAAAAAACAGCTCTGAGCACACAGGACTCGTGTTATTCCAAACACTCAAGACAATGCTTTGCCGAACAGACTGAGAAGCTGGGGACCCAGAGCTCAGGGAAGAGCCAGGCCATCCTGCAAGACACGGCTGCGTGAGGAAGAGTTCTCAGCAGTGAAAACACCCAGGCCAACGGGACAGAACAGAAAGCCGAAACCCCGCAAGTGGAGGGGAGCCTGATGTGTGACGGTGGCAGCACCGCACAGCAGGACGGAGGGAGTCGGGAAGGCTCTCTGCTGACTCTTCCCGTTAACCCAGTGGGAAAAGAAACCTGGAGCCTGTGTCGGATGCCAGCACACAGTCCCTCCCCAGGGGCTACACTCTCCTCCCTCCATCACTTCAAGTATGGCCATGCGACTTGCTTTGACCAATGAAATGTGAACAGAAGAGATTGTCACCTTGACCTTCAAGCAGAAACTTCTCCCTTTTCTTTCTGCCAGGATAACTGGTAATGTTCCTGTGTGAAGCTGTTCCATCACTCTGGGTCCCAGGATGCAGATGTCATGTGGCAGAGCTGCAGCAGACCCTTCAAGGATACACAGAATGAGTGAGAAATAAGTCTTCATTTTTTTAAAGCCACTGAGATTTGGGGATCATTTGTTACCGCAGCATAATCTGATCTACCTGGATTGACACAGACCATCTCCTTACTTTATAGAATGGAGAAAAGACCTGACGTGAAAAAGCAAAATTATGTGAAAAGAAGTCCCTTGGGGTTGAGCAATGTTGTCTTACCCAAGCACAAGGGATGGTAGGAAATTTCTGGTAAATTCAACACCATTGAAATTATACACTTCTTTCACCAAAAGTAACCACAAGAAAATGAAAAGACAAGCCACAAACTAGAAGAAGATATATGTAGTACATATAAGCAACAAAGAATTACTCTCCAGAATATATAAAGAATTTCAGAAATCTTTAAGGACAAGCAATCTAACAGAAACAGGCAAAAGACCTCAAAGGCACAGCACAGGAACACCCGATTCCCTCCAGCACCAGCTCTGAATCATAACTTTGGATTTTTCTCTCCTTACAGGCTATGGGAACAGACTTCCAGAGAGCCCCACCTCCCGGTATTCATGCCCTGTGTAATCCCCTCCCCGAGTGAGCTGATCTAGTGGCTTGTTTCTAATGCATAGAATATGGCACAAGTGATGGGATGACACTTCTGAGATTAGGTTAAAAAAGACTGTGACTTCCATCTTGCTGGCTTTGGTGAACCAAGCTGCCAAGGTGGAGAGGTCCACGTGCCAAAGAACATAATATTTTAAAGACTTAACTGTAATTTATCTGTAGTAGGAAAACTTCTAACATCAGGACTCATAGGCAAGCAGGAGGAAAAACCCCCAAATGCTTGTTTAAGCCACTTCCCCCCAAAACACCCTTCACACACCACACACACACGTGCAAGGGTCTCCTAGGCACCGAGGTGTCTACATCAGCATTTCCCTCGGGCTCCCTGACATCTTCCTGTGGCCTGAGAGGACGTTTTCTAATAAGCATATTGTCCCACTTCTTGGTTGAGAGCCTCTATCATTTTGAAAAAGAAATTACAATTTGGAGGTGGGAATACAGGGGACATCTTTTAATGAACAATATACTAAATATTCCCCTGGAATACCTGTAACTGAAAAATAATTATAAGGATAAACACAATTTTTGAAGTGGCCATAATTGGAAAGTAGAATTTCAGAAGCTACTCATTTTCTTGCTTACTTACATTGTCTAATTCTTCTATAATGACCACACATTGCTTTGCATGTTTTTTATAAAAAAGAACATCCCTTTGTAAAACAAGGTATAGGAATGACACCAACATTAGTTAGAAAAGAGTATGACATTTTATTTTCACTTACGGATGGACAGTACATGAATTTAGAAATATAATCATTGCAGGGTTCTGAAATATTGATACCTTAAGATCTAACACACCAACATTAGCCCATTCACTGCAAAACAGCCACATCAGCAGTTCAGATTTGGTCTTTGTTGTGGTCGCTGAAGTAAGTTCTTAATGTGAAATGCCCAGTAGCATCTGAGTAATACATTACAGTAGACATGAACTAAGTTTCGATATTTCCTCTTTGGAACGAATTATGCTTATTTACAAGTTAAGAGTAGGTAGTTCTAATTACTTACCCTATTGTGAGTTTTAATGACTGACTTTAAGCTACAGAGGGTTTTCCAGCTATTATTTCCTTTAAAGTTTCTAAAAGCAACAACTCTTATTAATGTTTATAAAAGATAATGTTGGAAAAAAGGTAATGTTAAAATCAAGGCGCTCTTTAGAGATATTTAAGGACAGGAAAAGGTATTACCATTGAAAAAACTGTACATATTTTCAAGCACAACACAAATATTGTAGCAGTATTTAATTGAACTATTTTAAAATAGTGGCAATTATACTTCCTTACATACTTTTCTAATTTTTAAACCTCATAATTACAATTTGAATATACAGTCTGACTTATAATTAGAACTATGCACAGCTTCTAGAGTGTATTTTTTCAGATTTATTTCTTCACATAAATTAAAGTTTAAGTTGGTCCTTGATTTGGAGAGCTGTAACTACCTGGAAGCACTAAATTTTAGACTTACTGACAGCTAACAAAAACCCTTAAATAGGGAAAAGCATCGACACTACCGTGCGTGGAAAAGCAGCTGCTGCCTCCAAGTGCAACATCGGATTCAGCACAAGACCCGCTCAGAGGCCTGCATGTCTCCATGAAAGACCCCCAAGAAACCAAAAGGTCCAGAATGAAGGAGCTGACCAACCAAGGGCATTTTCCACACTGGGGCAATCCTGAAAACAGAGGAGGCTTTGGACCTCTAGCATAAGAGAGAGACTTCACATTCTTTGATTTCATTTACACCTTTTAAAAAAGATAAAATACACCTGAACCTTTTTCATCACACTTAAACTGCACAGCTCAAGCTGACTGAACTCATAAGGCAGCCCAACTGAAGCTCCAAAGGAACACCAGACCCTGGTCTCCTCTTTCCTACCATGTAGTCACAGACTATTTCGTCCAACTACTTGATGTATGTAAAAGACATTTTATAAACAGAGTAGACTTAGCTTATTATGAAACTAAAGAAAAGTCCAAAGATGTATGGAAAAGTATGCTTGCTAACAGAAACTGCTTCTACAGTGACAATAAACTGAGCTAGAAAAATAATTTCACTGTTTTAAATAAGGAAAGAAGCTAGATTTTTTTAAAATATATTACTTATTCTGCAACAGCTGATTAAACTGACAATGAATAGATTCCTTCCACTCCGTGAGCTGAATTGAGGTTACATTTTAATTATAGAATAGCTTCAAATGATAACCATCCCAATAGTAAAGAGATCATCAAGGCAGTAACATCAGATCAATTCTAAGTCATCACCCCCACACAAAGCGCAAGATGTGCTTTTGGATAAAGGATTTAAAAAGACCTTGGGCTGACGTGGAAAGCGGGTCAGTAAAGACTCCAGTTCTGCATAATGGAATCTTCCAAGCCAAGCCGCTTTCCACAGACACAAATTCAGTCTATCTTTTCTTTCTGGACCAATCTGGGAGCATCAACAAAATCTTTGCCATTGTAAAGAATAATAAAAAATGTTCCAATGCTTGCAACTCCCCAGAAGAGCACATATGCCAGTGTTTCTGTCCAGGTGTCACCTGTTGATTTTAAAAACAAAGAGCTGATAAATAACAAGTCATTTTATTGATACTAGATCCAGCTTTCAGCCGTTTAGCACATCTTGACAACATTAAAGTTTACAAACACATCCAAAGGAAAAATATAAGAACCTCTCAATTAAGGTTTAAAACAGTGGTTCTCAAACTCTGGCTGGCAACAGAATCCGCTTCAGGGCTTGATAAAGAATCAGCTGCTGGGCTGAACCCCAGTGTCTGTCTCATTTAGCAGGCCTAGGGTGGCATCCAAGAATCTGCATTTCTAACCAGTTTCCAGATTATGCTGATGCTATGGGTCGAGAGACCACATTTTGAGAACCGCTTGACTAAACTAATTTCAGGTTGTATCAAGCAAATAGTAATTATTAGTTTTAGATTATATACTTTAATATTATAAGAAATTATTACTAATAGTTTAGTTCATAGTCCTATCTATGACAGGTATCAGCTACTACCAAAATGCTAACACAAAAAATACTGGGTTGGCCAAAAAGTTCATTCGGGTTTTTCTGTTATGGAAAATAACTTTACAAATATACATGCTTCAGAAAAGTAATGTATTAAAGTGTATAGGGGCTTCCCTCGTGGTGCAGTGGTTCAGAGTCCGCCTGCCGATGCAGGGGACACAGGTTCGTGCCCCAGTCCGGGAAGATCCCACATGCCGCAGAGCGGCTGGGCCCGTGAGCCATGGCCGCTGAGCCTGCGCGTCCGGAGCCTGTGCTCCGCAACGGGAGAGGCCACAACAGTGAGAGGCCAGCGTACCGCACAAAAAAACAAAAAAAAAATAAAGTGTATAAAACAAAACTCAATAAATACAACATATTTAACACAACTCTCCTGAGATGCACTTTTTTTTCAAAGTCTAGAGTACATGAAGGAAGCAGCAGGCCAATGGGAAAAGGTCTATTTTGTTCAACTCCTTGAACAGGTGAACCCAGTGTTGCTTCTCTCCTGCAATAGTACTGGCCTCACCTGCTGACAGGGACACATGCAGAGGTCAACAGCCAGTTAAGAGGGCACGCCAGAAAGGAAATCAGGGTGTAGACACTTTCCTAATAAGCTGTCAGAGAACATGCTTGCATTTATTTGCTATTCTCTTAAATACCAAAGTAGGGGCTAGAAATCAGACACTGTCATATCTAAACACCACAAAGATCATTACTTTACAACAATTAACTGACATGAGATGTTACTAACCACAGCATCCAGTATCTTTTCACTTGAAAACATTCAAATTTCCACAATTGCTAATTTTGACAGCTCTGGGTTTTAAAACTCTTTTTGGATAAAGAAAAAAGCAGTTCCTCACAAGCCCACTCTGGGACACTCCCCAAAGGAATGGTCCATTTGTTCAGGCTGAGTCTTGGTCTTGATCTCCCTGCCTTTCCAGAGGTTCCACAGGGAAACGTAAGTATATAAAAAGACCAAAATAACAAAACTAATTCAGCAGTGCAGTGGTTCCCAGAAAATGGCATCCAATGGGCAATGTTTTAAAGAGAGAAGTCAAAGGATCTAGGGTGTGAACTGAACCGTGAGCAGCACATGCCAGCTGGTCCTGTCCTCTTCCTTCCTGCCCCAAATGTGACACAGACCCCCTAGTCATGCCGCACAGTGATGCTGTACTCGAGAGTCCTCGGCTTGTTTTTGCACTGTGATGGTTTTTACATTTTTAAAGAACTGTAAAAACAAACTGTGCAAACAGAGACCGTATATAGTTTACAAAATCTAAAATATTTATTATCTGACTCTTCAGAAAACGTCTGCTAACCCCTGCCCTAGAGTAACAAGAAGACAGCTCCTCCCTGTGTCATGACTACCTACACTGCTGAACACTGAGGGGATTACAGAGATGAACAGGTTCTGAGCCTCCTCCAAGAAGCTGGCAGAATTAGTGTGGGGTGTGGGGGGCGAGGAGTCCTTAATTCAGCAAAGTTTTACGGAGGGCAAAACTGTATCCCAGACACGGGAGGTAAAACAATGAGTAAGACACCATCTCTGCCTTCAAAAAGTTGCTGATTCAGTGAGAAAGACGAATGAGTATGCAAATCACTACCACACAAACAGAAATACACCTTGGGTGCATTCAGGACCCCAAAGAGTACAGCGCCTCTGAAGAAGAAATCCCTAGGTGCTTACAAGGTTAAAAGAAGAAAGTGCTATAAGAGAGGTACACAAAATGCTGTGGAAATCAGAAAGGGGGAGATGAGGTCTGTGTGGGAGAACAGAGAGACACTTCATGAGAGGAGAGCCTGAGGATGGCAGAAGTCAGCCAGGCAGAGAAATGTCAGCCCAGCGAATTCAGGATAGAGGATGTGACTGGAGGTGCCTAAGGCTGCACCTCGAGGCACAATGCAACGTGTTACAGACTCAAACTCCCAGAGCACTGAACACTGCTTAACATGCATTTAAGATGAAAATGTCTCCATTAACTTAGTAACACAGAAAAACATTGAGAGAGAAAAGAAAACCAATAAAGACTTTGTTAGCTCAGGTTCTTAGGCAATTTCGCTATTAAAATTTAAGAAGTAATGTATTCATCTATAATAACATTTATTCGTCCAACATAGGTGGTTGGTTAAATAAATTATACATCCATTAATGGAATACTGTGCAGCCATTAAAAATAAAGAACGCGGGGAAATATTTATATTGCTCAGTGAAAAAACAGATTACAAAAAAATTTGTATCTCACTTTTGAAAAAAAGAATACACACTTATAGAGATTAAAACATCAAAATGTTAAGAGTAATTAGCTTATCTCTGAAAGGCAAGAGGATAAATAACATTATCTTCTTTTTTGCCCAACTGTATTTTCTGTAATTACTATGTATTACTTTGATAGCAAGAAAAAAATATTTTAAAAAGCTTAAGTGGAAAAAAAAAAAAAAGCTTAAGTGGAAAAAAAAAGTATCAAGCTACTGAGTATACATTTTTCCTTCTGTCACATCTAAGGACTAATCCTCCCACCTGCCCACTTAACTCATTCAATTCAATAGGGAAACATCAAGTACTGAATAGGCGCAAACTTAAGACGCTGTACAGGAAAGTTCAACATTCTAAGAAATGACTGTAAGAATGTGAAACAAGGGCAGACTTACCAGCCATAAGCAAACAGATAATGCACATGGAAAAGGCGACAACCATGATAATAGGCAACTGGAAAAGAAAACGTAAAGAGAAACCATCACATAAGATGCTAATCAATGGTTGTACAATCAGTTATGCATGCTTTGCTTTAAAGAGAATAAAACCCTTCTGCAATCTAATATACAAAGTATCTTTCTTTCAGCAAAACACCATTATTTAGAGTTTCGATCATAACTGCCCAAATCTTCGAACAGGTTAAAAGATCTGAAAAAACATGGCTTTGCTCCAAACCAGGGAGTGCTAAGCAGAGGGAGGTCGCCCAGATGAGAACCCAGACACCAGGCCCCTCCACGCCAGGACACCCTGCCCACTGGAATGAGACCCCAGAGAGGCTCTTGAAAAGTCTTGTGAACAGAGGAGTCAACTTCAAGGTCACAAGTTTGCCTCTGGCAATCCCTGAACCTCAGGGGAGTAGTCTCCAGAAATGAGAAGCCCTCACACTCCCCATGCGTCTGTGTTCTCACTTAAAAAGGATCTGCCAAAGACAGTCACGTTTGAAAGAAGACAAACATTCCAAAGTTATTTTACTCCTCTCCCTGATCTGCTCCTTGGGGACACTTAAATATTTATGTTCCATTTAGAACAACATACAATGTTTTATATCAAGGGGAGTTGGCACCATCTCTAACTTCAGACACAATGCTTTTAACAACTTGAAAAACATAAACGTTTCTTACAGCCAGGAATTTCAAATCCCTTGGAACACTTAAAGGACTATGAGATTCTAATTCATCCACTGAATAGTTCCCAAGAAATAAGTCTATGGAATCCTAGAAGAGAAAAAAAGGAAATTAGTAACTCCCAAATTAGATATGATTATATTACAGAAGAACAGTACAAAGATACAGCCACCTAATGACCAAAAATTAGCATCAAATAACAAACTTACTTGTCTAAATCCATCAGAAAAGTTGTTCTTGTAATACCGTATCAGTGAGTTCCAGCCATCCATTATAAGTCCCAACTGAGTTCTCTTCCCAGTTCTGGTTAAATATGAGGTTAAGTTTTGAGTTACAGATTTGCATTAATATGCAATTATGCATTAATGCAATTATGCATTAGTATGCAAAAATATAAAATTCTCACACTGTTTTACAGCCAATAAGTATGTGGTATGGAGATAGGTGAATTATAAAGATTTTTTTTAAAAACATCCCTGAATATATGAAGGAGACACCTCACAAAAGAAACCAATATCGGGTCCAAGAAATGTGTATCCTATTTCTAAAATATTACCGAAGTAGGCACACAGAGGAAAAATGCTCAGTTCCACTTGCAAAGACAAGAAATAAGAAGAGAAACACACAGCCCAGGTTAAGTGGCATGAAACAGCAAAGAGACTGGAAAGCTTATCTTGCTCCCAGGGAATCCATATAGCAGAAAAAGACCCAACCACATGTGTAACAAATTCAAAACATTCTAACCTCTCACTACCCAGTGTGGTCCTTGAAAACAGCACCAGCACCACCTGGGTACAGAATCTCAGGCCCTGCCCCAGACCTGCTAAGTGGGACTGGGGTGAGTCAGGTGCACAGTAAGCTTTGAGAAAAGCTAAGGAGCCATGGTTCTCAACCCCCACTGTGCATCAGAATCACCCAGAGATGCTAAGAAGACACCAGTGCCTGGGCCCCATCTCCCTGCAGTCCTGACTTGACCGGTCTGAAATGAGGCCCAGGCACTGGTGGTTTGCTGTTGCTATTGTCTAAAAGTTGCCCGAGTGATCTACTATGCACCAGAACTGTGAACCACTGGTCTGGAATGGGATTTTAAAGCATGGCTTGCCTGGTAAAGTCAGTCTTCAAGGCACCAGTTCCCGCATACTGTTTGGCACAAGCATTTGCATTGTCAGCCCAGGCTGCGAGAAAAAGTAAAAATCAGCTGATAATGATTAAAATAACAACCAATGCTCTAAATCCAAATTATTTATTTCAAACTTTGAGTAACCTTGCCTCTGTTAAAGAAATTACCTACCGTTTTTGTAAATCTTCTCAAATTCATCTTGTTCTTCAAGCTTTTGTCCCACATGCAAAACTCCTAGTCTCTGGAATAAGAATCATACCTATGTTTATGTATAACAGATTTCAGCACATATGACTTAGGAAGAAAAAGCAGAGTCCCCAGATCATCTGTCACCTGGCTGTAGGTGGGAGATGCTTTCCCTGTACATGGGGACCACAGCACTCTCCCGCTCAGGCCAGGCTGCAAAAGCCTCTCTTTGGGCTTCCTTCTGCACATAGCCCCCACTCTCCCTTGAGCCCCAGCATCGCAGGAACAGTGGCAAGACTGTAAACTCAGAGACAGGGGCAGAAGGGAAAGGACGGGGGAGAGGGAAGGCTGCTGCAGGATTCCAGCCATTACTACCTCCTTTCCTGCCACCCCCAACCTTCCACTGACTTTACCCCTCTACCTCCTCACAATTCACCATCTCCAGACTTCTGACCTCCAAACTTATCCCCTAACCCTGGGACCCTTTGAGAACTGGGATGAATACTACCTACCTACCTCCCCACAAACAGCCCTTTGCATATCATCTCAGAGGACTCCTGGGCATCCTGAAGCTCTCTATGGACTCCCCACTGGAGTTCACTGACCACAGATTAGGAACTCCTGCCTTGGTCTTTGTCTCAGACCCGCTACCCTCTTAGAACCACCATCTTCACTGCTCAGCTCAAATGACATCTCGCTCTCTCTCCCTCAGAATGGGGCCTACCCATGCTCAATGACCTGCCCTCACTGGAAGGGGAAAGGCACAACTGGAGTCCCCACATTAGCTGGCATTGAGGCTAGAGAGGTTCCTGCCCAAAGACTCTCTGAAGGTTGGTTAGGTTTTATAATACTATTTTCAGCATGTAAATTAGTTAAATACAGATTACAAAACCTAGTTAAATAGAGTTCTGTTAATCAGCCTCGGAAACAACCATTCCTAATATTGTTTCTATTGAAAAATATATTCTGAAGTACAATAAATCCAACAGACTGACAAGGACACAGTACCATACAAGCTAGAGAATGCTCAAAGAGGGCAACCACTCCTTTGGTGTGTCCTACTTGAGGATTTGGGGAGGTATTTTCCCTCCATAATTCTGCCCTGAGTCCCATAAAATTGTCATAAACGAAGTTGAATGTTTACGAATTATTTAGGCAGGAAACCACTTGGGATGCATTTTGTTTGCTCCCTACATCAAATGCCAATGTGATCTGGAAATCTGGGATATACATATTTTTAATTCCAAATATAAAGAGAAGAAAATATTTATACCTATTCTTTCTCAACAACACAGTCTTACTGGTAAAGCAAAGCTGTGTCAGAAACTTTATACCTGGGAGTTAATATCCCTTGCCAAACAATAAAAGAGGTGCAAACGAAAACAACTTTTGAGGTACTATTCTGTACTACTAAAGAAGAAATAAAACCTTTCTAAATAAAAATATTTAATGCTGGCAAGATTCACTTTTCACTGCTGGCTAGTCTTAGGGGTAACTGGTATAACCCTCTTGGAAAGTATATATTCTCTTTAACCCAGGAGTTAACCCAAAGGAAATAATTCAAGCTAATAATAATATACATAGGTATATTCTCTATAGCCTTATTTATAAGCCAAAAATATAGAAACCTAAATGGCTTAGTAAATTATAGCACAACAATGCACCTCTTAAAAACTATGATCATGGGCTTCCCTGGTGGCGCAGTGGTTGAGGGTCCGCCTGCCGATGCAGGGGACACGGGTTCGTGGCCCGGTCCGGGAGGAACCCACGTGCCGCGGAGCGGCTGGGCCCGTGAGCCGTGGCCGCTGGGCCTGCGCGTCCGGAGCCTGTGCTCCGCGGCGGGAGAGGCCACAGCAGTGACAGGCCCGCGTACCGCAAAAAAAAAAAAAAAACTATGATCACATATAATGCTAGAGCAAAAAGGCAAAATTTAAAACTGTACACACACTGACCATGGTTATGGACAAAGTGTACATCCATGGATGGCAAGACACAAAACCAAAAAGAATTGGGTTAGGATGGGGGCATGTGAATGTTTCTTGTTATTGGTTTTTAGAGATGAAGTTTCTTTTTGCTATATTGTTTATCTGATAAAAGAAAAAAAGCATTTGTACCTGAAGCTGGGCCTGAAGCGAACGACGAGCTAACAGACTCTGGATCACATTAGTTCTGTCCAGACAATCCATGCAATTGCTGCGGAACACGCCTTCCTGGTTAGTCACCACCTTGCCGTCAGAGTCCACTAGAAAATAACTAAAACATATTTATATAAACACTCTCATACCAAAGTCAGCCAAGCCTACTAAGGACAGACCTCTTATAACACAGGTCCATGTCAGAGACGTTATTAAAACTGAATTAAACCTAAATTAAAAGGTCACATGGGAAATGTACAGCTCAGGTATATTTGATTACCAAAGACCAAAAGGAAGTTTGAACAGAAGAGGCAAGACAGCCCCTATCTCAAAACAACTGTAGCATCAAGGTCACTTCACCCAAGAGATGTGAAAAGGGACAGTTGGGAGTACTGTAAAGACGGCTATGGTCATCACCGTGTTTCCCTAAGGCCAGAAGAGGTCTTCCTTTGACATAATTATTGCACCTATGCCCCCTACATCGGGATTTCTTGAAGCACAGTCCCCTGTGCTATCTGTATCAGAATTCCCTGATGTGTTTGTTAAAAATGAGGATGCTTGGCCTTGAAATAAACTGAGTAAGACTCTCTGAAGCAAGGGCTGGATATTGTGCATTAAAAATATTTAAAAATCCCTTCTTAAAATGGGTAATAGGGCTTCCCTGGTGGTGCAGTGGTTAAGAATGCCAATGTAGGGGACACAGGTTCGTGCCTTGGTCCGGGAAGATCCCACATGCCGCGGAGCAACTAAGCCCGGGAGCCACAACTACTGAGCCTGCGCTCTAGAGCCCACGAGCCACAACTACTGAAGCCCGCGTGCCTACAGCTCGCGCTCCACAAGAGAAGCCACCGTGATGAGACCATGCACTGCAATGAAGAGTAGCCCCCGCTTGCTGCAACTGGAAAAGCCCATGTACAGCAATGAAGACTCAACGCAGTCAAAAATAAAATAAATAGATAAATGAATTAATTTAAAAAAGAAGGGTAATATATGCAAATAGTACTAAATTTATAAGGTATAATAGGGTATTATTTGAAAAATCCATTTTCCTTTCTCCCCTGAACCACCCAGATATCTGCACTGGAGCCAACCATGGTTACCAGTTCCTGTGTTTCTGTCATTTTTAACAATCTGTTCAGATTATTCTATGAACTCAAAAATTTGACAATGTTGACACAGTGTGGCAGTAAAGAGCATGGACTTCGGCAGCAAACAACTGGTTTGCTACCCTTAGCTCCTCAGGCAAGTTACTAGCTGTGTAACTTTAAGTAATTAACCTCATCTCTCAGAGCCTAAATTTTTTTCACCCACGAAATGGAGATGACAGCATCACCATTAGGCCGCTCTTAGGTTTAAATGAGATAATGTAAAATGCATATAAAGTGCTTAGCCAGAGTGTATGGGACAGAGAATACAATGAATACTAGATAATATTAATTTTATTGCAATTACTCCCCAAAATCAAAAAGTGAGGGAGAAACACAACAGATTCACCAAGGGCTAAAAATCATGACCTTAAAATTAAGGGCTTAAGGGACTTCCCTGGCAGTCCAGTGGTTAAGACTCCATGCTTCTAATACAGGGGGCATGGGTTCGATCCCTGGTCAGGGAACTAAGTTCCCACATGCTGTGAGGTGTGGCAGAGAAAAAAAAAGAAGGCTTATAAGAATGTGTTTAGACTAAAACTCTACATGAGGTTCATGCCAAACTGGTGAAGTTCGATTAGAGTATGTATATATAGAATGCATGTGAGTGTTGGCACCCCATTAGTACTTATAAACTAAATACTACATGTTTTATAAATATTATTTCTTAAACTATACAAGTCTAAGAGATAAGTATTATTATCTCCACTTTACAGATGGAGAAATCAAGATTTGAAGATAACTAACTTGCTCCTTGGTCACATGGCTAATACGAGGCAAACTGAGATTTCAAACTTATTGTGTAGGACCCCAAAGCCCAGATTCTTTCCACTTCCCCCCAAATCCCTGGAAACAAATGTGCAGAGAGGTCATCTGAAAGTCACAGGTGAAACGTCTACTGTCCCTGTGGAACATAGTGAGAGCAAGGGACAAAGATTCTGGTGTCAATGCTCCCTTCTTTCTTACACTCTGTGGGGCAATAATTAACAGATAAACCCAAGGAAGTAACCCCTCTGACAAGGTTTCTCTACCCCAATAATCATATAGGTCAACCCCCCTTCACTAGCTATGCTCAAAACAAAACCTCATAGAAGAGAAAAAAAAAAAAGCAGATTTAATTAACTATAGCTGATGACAATATGTATAAAAATATTTTTTTAAAAGCTGAAGGGCTTCCCTGGTGGCGCAGTGGTTGACAGTCCGCCTGCTGATGCAGGGGACACGGGTTCGTGCCCCGATCCAGGAAGATCCCACATGCCACGGAGTGGCTGGGCCCGTGAGCCATGGCCGCTGAGCCTGCGCGTCCGCAGCCTGTGCTCCGCAACGGGAGAGGCCACAACAGTGAGAGGCCCGCATACCGCAAAAAAAAAAAAAAAAAAAAAGCTGAGCAAATGTCTACAGAAGTTTTACTATGTTACTGTGTAACTGAAATTACACAGTGCATTAGAACTACACAGGCAGAACAAAATGAGACTGGTTTCCAGATTCCTACTTCTGGCTTTAAAAATAGGTAAAGACTGACATGTGCATAGAGTACAGCGAATATATGAACCCACACAGTAAGTAACACTGTAAACACATATGAGAAGTACCATGAAGATATTCAGACCCTTTGATCCATTATCCTACCCTCAAGAATTTATTTCAGGAAACAGTTTAACAGAAGTAAAAATATATTTATACCCAGAGTGATTCACTGCAGCACAATCTTTCATGGTAGAGAAAAGGAAACAAACCAGATGCGCGATGCAAAGAAAAGCATTTAACTGAAACTGTACTATGACAAAATGGAACACAGAAAAGCCATTAAATGCTATCATTACAAAGACCTGGTAGGCTAATGACAAAATGTGATAAAATGTTTAGTGAAAATAACTGAACATAAAACAGTAGCAATCTAACTTCAATTATATAAAAATTTGTAAATGCGTAGAAGATAATACATAAAAATATGAAAATACCTGGACTTGGGTCATTTTTAAGAATTTTTAAATATTTAAAAATTACCAAGTCTCATCTTTCAGGGGAAAAAAAAAAACTACAAATGAGGGTATAGACAAGTGCTATCAACCTAGTGAACTATATCTGTAAGTCTGTTAGATAATGCATAATATACATGATTAACATATGCACCTACCTCATCCCT
This sequence comes from Grampus griseus, assembly GCF_964374135.1. NCBI lineage: Eukaryota > Metazoa > Chordata > Mammalia > Artiodactyla > Delphinidae > Grampus > Grampus griseus. The sequence goes on along the minus strand of NC_139004.1, from coordinate 62,555,709 downwards.
CAACCTCTGTAGGGAAATAACATAGCTTACCTTAATTCATCTTGCATTTCTGCTACTTGATCCAATAAAATACTTAGTCGATCCCATCTCATATTTTTACATTCCTTATGGAAGTCAAAGGCAATATATCTACCAAAAGAAAAGATATTCAGAAAGTGACTAAAGATTATTCATTTTCTTTCTGTTAATAATACCTTCATAAGCTGATCCTCCTCTCTACATACACATCGCCTGGGAACAGTAGAGCCTCCTTCACTCTGGGTTTACCACTATACATATACACATGCATGCAGGCATGCACAGACACACCCACCTTCTCATGCTCATATCTACTGAAGGAAAAAAATACACACACACTCTCTTCTATCTTCACATGTTTTTCTAGAGGCCCTGAGATAGGAGTAAAGAAGCCCAGCGAAATGCTACAGAAGCGAGCTCAGGAACAGCAATCAGGCATGTTAATATAAAGTAGCCTTGTCCAACTGAATATCTACTGTATATTTATTCTCTACCCCCATGTGCAAAGAATAGGGTCTTTTTTTGATTTTCAAATCAATTAAGATGTTCAAAATGGTCAAATGCGATTCAGTCCAAGGAGGACTGGACTGCCTGTTGTGTATTAGGGGCTGTGAGAAGAATAGAAGCAGGATGGTCCCCATTCTGGTTAGTTACTGTTCATCCTACCAAAATATTCATTATCACTATCCATACATCACACATACATGTGGTAGAGAGAATTTTCTTGTCCATCAATCTGTAATGGGCTGTTTTCAGTTATCTAATATTTAAGAGGTATAAATCTCAAAGTTAGAACATATCTAACAGTGAAGGTGCCCTACTATGAGCTGGAAAATGTTGCCCCTGCCCCTTGAGAGGGGGAAACATCATTAACCAACTCCCGAAAGTCAAGAGAGGAAGAAAGAATGAAGAGAACCTGGGCACCAGGGTACATGAAGATTCTCACACATTCCACTTCTACCCAACTTCCTATTCAGGGATCAAGTCAAGTCATAAAGGAGGAGGACTAGAAGAACATTACACTCTCATCTACAGAGTTAAATTCAGATTAGGTGTCTGCTCTCATGGAGCCTTGGCTCCAATGGCCGAAGGGACATCAATGTAGGGAGGACTTCCAGCAGGTCAAGAGAGGGGCTTCTATCACCTCAATGGTTATCTCAGGGGAGAATGGGGTACTTAGAAATTAGTATAAAAACAGAAGTTAGCCAACTGTGACGCCAGACTTTGGGAAGACTGCGAGTGGGGGGAAGCATTTTCAAAGGCAGCTCCATTAGAAGTGGTGGTGTGATAGTTATTTTTGGAGTGCTCTGACCATAGCTCTAGACTTGCCTGAAAAATTTAAGTGGCTCACTAGCACATAAATGCACTTGGATTCTTAAGCTTGTATCCTTCTAAAATTACATTTGTATCTTCTAAGAATGTCTTACATCACTATATTTTGGTAACAATAGCTTTAGGGTGTTTATTCCTTAGCAGTATGTAACCTCCAAGTGCCCTGGAACACCAAGGGCATAACTTTAGACTCTGACTTATGCCTCAAGTTCTCAAAGTTAGCTGCTGCTACAAGCACTAGAGGCAACTCTGGAGATGAGTATACCTACAGAAACCCTCTGAAGCACAGACAGGGGCTTAACCAGGGGTGTACAAAGGAGGCAGCAGATAGACTTTTTCCAGAATAGACATGTTGGACTCTAAACCCAGTGATGCTGATTTTTCAGGTCTTAGGTATATTCTGAGTAATTCCTCTGAGGATTTTGAGGCACATCCTGGATAGGAATCACTTCTCTGACTCATCCAAGTGTGTTTGGGCAGGTTCCACTATGAGAAGGCAGAAATGGGCATGGAGTAAGGGTCTGATAAATTTGCTAGAGTTTTTGAGTTGGACAATAGGCTTAAATTCTTCCTCAAAGGTTCATTATATCATTCTATTTTTCTGTATGTCTAAAAATTTCCAGAGGTTAAAAAAATTCTCCCCAAATAACCGAGTACCATTTCTTTTAAAGTCTTCCCCCAATGCCTGTGACCACTTCCTACCACAGTATACCCCCACCTCCTACCCCGGTTTCCTAATGCAGAAGCTCCAAATGGGCTGACTCATTACCCTGCACATTTCCACAGGGCAACTGTTTATGTTTTAGGATCCCCCCTCTTTTGACAAGGGCACACAGAATTTGTAACTATTGCCTGCTGCCTTACAGGAGGGCAAGCTGCTGCTCCAGACAAGGCCGCCATGCAACAGTAAATTGCTCCAGCTCGTGTGGAGGTCAGGACCAGGCAGACCACACCAAACAAGCATGAGTAACTGAAATTCAAGACCCAATGGGCAGAGCGACACAAAGCCTCAAGGAGAGGATTTTAATCAAGGGCTAAACTTTTACAAAATTCAAATTAAAATTCAACTGTTAAGAAGTTATTCTGCAACATGAATTATGCCAGAGAAAATTTCAAGCTAACAAAATCATGCTTTGAAAACAACAAACTGAAATACATCTAGAGAGATCTATGTACTTACGTATATATGCACGGCACATCTACTGTGAAAATACCTACAACAGATTTCTAGTGAGGTACCTGATCATTCCATTTGCCAAGGAAGACACCATTGTTGCAAACGCCTGTTCAAGTGGCTTCTCTGAGCCCTTCTGATTAACCTGTAAAAAATTAAAAACACCACAGCCTGCTTTTTAAAAAAATATTTGTTTGTTTATTTATTTATTTATTTATGGCTGTGTTGGGTCTTCATTGCTGCACGCGGGCTTTCTCTAGCTGCAGCGAGCAGGGGCTAGTCTTCATTACAATGCGCGGGCTTCTCGTTGAGGTGGCTTCTCTTGTTGTGGAGCACGGGCTCTAGGCACCTGGGCTTCAGTAGCTGTGGCACGTGGGCTCAGTAGTTGTGGCTCGCGGGCTCTAGAGCACAGGCTCAGTAGTTGTGGCACACGGGCTTAGTTGCTCCGCGGCATATGGGATCTTCCCGGACCAGGGCTCAAACCCATGTCCCCTGCATTGGCAGGCAGATTCTTAACCACTGTGCCACCAGGGAAGTCCCACCATAGCTTTCTTTTAAGTTTAATTAGAAGGACAGAGTGACATCAGCAAAATGGCAGACTAGGAAGCTTTAAGCTCTTATACCCTCACAAAAACATCAGAAAAAAGAGAAGCTGTCTAAGCCAACTTCGTAGGAGCTCTAGAAAAGTCAAAGGTTTATAGCAACCAGACAAATGTCCAATCAAGATAAAGCCATCCTCAAAATAGTAGGACAATTCTGTAGCACTTTTCTTGCCCTTATCTCATCCTTTCCCCAGTGCAATGACGATCTTAGCTTAAGCAGCAGCAACACAGTTCTCAGCCCCCCTCCACAAATCGGAGCAGACCAGACCTTATTTGCACACTGCTCATATAAGCTACAAGAGGACTATAAACCAAGACGCCTAGGGCAAGATATTTCAGGTGGAGACATAAAATAGACCATCTAAAGCCTGCAGAAGCAGCTGGGGTGACACTCTTTGAGAAATTAGGATACTCAAAAGCAGCCATGTATACGGAGAGTTTTAGACAGCCGTATGCATACCCAAGCAAGATGCATGCTCAGAAAAGTCCTGAAAAGACCTTAAGCCTTCACCTCAGGCTAATCCCTACGTTCAGAGCAAGCCTAACTAAATAAGCGAAGGACTGCTCCAACACAGAAGCAGTCTGCAGAGATTAGGAGAATGGGGTTGTTCTCTCTTTTTTGTTTTTTCCTTTGTCTATTTCAGTTCCTTGTATTCAAGGAAATTTCTGTCAAAACATTAGCTGAAAACAAGCTAAAAGAACGGAGACTTCAGTGAGCATACATAACAAGGAACAGTCTTTGCAAAAATAGTTTGGAAAAGTCTCAAAACAAATAGATTACTACAGCATTCAATAATCAAAACAAAAACAAAATAAAACAATAGCAAACCCTGAGAAAGAAGAATCTAACTTCCAGAGTTACTACATTATAAACATCCAATACCCAGTTTTCAAGAACAACAACAAAATCATAAAGCATACAAAAAAACACAGGAAAACAAGGCTTAGCTTATTCAATGGAAAAGGATAAATTGATAGAAACCATCCCTGCAGAAGCCTTATTTATAAAAAGCTTTCAGGGAATTCCCTGGTGGTCCAGTGGTTAGGACTTGGCGCAGCCTGGGTTCCATCCCTCGTTGGGGAACTAAGATCCTGAAGGCCGTATGGCGTGGCTAAATTAAAAAAAAATAATAAATAGGACTTCCCTGGTGACACAGTGGTTAAGAATCCGCCTGCCAATGCAGGGGACACGGGTTCGAGCCCTGGTCCAGGAAGATCCCACATGCCTTGGAGCAACTAAGCCCATGCGCCACAACTACTGAGCCTGTGCTCTAGAGCCCTCGAGTCACAACTACTGAGCCTGCGTGCCTAGAGCCCACGCTCTACAACAAGAAAAGCCACTACAGTGAGAAGCCCATGCACCACAATGAAGAGCAGCTCCCGCTCGCTGCAACTAAAGAAAGCCGGCACCCAGCAACAAAGTCCCAATGCAGCCAAAAATAAATAGATAAATAAATGTTTTTAAAATTTTTAAATAAATAAATAAATAACAAAAAGCTTTCACAATAACTGTCTTAAATACGCTCAGAGCTAAAAGAAAGCATGGACGAAGAACTAAAGGAAATCAGGAAAACCATATATGAAAAAAATAAGAATATGAACAAAGAAACAAAGTATTCAAAGGAACCACACAGTAAGTCTGGAGCTGAGAAGTACAAAATGGAAATTAAAAATTCACTAGAGGAGTTCAACAGCACATTTGAGCAGGAAGAAAGAAGAATCAGCAAACTTGTATAGGACAAAAGAAATAATCAAGTTGAAGCAGCAGAAAGAAAAAAGAATCGGAAAATTGAATGGAGCCTGGGGAACTTCTGGGATACCATCTAACAGACAACATATTCATTATGGGAGTCCCAGAAAGACAAGAGAGAGAAAGGGGCAGAGAGATTATTTAAAGAGAAAATGTCAAAAAACCTTCCCAAATTTGATGAACAATATAGATCTTCAAATCCAAGAAGTGCCCAATCCCCAGATATGACGAACCCAAGGAAACACACCAAACACATTATAATCAAACTACTTAATGACAAAGAGAGGATCTTGAAAGCAGCAAGAGAGAAAGGACTCATCACATACAAGGGATTCTGAATAGAATTATATGCCAATTTCTCTTCAGAAACCTTGGAGGCTAGAAGGCAATGGGATGATATATTTAAAGTACTGAAAGAAAAGAACTGTCAACCAGTAATTCTATATCTGGCAAAACTGTCCTTCAAAAATGAGACAGAAATTAAGACATTCTTGGATAAACAAAAGTTAAGGGAGTTCATTATCCCTAGACCTGCCCTACCAGAAATGCTACAGAGAGTTCTTCAAGTTAAAATGAAAGAACACTACAAAGTAACTTGGAGCCACATAAACAAAAACATTCTGCTAAGGGAAATAAGATGCAAAGGAACAAATATTACACAATACAATTTATATGGGATACCCAGAATAGACAAATTTATAGAGACAGAAAGTAGAATGGAGTTACCAGGGGCTGAGGTAAGAGGGATAATAGGAAGTTACTGTTTAATGGATACTGAGTTTCTGTCTGGTATGACGAAAAGTTCTGGAAATGGTCAGTGGTGACGGTTGCACAACACTGTAAAATATTTAATGCCACTGAGTTGCACACTTAAAAATGTTAAAATGATAAATTTTGTTAAAAAAAAAGGATGCTAAGGTTTTATTCCCCCCAAAATGTAAGAAACATACCAGATTGATTATGACTTGTTTTCCATAAATAATTATTTGTGAATCAAAATGCCTTTGGAAACCATCCATCTAGAGAGGGGGAAAAAAAGAGTTATATACTTTACCAGATTACATTATAAGAATACTTATAAGATGTTAAAAAGTGTCTCCTTAAATGTCCTATCTCTATATTCAAAAGAATGACATTAAGATGGACTATGTCTTCTAGATATTCTAAATACCATGTAGTGAGTAGTAACTATAAGCCATTCTACTCTGAGCTACAATATTACTATTTTATTTCTGAGCATGTCAAACAGAATACACTAAATATTCTAAACAGTGTAAGACTGAAAATCTTACTGAGATCTCTAAAATCTAAATTTACCGTGTCAGTTTGTTTTTCCACATTTCTAACATGCCACATACACAGCCCTTTGGTTTATAAGCTCGCTAAGTGCCAGAACCAAGGAGAAAGGCCTCAAAGATGTTGAAGTCTGACTTATAAGAAATAAATACATGCTCTATACGCAAACTATAATGCCACTAAGCTTCTATTTATAGCCAATGAAAAAAGCATGGAAGATACACACATGATTTGCTACTTTGTTGATCAGTGGCAGTGGTTTGTACTTGAGATTTGGTCTTTGAGACCAGTAAAGTGGTATTGATCCTCGAGTCTAAAAGAAAAGAAAAGATATGTAAAAAGAAACATACGCACAAACTTGTTTTTCTCACCTTATTGTCAGCGGTATATACAATATCAATGACCGCAAAAGAAAAAATAAAAATGCAGTCTACTAACTATGAAAGAAATCCATGCATACTGGCTCCTAAAATTCGTATTTTGGGGCATGCATTTGGAAAGGACTTTTTCTGATTTTATATACATGCACTTGTGTAGTAGACAGTTGTGTTTCTCCTAAATTCTAAAATAAATCAATTTTTATCTACAAGTAAAAATTACCAAGTTACATCTGGTATATAATTTGGCATTATAATAAAACTAGAAATTGCTTTATTCATTCTCAAAAGAATATGTTTATGAACTTAAAAATATTTTTAGCCATTAATACTCCGGAGCAGTAAGTGATCCACAACCCAGATATTATGTCACAATGAATGCAAGGCAGGTAAAGTCAGTCATAAGCCAGCTGCTTGTCCTGTCATCACTGCCCTGAAGAAGTCTAAGGGGTTAAGCAGACCAGTGGCTCCATTTCCATAACCCTTGCACCTCCTACCCTACCCTCTCCTTTAGGGATTTAATTCAAGGGCAGAAAACGTCGGCAACTGAGTGCCAGGTATTAATGGAATATCCTTGTTTGGGGTGAACTCTTTCCATATTGTAGACAATGATATTACTTTAAAAAGGAGAGAAATTTCAACAATATGTCAGGAAATTACAATCCAAGTAGAAGAGACCAACTGGCTGGCTGCCTAACAGACACGTTAACTTGCCTGTACAAATGAAGCTCTGCTCCCATTGTAGTGCACAATTTGTTCTGTTTCTACAAAGTTAGCTGCATGGCCTTCAGAATCAATTCCTGAATTGGAAAAAAATTAACTATATTTATTACATAAGAAAAACATCAGAAACTCACTAATTCACTCTAACTTGAAGAGAATTAAGTCAGTTCAAATTAGTGGAAAAGTACTTATAAAACTAAATTTCAAACAAATGCATAGTCCACCATCAGAAAGCTCACAAAGCTCACTCACTTAAACAGGCTTAAAGGTAGTATTAACGACCTAGTAACAAACAAGTAATGTTGGCTGCTGTTTAATATATCAATTGTTTATATACACAATCCCTCTAAAACAGTGTTTCTCAAAAGAAGTTCTCAAAAACCTCTGACAGTATACCCATAGATCCCAATTTTGGAAGTTAAAACCATTAAACACAATATTAAATGCAAATGTGGGCCATTACGTTAACAGTATTTTGTTATAACGATGCAAATGGTCCAGCAGATGCGTATAATTTTAATTACCAAAATGAAAGCACAAAAACTCTATATGATCCTACAATTTCTACAACTCCATGAATATACCCAAAAGAACTAATTTGAAAAGCACTGCTCTTAAATATTTAGCCTTGATTTGGTTAGTTCTTTCAAATGTTTGAAGCATTACCTTACTATCTTGTTTACATAAGAAAAGCTTGCTAAGCAAAGGCAACTTTCAAGCGAGTCCCTGACTCAATTAGGACAAAAAAAAAAAAACCCAACAGATTTTTAATGATCTCAAATATTTCTTAACATTCTTTCTATCTGACGTACTTCTAAAACATATAACATTTTGAGGTGTAACATATAACATCAGTGTTTCTGTTAACATATTAACAGAAGGGAAAAAAATTATAGTCAAATCAGCAATAAAATGCCTTCTCAGTACGTTCTAAAATTACTTGTCAGAAGCATGGGCTATACTTGGTTCTGTCCAGAATTCCCATTAAGGAATAATATTTTATTATTTTAAATAAATAAAATATTTTAGTTATTTTAAAGTAGTTATTTTAAAAAGTGAGATTGAGAATAAGAGTGAGATTGTGTGTGTGTGAGAGCGAGTGAGTGTACGAGACATCTTTATGAAGCGATTTCCAATATATATTAAGTTAAAAAAAACCCAAGGTGCAAGAAAATGTACACAGTATACAACCACTGTCTGCAAAAGAAGGAGAACATACTTGGAATAGCATAAAAATTATCTGAAGGATAAGTAAACTAACAACAGATCAGCTGGTCGGGAGGTTAAGATGCAGCAGATGAAGTCAGAAATGAGAAATATTTTTTAACTGCATATCTTTTTATACCTTTGATGCCTGATCTATGTGACTGCATTACCAATTCAAAACTTTTAATTAAAAAATATGACTCCATCCAAGAAAATCCAGATACAAGGGCATTGCTAACTCTAATCCTGGTTGTGTGATCTTGGCCAGGTCACTAACTAAATGTCTTTCTTCCTCTGCTATATCACCTATACTAAAGGAGATTAACCAAATGACTTTTACAACTTCCTGGCCCAAAACTTCTATGATTTACCTAAGGGTCCATAGGATTCTATTCTGATATACTCTGGCTTAAAAAAAAAAAACAGAGTTCGGGAAACTCATTTTCATAATGACAGTAACCTCTAATACAGATTTTAAAAGCTTCGTTTAAGCAAATTAGCGTGTTGCTAGCACAAAGCCTAAAGAATAAATGCTCAAATGTAAATCTTCAAAGTTGAAGGCATAAGGTCAAATGTCTAGCTTTATACATGCAAAGAAACCAACAGCAATATAAGAAAATACTTTCTCATATGAGTTTAGGTTATTGAAAACTATAGTGGGTTCAGCTATGCTCTCAGACATCCAGCAAATAACATGATCAATTCCTCTTAAAGCAGTAAGAAGCAGCCTACAGTGTCTCATTAACATCTGCAATGTAACTACAGTAGCTGGAGTAAAGTACAGAAGACCTACCTAATTATCATAATGAAGCAGGAGATAAATATTTAGCAAGGCTATCAAATGATAATGAAACAAATAAAATACAAAAGGTTACATTCATGTTACCATGAGCCAAACATTAATTAGAGATAGATATAACCCAGTACCAAATCGTGCTGACAAAATTAATCTCACCTCTTACATAATAGCGGACACCAGCTCTGAAACAACTCCTCCTCGAGATGAGAATCCAATCAAAGTATTTTCCATTAATAGAACATGAGTGCATAGTAATAACTTAACTACATTAAGAAAAATATAACATATTGCAAAATCATATGTATTATTTTCAAATGAAATTTGAATCTACCCTAGTAAGAATGTCTCTGCCTTTAGAAAATAAAAAGGAGAATATGCAAATTTTTGGTTCCTCATGAATATTCACAACCCTTTAGTACTGATTGTGAAGTTTTGTCAAGTCAGTAACCCTATAATGACATACAGTCAGTGTGTTTAAGTGGCTCATTACAGTGTTTCTATTTAAATAATATGATTTCCTTTCCCAGATAGTCTCAACCACTTTCTGAAAGTAAAGAATATTAACCACATCACAAAAAAATCTTTGAATGAAAGACTTATACATTTAAAATAGATTAACCTTCCAATAAGAAATGGAAAAAAAGGGGGAAAAAGACTAAGCTACTGAAGTTTATATTATATGCATAATTATAATTACCAATAACAGTTGCTAAGTATATAAAGATTTACAGATCAAACTGTAAATTAAAGATTATTCAGAAACAGAATGTATCTCTCTCTTCCTCATAGGTTTGGGTTTGCCCTATGGTTATTTCCTATACATAACATTTTGCTTAATGTAATTTGATTCATCCATTATAAAGCATTAAGAGCATAATAAAATAAATATCTATAAACCTACCTCCGACTTGCGAAAAGTATCAAAGCCCTGAATCTAGTATCTGTTCCTTCTTCATCCCATCCAACTGCCTTCTTCCCCAGAAGCCCTGTGGAGACGATCCCCCTGCCTTCTTAGTTTCATTATATGCAACCATGACGTGAAAACACACAGCTTGCTTTTGAGTTTTATAAAAATGGCACAACACTCTTAAAAAACTTCAAGTCCTTGTTTATGCCCCCAGTAAGTACCTAAGAGTCATCCTTGCACTGCATGAAGCAGTAGTTTGGTCCTCTTCATTGTTGTGTGCAATCTATAAGAACCATGTCACAACAGCCCTAATTCTTCTGCTGATGGAACTCGTGGTGCTCAGAGTTTGCTCTAACAGTGGTGCCGTAAACATTTTTGAAAAACCTCCTGTATAAATGTATTGTGTATGTAGAGGGGAAGGCCTGGTAAATCCATAAGGAAATGCCAAATAATTTTCAAAATAGTGGTACCAAATGATACTAGCAATATGAATTTCTTGTGATTCATCCCTCTCTATCACCTGGTATCATCAGACTTAATAATGAGTCATCTTGAGCTCCCAATTCACAAACCTTTAAAACCACAGTACTAGAGAAGACTCCAAAGCCGTTATTTACTCATTCATTCATTTGGAGCAGGGCACAAAGATGAATCAGACATGGATCTGCCTCTAAGAGAACTGAGTATAGCATGGAATATGTCTGTTTTATGAATCATTTTCTTCTGATTACAAGATGAATATCCATCCAAAAGCATGTAAGGAACGAAAGAAAAAGAAAAATCATGCAGAATCCCACCACCATGACACAACTTTTAAAATGTCGATGTATTTACTTCTAATCTTTTATCAATTAGTGACTCTCAGGGCCATGCACTCCCACTTGGGGATGCCCATTTCACACTTTCTCTTCAACCTCCAGCTACTACTCACAGCTAATGGCACTGCTTCCAATTTCACTGTGAAAATAAAAGCCATCCACATGCTCCCACCACATCTATCTACCTACTAGCCTCCACGTCCACCATAGCTGCTTCCTTTCTACTAGGGCGGATGAGCTGGATGGTGGATAAGCTGTCTATGTCAGGCCTTCGACCTGTGTACTAGACCCCACCCCCTCACACACTCAAGGACATTGCTCCAGCATGTGGCTGTGCTCCCACCTTCTCCAAAATCTTTCTTCCCAGCATCTGGTAACAGCCCCCATTTGGGGAGAAGTGGGGGAAACAGGAACATAACCTCCCTAATGGTCTTTTTTTTTTTTTTGCAGTATGCAGGCCTCTCACTGTTGCAGCCCCTCCCGTTGCAGAGCACAGGCTCCGGACGCGCAGGCCCAGCGGCCATGGCTCACGGGCCCAGCCGCTCCACGGCATGTGGGATCTTCCCAGACCGGGGCACGAACCCGTGTCCCCTGCATCGGTAGGCGGACTCTCAATCTAATGGTCATTTTTAAACAACCAGCAGCATATCAGCTGATGAGACTCTCTGCTTGGAAACCTTATTTTCATTTGCTTCTGGGACACTACTCTCAATTGGTTGGTTCTTCTCTTCCTCACTTGCCTTTGCTGGTTCATTTTTCCAACTTCAAATCTTAGAGTAACTCTATATGACTCGTCCTTTCAGTTCACTTACTTTGGTTCCCCCACTTCAGAAGTCCTTTGTCCTGAGGCCTGTAGTCCGTGGCTCTAGCATTTATTCACTATCTAGAACCCCCTTCAGGCTGTCTTCTTTCTCTACACCTTTTTCTTCTCCATATACATTTCTTCCTTTGATGATCTCATCCCACTTCATGGCTTTAAATGCCATCTATACCCTGAGGACTTTCAAATTTATGTCTCCAAAAAAAATTTACGTCTCCAACATGGACTTCTCTCCTAAACTCCAGTTCCATTAATCTATGTCTTCTTGACAATCTCTACTTGGATATTTACAGAAATCTCAAGCTCAACATGTCCAAATAGAAGTCCAGATACTCTGGCCTGCCTTCCACCTCGGCTCTTCCCCACCACAATGCATGGCTTCCTTCCACTTACTCTGGCCAAAAATCTTAAGACTCATACTCAACCCTCCTTCATTCCCCATGTATAACTTGTCAGAAAATCCTTTTAGCTGCACTTTCAAAACATATCTAGAACCTGACCATTTTTCATCACCATCAGCTACCGCCCTGGTCCCAGGCAACATCACCTCCATCCTGATTACTACAACTGCTCCTAGCTATTCCTTGCATCCTCCCCTGCTCACCTTTGGCATATTCTCTACATCACTGTCCGAGTGATCCTGTCTTACCATGACAAGCCTCTACTCAAATCCCAATAGTTTCCCTTAACAGTTAAAGTAAAAGACAAAGCCTCTAAGGCCCTGCATAATGTGGGTCCAGCAGCCTCTCTGAACACAGCTCCTACTCCCTGTCCATTCTCTGCTCCAGTCACACTCCCGCCTTGGGCCCTTTTTTCTTGCCGATCTCTAAGTACAGGAAACATCTGAGGACAGGTCTAGTCAAAAAGCTACACTAAACAAAAGCCAATGTAAAACTTCAGATTTAAAGCTAAATAGATAAACTTTCTAAAATCACCTAGAAAAAGTGTTCTATAATCTCATTTGTTATTATTTGCCCATTCACAATCTCATTTTGGAATTAAAAAAACACATACACACAATTGGCCCAAACCCTTAAAGCACTACCTAAATAGTACACTTGTTATTATTTTATCCTTAGGAGAACTTAGAGAGCTCCAGGGAAAAACAAAAACAAAAACCAGAATAAACAGGAGCTTTTATCCTGACATTTTCTGCTTTTTATTCCCCCGCAACTGTGGAAAATGTTTCCTGCATTACTTTTCTGTTTTTAAGTATAACAAGCATAATAATTTAAGGAAATCATACTAACATAATGAACAAATAAATCACAGACTGTGTGTTAGTTAATAAGCTTCTTTGTGGGTATGTGATAGAAAGATCCCCTCAGTTTCTGCAGGGCAGAGTCCTGACTATAGGCACTCATCAGCACATTGTGCTTACCCTTTAACAGCCAGCTCACTTTGCTTCCCTATTTTTATTATGATGTCTATGATAAAGATTAGTTTTAAAAATGAACTTACAATTAGATAACCATTACTCATTTTGTATTTGTACTACACCTCACCCCAAGCATCATTCTTTGTACACCATGTATTTTCATTTTTCTGTGGCTATTTCAAATGAAAAATATAATTTTTAATTGTAATTCTCCTCTCCAACTTGCTGGTTACCCTAGTTCCTAAGTCTAACTTTTTTAATTGCTAAGGAAAATTTTCAATAGGCTAAAACTATTCTTGTTTATTGATACAAAGTCTAATAAAGCCAAAACACAGTGGACATATTTCTTCTTTTAAAACACCAGCCCCAGAGAGCATTAGTCAGTCTAAAGAGTTTATTCTATTAAAAAAAAAAAGGTCATTTACAACCAGTATTCTAAGATTTTATGTTAATGGTTTGATATTATTATCAAAAGAGATTTCTACTAATTCTAAAATACTCTCCTCATGTAATATTTGAGACTGTCTTTAAATCTAAATTCTAATAATATTTAAATAAAGGCTGCTAGAAAACTAAAGAGTAATATGTAAGGATACAGCCATATAATACCGGAAGAGCAAACCGATGGACCTGAAATGAAGATGTATGTTATGTTTAGGAATAAATATACTTCAAAAATAATAAACAAAAAGAAGCACTATATAAAATATATTTACAGATGGGGAGGTAATATACAAATAAAACAAAGTAGTAAGCTTATGGGTAACTTTTAATTTTAAAGACATTTCTCTAGTGTAACATTGTCTTTTTAATTAAAAAAAATTAAGTATGTGCTACAATCATTTGGGCTTGAACATTTCCAGATTTTGGAACACTAATAAAACTACATGAAGTTGCAGAATGTTTATCTCCCTCCTTTTCAGTCTTTGCCCGCAACAAGTTCACTGCTCCAGGGAAAAGATATCTCCACATTCATGGTTTGCAGTTTAAACTACTTTTCCCAAAAAAGGAAAGCAAATGCCAAGGGATAATGCCATTAGGCAAATCTGTTTACCTAGATTCAATACATTATGCTTCCTAGGTGGCCTCCTTGTTTACATCTCATTTGTATAAACCAAGAACAGAGGAAGGTGACACCTATGCATGTCTATCCTGGGTGACTGAAGGGAGTCAGGTTCCCATAGGAAGACAAATGCAAAGCTCTCCACTGCCTGGGGAATTAGCTCTGGCCCGATTTCTAACATTATTCATCTACCAAGACCCATTCTCTCTCTCTCACTTATAGAAAGCAATGTATTTATACTGAGGTATTTTTTTCTTTATTTAAGGCTTCTATAGAAGATCTGAGTAAAATAATTAGGCTTCTTCAACCTACAATGATGTGGGAGGGTAGATCGGATCAAAGTCCGTAAGTTATAAACAGAGTTAAATTAGAATTCTTTACCAAAATCCTTGGCGATTAGGTAGCCATTTTATAACATGTATTCAATTAAAACTTGAACTGTAACAAATAAGCTGGTTTTATTTAGTGTACATTACCTCTGGCTGAGCAGAAAGTTCTCTTAGAAGATGACCATTCCATACAAACCGCTGGTCTGCCTAAGAGAGAAGTTTTAAAATTAGTATTCAGTATCTCCTGCCATTTGAGTTTCTACAGAAAGAAAAGTATAACAATCAATGTCTCCACCTGGTGGCTAGGAGCAGGTCTCTTTGACATGCTGCAAAAAGAACACTTCGGGTATCCCTGTCTCGTTGCCTCAAGCCAGTGCTGCTGGCCCATACAGAAACCTGACAGTCCCCACAGGCTCTTTCTCTTATATTTAATCAACCACCGAGTCCTAAATCCCCTTCCAGATCCATTTCAGATCCTCTTCTACAGATCCAGATCCAGATCCTCTTCTACATATCTATTCTCACCACCCCTGGCTAACACCTGATTGCATCCCAACTACTAAAACAGCCTCCCTAGCCTCAAGCCTTAGCCTGGCCCTTCACACCCTTCCTCCACATGCTGCCAACAGCTGTCTAACATGACACGTCTCCTGTCTGCTGGAAATTCTTCACTGGTTCACAGTCATCTAAAGAACCAAATCTTCACATGGCCTAACCAGTCCTGGAATCTGGCAACCCCTACTTAACTCTCTGCTCTCATCTTTGGCCACTCTGACTTTCAAACTATACAGAAGAAACTCCCTCAACAACTCAGTAGACTAACCAATTCTCTTCATTCTCTTTATAAAACACAGCAACGGACACTCCCCTGTCCCCCGTCCCCAGCAGAAAGTCACGAGGAGTGGCTCTTGCACTCAGGCATAACCAGTTGAACGGTACACTTCCTGAGATTCAGACTGTGTGTTCCCAATCAGTTTGTGCCAGTTTTTCTTATTATTCATAACATAATTTAACTATTTTATAAATCAATGAAATATGACTTAAAAATAAACTGATCTTTCTATAAAGTTGAATGATTTACAACAGAACTTGATAAAAGGCAAGTTGCTAAAAACAAAACTTCTGTTGAATTAGGAGTAAAAATGGCAACTATAAAAGACTGGAGAAACATAGTAAAAATATATGGTATTCTGCAAACAGACTGCTCTGTAAGTGTCAAAATCTTTAAAGAGACTCAAACTGGAAAGCATTATGGATATAATTTATACAGGAAAGACAATTAGGAATCAAGGAACCAAAAACAAAGAAAAGCTTATGATCCTACATCAAAAAATTGACCAATGTAAAATTTTATGTTTTAAGTTGAGATAAAATGTTTATAGTATATATGATTCACTTATCACTTTTGTGATTCCCCAAGTTATGGTAACTTTGACTCTTCTGATTAGCTGACAAAAAATTCCCTCCCATCCCAACAGATGAGATGGCTTCTTCTTCAGTTTAGCCTAATATTGCCACTGCCTCTGACTGGAACCCTCCTTCTCCCACTGCCGCCTCATCAATAAGGCCTATTCATCATTAAGTCTCGGCTCAAAAATCACCTTCCTCTGTACAGTCGTCCCTGACTCCCCCAGACAGAGTGAGTCCCGCCTTCCTTCAGGATCCTACCACACTTGGGTACCTATCTCTGTGACAGCAATTGTCCCTTGTTCTGTGATTGCCTGGACTTCCACTTCCCCAGTAGACTGCAGGCTCCCGAGAGGCAGGGGCATGTCTTTTCATCCTGTGTGGCCGGTGGCTAGTATAGTGCCTGGTACATGGCAGGCATCTGAGAGACATTTCATACCGAATGGAGACTGTAGCAAAAAAGCAAGAGTCTCTTTGCAGTTAAAAGCCAAATTTCTTCATTGCTTAGCTTACGTCTAAACTTACATTGAAGCCTACATATAATCTTACAAAATTATAGACTATAAAGTCTTTAAAAAGCCAGTCAACTAAAATATCGATTTAGGACTTCCCAGGTGGCACAGTGGTTAAGAATCCACCTGCCAATGCAGGGGACACGGGTTTGATCCCTGGTCCGGGAAGATGCCACATGTCGCGGAGCAACTAAGCCCGTGCGCTGCGATTACTGAGCCTGTGCTCTAGACCCCACGAACCACAACTACTGAAGCCCGCGCGCCTAGAGCCCGTGCTCCGCAACAAGAGAAGCCACCGCAATAAGAAGCCTGTGCACTGCAACGAAGAGTAGCCCCTGCTCGCCGCAACTAGAGAAAGCCCACACGCAGCAACAAAGACCCAATGCAGCCAAAAAAAAAAAAAAGATATAGGTTGAGCTATATAAAATGATCATTTTTATTGGTCAAATATGGTCAATTAGTCGCAATTTCGTATGGTCCAAACTAACAGATAACTGACTTTTTCTTTTTGACAGCAGCCTTTTAAATGCTGTCTGTCCCCTAAACGTATCTACTTTTGCTAACAAAAAATCAAGGCAGCAATTATCTAGGTTCCTGAACAGCAGAAATTTTATGTTGAAATCACCTGAGGTCCAGTTTTAAAGAAACACTTAAGTCAATAAAATAACCAAAAACCCCACCCTAAACAAAAGCATATTTTTCAAGTTCTTAAGTTTTTACTTTTCTACTTGTAAAAACCATAAAAAGCACCACTGCAGAAAGAACATCATCCATTAGAACATTAATTTTACAAGTACAATTATGTTGCTAATGCTAATAACCGTTACAACACAGAACACAGAGAGCTAGGAAATTACCAACATTCATGTTTAAGCTAGATTTCTAAAAATGGACCCCTGTGGTTCTCAATCCTGTCTGTGTAACATACACAGATTCTGGGGTCCTGAATTTGGAAATGAGATGTCTATTTGAAACATGGTATACTTTCAAAGCCCCATACATGATCCTGATAGAGCCAGGACTGAGAAAAATCAATATGTATTTTATGGATGAAATAGAGAAAAGCTCCTTAAAATTAAAAAAAAGTAATAATAACTGAAGATTAAGCTTACCCTTTCCAAGAGACTCATTTCCTGGAATTCTGGACTAGTGTTAGACAGCCGCTGCAAAGTATGGGTCAAATCATATGTCGTTGAAAAATAAAATCCATCCACACTCAAGACATGGTTTATCATTGCTAGGAAAGTTTTGTTATCTTGTAACTGTAAACAAAGGAGAGCAAATAATCAGTCTATCTTGTACTTGAAAAGGAATCTATCAACATGACAAAAGAGTGAAAATAAAAACCTGAAAGTTCAGCCCTGTTAAATGCCACTGGCTCAAAGACTGGGCAGGATGCTCACCATTTCCCCAGGACCTGGGACAGTTCCTGATATATGGACAATGCTCCACACCATAGGGTATTATATTAACTGATTAGGGAGACCTCCTTTCCCATTGGTATCCTTCACAATTTTTACTTTAAAGGGCAGAAGAGTTACTTTAACACAACATCACCACCTTAGGTTATGACCTACTGCGTCCCAGACACTTTACAGAGATTCTCCTTTATCTTCACAGCAACCCCTTGCTAGTTTAGCATTAATTATCCTCATTTGACAGAAGAAAAACATAAATTCATGAGGGGCCCAGTAACAGAGAGTCAATAATGAGAGAACAATACCATCCTCATTCCTAAGAAACTTTACTGGTTTGGGCTAGTTGGGAAGTAAAATGGAATTCTTTACCAAAAAAAAAAAAAGCAAAGACTGAAAAGAAAAGTCCAGGAGAGAGAGAAGTGGCCAAGATGGTAGCGTAGGAAGACCCTGAGCTCACCTCCTCCCACAGGTGCACCAAAACTACAACTATTCACAGAACAACTATCTATGAGAGAAACCTGAAGACTAGTGGAACAGATTTTTCACAGCTAAAGATATAAAGAAGAAACCATGATATGGGTAGGAGGGGTGGAGACCTGGTATAGTCAAGACCCACACTCTCAGGTAGGTGACCCACAAATGGGGAGAATAATCACAATTGCTGAGGTTCTCCCCAGTGAGCACGGGGTCTGAGCTCCACATCAGCTACTGAGGCCAACGATCTTGCACCAAGAAGACAAGCCCCCAGAATGTCTGGCTTTGAAGGCCAGAAGGGTTTGTGTGCAGGAGAGCAGAACAACTGTAGGAAACAGAGACTCCACTCTTAAAGGGCCCATACAAAATCTCACATGCTCCAAGTCCTATAGCATGGAGGCATTTAAAAGGAGTCTAAGTCAGACCCACTTAGTGATCTTTGCGAGCCTCCTGGAGAGGCAGGAGGCAACTGGGACTGCTACTGGGGATGCAGATGTTGGCAGCAGCTGTCTCAGGGAGTTTGTTCTACCACGAGGACACTGGTGCTAGCAAGTGCCCTTTTGGAGTCCTCCTTCTGGCCTACTAGTGCAGGGGCTTACCTGCCCACCGGCAGGCCGGCACCAGTGCCGGGACACCCCAGGGCAAACAACAGAAAAGAACAATGAAACTAAGACCTGTTTTTCTGAAAAGATAAATAGAAATTGATAAACCTTTAGCCAGACTCATTAAGAAAAAAGGACGTAGGGCCTAACTAAAATCAGAAATGAAGGAGGACAAATTACAACCAACACCACAGAAATACAAAGGATCATAAGAGATTATTACAAATAATTGTACACCAATAAAATGGACAACCGAAAAGAAATGGATAAATGTCTAGAAACGTACAATCTCCCAAGACTGAATCGGGGAGAAACAGAAAATATGAACAGATTTATTACCAGTAACGAAATTGAATCAGTAATCAAAAAACTACCAACGAAGTCCAGGATCAGATGGTTTCTCAGGTGAATCTACCAAACGTTGACAGAAGAGTTAACGCCTATCCTTCTCAAACTATTCCAAATAATTGAGGAGGAAGGAATGCTTCCAAACTCATTCCATGAGGCTAGCATTACACTGATACCAAAAGCAGATAAAGACAATTATAGGTCAACATTACTGATGAACACAAATGCAAAAATCCTCAGCAAAACATTAGCAAACCAAATTCAACAGTACATTTAAAAGATCACACACCATGATCAAGTGGTACTGATCCCAAGAACGGAAGGACAGTTTAATATCCACCAATCAATCAATATGATACACCACACTAACAAACTGAAGAATAAAAATCATATGATCATCTCAATAGATGCAGAAAAAGCTTTTTACAAAATCCAATATCCATTTATGATAAAACCTCTCAACAAAGTGGGTATACAAGGAACATACCTTAACATTATTAATAAAGACCAGGGAATTCCCTGGCGGTCAAGTGGTTAGGACTCCGTGCTCTCCCTGCTGAGGGCCCAGGTTCAATCCCTGGTTGGAGAACTAAAGTCCCACAAACCACGTGACGGGGCCAAAAAAAAAAAGACCATATATGACAAACCTACAGCCAACATCAAGCTCAACAGTGAAAAGCTGAAAGCATTTCCTCTAAGATCAGGAATAAAACAAGGATGCCCATTCTCACTACTTTTACTCAACGTATTATTAGATGTCCTAGCTACAGCAATTAGACAAGAAAAAGAAATCAAAGGAACCCAAATTGAAAAGAAGTAAAATTGTCACTGTTTGCAGATGACATGATACTATAGAAAACCCCAAAGTAAAGATGCCACCAAAAAACTAGTAGAATAGGACTTCCCTGCTGGCGCAGTGGTTAGGAATCTGCCTGCCAATGCTGGGGACACAGGTTCAAGCCCTGGTCCGGGAAGATCCCACGTGCTGTGGAGCAACTAAGCCCACACGCCACAACTACTGAGCCTGCGCTCTAGAGCCTGCAAGCCACAACTACTGAGCCCACGTGCCACAACTACTAAAGCTCGCATGTCTAAAGCCCACGTTCCGCACGAGAGAAGCCACTCCAATGAGAAGCCTGCGCACCACAACAGAGAGTAGCCCACACTTGCCGCAACTAGAGAAAGCCCACATGCAGCAACGAAGACCCAATGCAGCCAAAAATAAAATAAATAAATTTTAAAAATACAGAAGTCTGTTGCATTTCTATGCAGTAACAATGAACAGGAAGAGAAATTGAGAAGACAATCCCATTTACAACTGCATGAAAAAGAATAAAATACCTAGGAATAAATCTAACCAAGGCGGTAAAAGACCTCTCATTAGAAAACTGTAAGACACTGACAAGAAAACCATAATTCAAAAGGATACACGCACCCCAATGTTCATTGCAGCACTATTTACAATAGCCAGGACATGGAAACAACCTAAACGTCCAACGGTAGACGAATGGATAAAGAAGATGTGGCACATATATACAATGGAATATTAGTCAGCCATAAAAAGGAATGAAATTGGGTCATTTGTAGAGACGTGGATGGACCTAGAGACTGTCATACAGAGTGAAGTAAGCCACAAAGAGAAAAACAAGTACCGTATATTAACGCATGTATGTGGAATCCAGAAAAATGGTACAGATAAACCTATTTGTAGGGCAGGATTAGAGATGTAAACATAGAGAACAGACATGTGGACACGGGCAGCAGGGGGGAGAGGAGGGTGGGACGAACTGGGAGATTAGGTATGACATAAATACACTACCATGTGTAAAATAGCTAGCTAGTGGGAACCTGCTGTATAGCACAGGGAGCTCAGCTCAGTGCTCTGTGATGACCTAGATGGGTGGGATAGGGGCGGGTGGTGGGAGTGAGGTCCAAGAGGGAGGGGATATAGGTATAGCTGACTCACTTCATTGTACAGCAGAAACTAATACAACATTGTAAAGCAATTTTACTCCAATAAAAAAAATTTAAAAAGAGGAAAAAAATGATACAAACAGACCCATAGACAGAGAACAAACTGGTGGTTGCCAGTGGGGAGGGAGGGGTAGGAAGGATGAATGAAATAGGTAAGGGAGATTAAGAGATACTAACTTCCATTTATAAAATAAGTAAGTCATGGGGATATAATATGCAACATACAGAATACAGTCAATAATATTTTAGTAACTTTGTATGGTGACAGATGGTAACTTGACTTCTCATGGTGATCATTTTAAAATGCATAAAAATACTGAATTACCATGTTGTACACCTGAAACTAATATAATATTGTAAGTCAATTATACTTCAATAAGCAATAAAGGAAGATCCAGTAAAAGCAGTATATCTATTTATTTTCTGATAATCATTTTAGCTGGCTTTCCCAATGAATACCAAGATTGACATTTGTTTTTATCCTTGTTTCAAAAAATAATTTTTAATGTTTGTTACTGTTTAATGTTTAGCAGATGATTAACATGTTAATTCATGTTACGAATCTACATACAAAATTTTTAATTTGGCCTCACCATTTTTGTAAAAAAACAAAAGGTATAAGTAAGCAAAGCATATACAGCAAGGAATGCTAAAATTAGTTACATAGCCTGAAAACAAACTATAGCAATAAAGAAGAAACTGTTCAAGTAAATATTACTAGGCTATTAAATGAAAACAACCATTTTTATTGCCTTAAATTATCATGTCTCATAGAGAATTAATTTATTAATATATTGATAGATATATATACAGTAAGAAAGAAATTTTAAGTTTAAAGTATAAAAACCATACTCTACAGCTTTACTTAGTCAATAAGACAATAGTGCTAGGACTGATTTTTTTTTTAATGTTTATCATAGGTAAGATACATATTTTAGAATAATTAGCTTTCTTTTAAAAACAAACTTTCTGTAATCCTGGGAATAAAAATACAGCTTAAAATTTTTAAAAAGCAAATACTATAAATAAAGTACATTTAGAAAACAAGTACTCAACAGATGTAAATCTCTAAACATAATGTTGACTTAAAAAAAGTAATTTTCAAAAACTAGAACAGGGTTAATGCCATTCATGTAAGTTTTAAAATATACTGCAAGCAAAAACAGATATTGTTTGAATATGAATACAGGCAATCTTCACTTTGCATGATAGGGTGGGACTATAAAAATGACGATGTTATCTTAATAATCTTAAACTATCTTAATAATCAATAGGAAAGTTAGGATCATTTCGTGACTTAAAATTTTTTTAATCAACACATTAAAAACTCTCCTACTGTAAGTTATAAATGTATAGGGAAATGAAAAAATAGTAAAACGTTGTTTAGTATACTGTCATTTGAAACACTGATAATTAAAAATATGTTACTTCTGGTCAAAATTTATCAAGAGTAGCCTGAACAGTGCTTGCATTCTTCTCATCATGTAACTTATGATACCATCTTTTCTACACCCTGATGAACTGTCGTACATCTAAGCCTGAACTAGCTTCTAACACTTAATCCTTCGTACTATTAACATCATGAAACACTTCTGTGAGTTCCTTTAACGTGAAGTTTGTTACCGGCATCACTTGCTCTGGGACATGTTCAACCTTTTCATCACAACCACTTGACCATTCATGTCGATAACATCACCTTCACTGAGACCTCTGGCTGCATATCCAGAGTCTCTGATTCCCACCATCAGCTATTTCTTCTATACTCTATTCATGTTCAGTTTGAATTTCACTTCTAGAGTCGTCATTTTTTGTTTCATTGCACTTTCATCTTTGGTGAGCTAATTCTTTAGTCAATATATCATGGTAACTGAAATTTAAACTGTGTTGTCGGGAACTGGTGTTAACTAAACTGTGGTAACTGAAATCCATGCATATAGGAACTGTGCAAAAAGAGGACTGTTTGAACGTGTACACATGCACACACACTTATATTCCCATGTGGCAAAACTGAAGAAAGCTTTCTCCCTAGGGAAAGAGGGAATGAAACGGGATGAGTGGAACTTCAAAGATAATTTTTTTTTTTAGTAATATATAGGAGCATCCCTTTTATTTTTATCTCTTTCAACATCTTTATTGGAGTATAACTGCTTTCAATGGTGGAAAGATATTTAATATTTTATTTCTTCACAAAAATGATATGAAGTTAAATCTACGTGTTGACTACATGTGCATTTTCAGTCCGTCCTTTTCTCTCGTATGAAATTTCATATCTAAGAATTGAGTCAGTTAAAAAAAACCCAAGTGCAATAAAATATATGAACAGTTTTTTAAAAAAATACACTTTAGGGCTAGGTATGTAGAGTGACCATGCTCTATGCATTGTTTAAATAATTAGGTTTAAAAGAAATCCATCAAACATTCTTTGTGTTCCACCTCCCTTCCCCATCCACCCCACGGGACTTCTTTGGATTTTGCAATTAGTAAGTGCTTCCAGTTCTTACCTGAATATCAGTTAAGTGCAACATTGTCTTCTTATAAGAAAGGACATCAAAATCTATTGCTTTCCAGATTACATGATTGAAAAATTCACCTATTTTTTTCTTTTTGGTAATGACAATTAGATAATTACCTGCAAAAAAGCAGAGCCAAGTACACATAAATAGAAATAAGGCAACTGTAAAGCCAGAAATAGCAGTCCTTATTCTTTAAGGCAAGAGTTACGGGAATTCCCTGGCAGTCCAGTGGTTAGGACTCCGCGCTTTCACTGCCGAGGGTGCAAGTTTGATCTTGGGTCAGGGAACTAAGGTCCTGCAAGCCTTGAGGCGCAGCCAAAATAAATAAAGGCGAGAGCTGTGCTAAATAGATAAAGGACCCATACTTTTTGAAAAGCAATCTTATAATTTATGAATACAAAGACCAGCATATTATTTAGACAAATTTTTACTGAAAGATCAAATTTTTTCTCAGAAAGATAAAAGTAAAAGCTTTTGGTAACCAGAACAGTGATCCTAGCAGATGGAAAGTACAGACAGAAAACGCTTCTCTCTCACTCTCCTGTCATCCCCAAAGCATACGGGCCTTTGCTAATGCATTTCCCGATGTGTAGCTTAAAGCATCATAGGTCATAATATCTGGCCACTGCAGATATCTACACCTCCCATGTCCTTCATGTCATTCTAAATGGTAGAGAAATGTGCTGGGGCAGTATAACTAACTGGCTACTGCAACATTCCGAAGATGAGTGGTCAGGAATCAAGAAGCGATCCCAGCACCATGCATTAATACACCAACCCTGATCCTGGCCACCTCCTCCTCCCACAAATAAACCAGGGTAAGCCTTTACCACTAGATTAATTATTCACATCTGTTCAAGGCTCTAACCACAAGTGCCCTCCCTGAAAGTTTTCCTATGTACACCTCTCTCCTAGAACTTGTTACATTGTTCTGCAGTAATTTACTATTTAAATGCCTCTCTCACTCAACTGTAAGCTACAGGACAAAAGGGACTTGCATCTTTCATAAATAACATCCAGCACTGTGCCTGATACGATAGGAACTTTTCAAAAGTTCAATGAAATAAAATTTAGATTAAAAACCATCACTTTCCTAATAACACAGAGCCACGGAGTTGAAGGTTTAGAATACTCTGGTCCAGGACTTCCCTGGTGGCACAGTGGTGAAGAATCCGCCTGCCAATGCAGAGGATATGGGTTCGAGCCCTGATCCGGGAAGATCCCACATGCCGTGGAGCAACTAAGCCCGTGTGCCACATCTACTGAATCTGTGCTCTGGAGCCCACGAGCCCCAACTACTGAAGCCCGTGTGCCTAGAGCCCGTGCTCTGCAACAAGAGAAGCCACCGCAATGAGAAGCCTGTGCACCACAATGAAGAGTAGCCCCCGCTCGTCGCCAACTAGAGAAAGCACGCGCATAGCAACCAAGACCCAACACAGCCAAAAATAAATAAATTAATTAATTAATTAAAAAAATAGAACCTCAGGCTTACAAATTTAACCACTTGCTATTTGGGGTATAAATTAATGACAAACACCTACAGATTTATTGCCTAAAGCAAGATATAAAGTGTGCCTTCATCTTATACTCTAATAGCATCGATTTAATTACCTTCTTGTCCATCTTAGCTCATTTTTCTTACCTGCCACCAGATGAATTGTGCCCAGTATACCAAATATTGGTCTTGTGACAGCTGAAGGAGGAATATCTTTCTTGACTTTAAAGAAGAAAGTAAAGAAAAATCACTTAGAAAAAGCTCACCAACTGAAAGAGAAATGTAGTTTCATTTCAATGGTTACTTCAATATGCACGCTTTGTTCTAAGAAAACAATATTCCTTCATTAGTGTCAGACCTCCACTTTGGCAGAATATAAAACAAAGATGTCCATGTTACATATAAAGGTGTCTGCCTGTCTAGAATATGGTGCCGAAAGTAACATGCTTCAGCAACCTCACTACGTAAATTAAGGGTTATTTCCAATGCCAATTTTCAACCAAATTTATTCAATCTCTTGTCAGAAACCAAATCTTTACCCCTTTAAGAGAATTAGAAAGTAAATGGAAGTTGAAACAAGATTTTAATCTCAACATGCAACAAATGGAATGCAAAAAAAAGACTCGCCTAATTCCCTAATAAGAATGTGAGACATGGAGGCCAAGATTCAAGAGGGGAGGAGGAAGGAAAAGCCTCCTGTTCACGTCTAAAAGAAACTGATACAGGTATCCAGGGAGGCAATATCATTAGCTGCGATTTTATCAATAATGCCGTTATTAATAAAGACTACCTTACATTACAAGGTTCATTTCACAGTTGTTAAACTTTAAGCCAATGTGTTTCACAAAACATATTTTGTACAACTCTAGTTTAGGGAATAATGCCCAAAAAGGGGGGAGGTAGGGTCTCCCAGTCAAAGAAACTTATTTTGCTATATCCATACTAACTCTACTCCTTCTCCCAGAGTCACAATGCACAGTAGGAAATTAAAGGCTCTGAGAAGGCCTACAGTAAACGAAAGCTGTTCCACTGTTTAATTCAAAGTTTTCCAAACCTATGTGGCTATAAAATTTTTCTTTCAGTCACAGTTTAATTATCAGCCTGGGACCCATTTTGAAACACTGCTGTAAACTCCAGTCCTGTTTCTTAAAGGCAGCCCTGTTTTTCTAAATAAACTAATTCTGAATAAGGTCTAAAATTCACTTGTTTCTCTCAATAATTCAATTTACTTAGCAATACTATGCCATAATTAATTACCATGAAAAATGGAAATACCAGTGCAGTTTAAAGCTCAGAGAAGATTCTGAATATACTGAGATCATTGATAAACATAAATGTACTACTGATACAGCTGTAAGTTACATTAACTGGAGCGTAATAGCAATAACACTATGATAATTCCTAAGACTATGTTGGTTTTTCAGGGAAGAAAAAAAATTCCTCTTTCGGTGGCAATGGTTTGTATTCCCAATGGTAAAAGGAAACTACCAGAGAAACTGTGATCGACAGCCCCTCATCATCACTAGCTTCAGGTCAAAGTATCTCTTCATGTGTCTACCAATGACTGTTCGGTTATCATTTTTACATCCAAACTATTCAAAACCTTTAGCTTTGTCCACTCAAATGGGTCTGCATTCTCTACTTACAAATAAAATGTCACTGAAAAGACAAAAAATAATTGAAAATACATCCATACTAAAGCTTTTATGAGACACTAGGTGGTAGGGAATTCTCTGGTGGTCCAGTGGTTAGGACTCCGAGCTTCCACTGCCGGAGGCACGGGATGGATCCCTGGTCGGGGAACTAAGATCCTCGTGGCAAGGCCCACCACCCCCAGCCCGCCTCCCCTCCAAAAAAATAAAAAAGACACTGGGTTGAATCAATATGTTATAAAGAAGTAGTGGGACTAAACTTCAGAAGTACACTAAGGGTGGTTAACATCAGTCAGCTATTCTGAGAGCGCAGTCACCAAGCAACAGTCACAGGAAATGCCAAATTATCAAGCTAAAACAGCTCTTACTTTATTTGGTCAAAGGAAAAGCTTACCAGAAAAAGCAGACAACCAAGGAAATGGAGATTTATAGTCCTACCTTTCTTACACTTTAGTATCCTATGCAAAATATTTTCATGTTTCACTTAATCCGTTCAAAGGATATTTACCATTTACCGAATGCCTACTCTATGGTTACTCAAATACTGCCCTTCAGAAAAAAATTAATACAGAACACTATCTAGAGGTAAATTTTTAAACATGAAATTCTAAATGTGGTATCGCATGATACATTAATTCGTTACCAAAATTACTTCACATTAATCTAGTCAGAAATCAGTGTTCCACACAATTGAAAAACAAGTTGCTTTTCACACCCCAGAGAAGCAAAGCTAAATTATAACTGGATTGATAGATAAGATAGATAGATAAAGCTCAGGAAAATCATTCTGCCTAAAACACAAGTTTTACCCAGTGATGTATATATTATTTTTCATTTATTAAATTATCCTCATAGTCATGAATATTTTCGAAACCAAATCAGCTGTTAACATTCCACACACTTAATGCTAAAACAACTTTCTCACACTCAAATAATTCAAATCTTACAGCTAGAAAGGAACCTAACATACCAACAAAACCAATCCTGTTACGGTACTGATAAGGGAACAAATAAAGAAAGTTTTTAAATCCTTATGAATAGTAAAATGCTACCTAAAATTTTCAAGATCATTTCTCCTTTTCATGAAAAGGAAAAAGTATAAAATTAATGCATAAAAATCAAATGAGGTAGCAAGAATTAAAATTTTCTAAGAAGACACTCAGATATCCACACACTCACATGGATCTCATTAATTTAACTATTGCAACTTAAGTGTAAAATCTTTCTAGACACTTCTAAATCTGGCCATGAAATACCTGAGAGTGTAACTTCTGTGGACACACGGTCGATGATAAGTACATCATCTGTTCCATCATCACAAGCTTCCACATAAAATTTTTCAGGTGTGATATGCCTAAGAAGAAATTTAAAACCATAAATAACGAAGTGAAATGAAGACTTCCAAAAAAACCTGTTATAACAATTGAACAGTGTTTAAATTTGACATCATTGGGCTTCCCTGGTGGCGCACTGGTTGAGAGTCCGCCTGACGATGCAGGGGACACGGATTCGTGCCCCAGTCCAGGAGAACCCTACATGCCGCGGAGCGGCTGGGCCCGTGAGCCATGGCCGCTGAGCCTGCGCGTCCGGAGCCTGTGCTCCGCAACGGGAGAGGTCACAACAGTGAATAGATAAAGCTATTATGCTGTCCTTATGTGTTCACTGCAACTCTTTTCACCTAATTTAATGCTGATAAGGTTTTAATTCGCTGTAAAACTACCACTCTGACTTACGTAAGAAAATCATACTAAAATCTAATTTATACTCAACATGGTGCAGAAGGCAATGTAGCTCAGTAGTCAGGAGCACATTCTATGTAACCAGACTGTGCTGTGTGAACTTGGGCACGTTACTCCTCCCCTGTGTTCCTCAGTTCCCTTATCCATAAAATAAGGATAATACCAGACTCATTAAATTGCATTGTTGTGAGGATAAAATGAGATACTCTTTGATAAGCACTTAGAACACTTGACACATAGTAACCAAGATTTAAGTATTAGCTAAAAACACTAAGAAACACATTTCCAGGAAATTGTTTAAAATAAACTACTTTAACATTTTTGTATTTTGTTTGAATGCCACTGATGTGTTCTTGAAAAAAAAACCTCATCCTGCAAAGTAAAAAATAAAGGGGGTACAATTAGCAGAGTACTCAGAATTTATGCAACTTTGTAACCTGAGTCCAACAAAAATTAACAGTTGGCTCCTCAGGAGGTACAACGGATAACTCCAGGCAAGCAATTCAGCATGGCTGGGGACTGCCTCAGGAAATGACAATCAACAAAAACTAAATAAAGTTAAAATAAAGATTTGCAGGCACTAAAAAAATGGAGACTGAGGCTGTTGTTAAGGTGGGCACAGGAGTAAGTACAGGTATCTGCCGGGGATTGGTTCCAGATACCAAAATCTGTGGATGCTCAAGTCCCTCATATTAAATGGTGCAGTACAGTCAGCCCTCTGCAACCGTGGATTCAACCAAGTTGGAACCTGCAGGTACGGAACCGGCAGGTATGGAGGGCCTCCAGGAGCTGACCAGAGTTGGGGCGAGAACTAGCTTGTTCGTTTTTCCAGGGACTAATCTCTGCTGTTCTTAAACCACACTTGAAAGAACATCTGTCTGTGCAGCAGCCAATCTGAGGGCTTTTTCCTTTCCTTTTAAATTCTACTCCCTCTATTCTACTCTTCTTGCCAATGAAAAATCTTACATAATAAACCCACACACCATCACTGACATCACTTCTTTTTTTTTTTTTTCCCCCGATATGTGGGCCTCTCACTGTTGTGGCCTCTCCCGTTGCGGAGCACATGCTCCGGATGCGCAGGCTCAGCGGCCAAGGCTCACGGGCCCAGCCGCTCCGCGGCATGTGGGATCTTCCCGGACCGGGGCACGAACCCGTATCCCCTGCATCGGCAGGCGGACTCTCAACCACTGCGCCACCAGGGAAGCCCCATCATTTCTTACTTACTGACCATGTATAAGCTATTTGGTGTTACAGAAACAAGTCCTGTAGCAGAACAAACTATACTGACCATTTTTGACTTGTAAGTTTTTGAGGAATAATCAACCCTTAATTATCCAAATATAACTTACATCCTTTTATGGTTCATCTATAACTAACTTCTTAATATTTCCTCCATGGGGTGGGAATGGGGTATGCCAAGGAAATGAAAGTCAATTTTAATACAAAATAAGAAATGCAACAAAGGAAACAAATCTGCTTCAAATATGGCAGTCTTCAATTCAAACTAAATATATGTTCCTTTTTATTCCTGAATAGTAGTCCACTGTATGGATATATCACAATTTGTTTATTCATTCACTTGCTGATGGACATTTGTGCCATTTCCAGTTTAGGATATTATGAATAAAGCTGCTATGAACATTCTAGTACAAGTCTTAAGGCAGACATATGCATCATTTCTCTTGGATGACTACTTAGAAGTG
Organism: Grampus griseus; assembly: GCF_964374135.1. Lineage (NCBI taxonomy): Eukaryota > Metazoa > Chordata > Mammalia > Artiodactyla > Delphinidae > Grampus > Grampus griseus. The sequence goes on along the minus strand of NC_139004.1, from coordinate 62,525,277 downwards.
GAATGGCTGGGCCATATTGTAGTTGTATGTATAACTTGCACAAAGAAGGGAAAACGGGAGTGATTACAGACAAGGAAACTTTTAAGGGTAATGACTGTATTCATTTGATACTGGTGATGGTTTCACAGGTGTAAAATATATCAAAATGTATCAAAGCGCATGCTTTAAATATGTGCAGTTTATTATATGTCAACTATGCTTCAATAAACCTATAAAAAGAAAGCAAAGTGAGAGGTCCTGAAACAAACTAAAGGAAGTATAAAAAAACTTCCAGACAATCTAGTCATAGGATAGTTACCTCCAGTCTCGAATCATTAAAAAAAAAAAAATCCAACACATCAGTCCATACCTGCAGAAGATGTTTTGTGCAAGGGTAAGTTGCACTCCAGGAGTAAGTCAATAAATTTATTGAAAAGCTACCATGTGCTAAGCATTACACAAGTACTAGGGACAAGGAGGTAGGTGATAAATAAAAAAACAAGTACCAAATAGAAACAAAAATTTTAAACAAAAAGTAGACCTGATAAACAAGACTTCTTTATAAAAGCCTTTGGAAAAAATTCTGTCTCTAAATCAGAGGGCATTTTATAAGCCTCACTCTTTAGAATCCCTCCACACCCTAACAACCCCCAATCTTTTAAATGCTGTTTAAATGCCTGTGCATCAGATGTCCCACTGCATTTCCAGGTCTTAAAAAGGCTCAGGATCTGAAAGAGTCATGTGAAATACTTTCCTACAATGGGAAATGCTTTCCTACAATGAAGATTTCAATCATGAGAAGGATGTGACAAGTTGTTGGTAGTTCCTGAGATGTTGAGGTCACGTGCAGGGACAGGAGAGTGGCCTCAGGCTAACAGCCAGCAAGAAAACAGGGACCTTAGTCCAACAACCACAAGAAAATGGATTTGGTCAACACCCTGAATGAGCTGGATGCTTCCTCAGAGCCTCCACTATGAAACGTGATTTTAGCCCAGTGAGATTCATATTGGACTTCTGAACGACAGTAACTAAGAGATAATACATTTGTATTGTTTAAAGTTTCTAAGCTTATGGTAATTTGGTACAGCAGCAATAGAAAACTACTATAGTGATCAAATCCCTCCTGGAATGAAATAATCTCCACATTAACCCCTGGCCAAAACACAAAAACACTTTATCTTCCTGGAACAAAACAAAGAGATGTTTCCTTCAATTGAGTTTGATACCTGGTGTGTGAGTTTCTAAGTGATAAAACATTTTAAAAACCATTTTTAATGGAGTGTCTTTAATTTATATTTTATTAAACCAAGGTTTTTTCCTTATGTCTTAACCTAAGTATAAGTCAATGTTTTCCTGACTGACTAGGATCTTGAACACATCAATTTCTGGGCCATCCTACCAAAAGATGATGCCTTCAAATTCTAGTAACACAGTATGGCGAAAAAGTTACAGGTTTTAAGCTCTTATAAACCTGGTTTGAATTCCAACTCCATGCTTACTTGTCATGAGTCCCTGAACAAATCACTGAACTTCCCAGCTCAGCTTTCTCTCTATTAAAAAGTGGTAAGTGATCGGTGAGGGTAAATGAGAGAATATGTGTGACACGCCTGGCACTAAGAAGAGACTCCACGAAATGGTGGCATCATTTTTTTTTTTTTTTACTAAATGACCTCAGACCACTGAGCTTTAGTTTTCTCTTCTGCTGTCTCAGTCTCTTGACAAAGCCATCACCACTGCTCCTACTCAGCCGCTTTAGTTTTACATTTGAGACAAAGGCTGATGAATGCTACACAGTTCTGACCACGAGTGAAGTCCCTGGGTTTTATTATATCCATCTTCTTCATATTGCTCAGGGCCCTAAGCTCTTCTAAATTCACAGCTGTATTTGGGGCGGGGGGGAAGCTACCACAGTTTACTTCACACAAATGGTGTTACTTCTTTAATAACTAACGTTATTCTTAATATAAGAGATGATTATCAACATACAATCTCAGAAATCAAATTCTTCCACTTTTTCAATACAGTGGACAAAAACACAAAGCTTGCATCTAAATGAACAGCCAGTAGAGAAATGCATACTGTGTTCCCTCAATAGCTCCACCCTCTTATACTTTGACTTCTTTTATCTATATACAGTAGGCCCTCCTTATCCATGGGTTCCACAAGGGTGGATTCAACCAACAGTGGATTGAAAATACTCAAGAAAAAAAAATTCCAGAAAGTTCCAAAAAAGCAAAACTAGAATTTGCTGAACACCAGCAACTATTTGCATAACATTTACATTGTATTTACATTGTATTTGCAACTATTTACATAACATTTACATTGTATTAGGTATTATAATATAGAGATGATTTCAAATATACAGGAGGATGTACATAGGTTATATGTAAACACTACGCCACTTATATACGGAACTTGAGCATCCTTGAATTTTGGTAACTGACAGGGCCCTAAAACCAATGTATGTAAGCTTCTCACCTGCAAAACTTCTACCATAAAAATAAATTATTTGAATGAAGTCAATGAATTAAAAAAAAATCATACTTGTTTCCATATACAAGTTTTGGTGTGTTACCTAACAGATACCTTTTAGTCAGTGAAATTTATTATAAAATCAAATATTTATAGGAGCAGAAAAATCTCCTATTAAAATTTTAATATGTATAATTATGTAAAAAATATATATAAATACACAAATAAATATATTTCAAAATATACATGGAACAAAAAGTATCCCTAATATAAGCAATTAAAAAATTTTTCCCAACTTGACATTTAAACTTAAAACTGATCTGGAAGGGTGTGGAACACTGAAAAAATACATACATCTTGGGGACTTCCCTGGCTGCGCAGTGGTTAAGCATACACCTGCCAATGCAGGGGACACAGGTTCGAGCCCTGGTCTGGGAAGATCCCACATGCCGCGGAGCAACTAAGCCCATGAGCCATAATGACTGAGTCCGCACACCTAGAGCTCGTGCTCCACGACAAGAAGCCACCGCAATGAGAAGCCAATGCACCACAACGAAGAGTAGCCCCTGCCCGCCACAACTAGAGAAAGCCCACACACTGCAATGAAGACCCAATGCAGCTGCAAATCAACTTATTTTTTTTAATATATATATACATCTTGAATTAAGACTTTAAATCATATACAAAAAATATACAGCCACAGAAATAGGCCTTTACTAATTGTTACATTCCTAATAATCGCAGTCAAAGTTAATAACCTCACTATGTGTTCAAAATCCTTAAAATTACAAAGTCAGAAATGAAAATTTCTTTTATATGAAGGTGAAATATACTATATATAACACTTCCAGTCTGGCTAGGTACATGTGAAATGAGAAGATCAACAAATTAGCTTCTCAATCGAAGTAGAATGAAATGAATTTCCAAGAGTGAAAACCCTCCAGAGAAAAAGCCTTGATATTCTTTCAGAAGATGGAATCTGGGTAGTACGAAGAGGTGGGTGCAGGCTGTAGGGCAGATACTAGTCATTCAAATGCAGGTCTGGAAGAAGAAAAGTGCTTGGAAATGGGCTAATTAAGTTACTACAGAATCTAACTGCCTATGGGGTGAGAGCCAACAAAGTAAGCAGACTCCAGCTGTAGAGTGCTGAAAAGCCTCAAGAACTAAGAACTTGGGTAGGGGATGAGGTGGGGCAGTGAGATTAACTGCAGGGTTGGGGGTAAGAGTAAGGTGGTTCAAAGTCTGTGTAAGGAACAATCAGATCCCTACCCAAACCTAGAGTCCAGGTACCTCCCTAACCATATGATTTAATGCTTAGAGCAGTTCAACAAGAGAAGACCTGAACTCCAGAAACCAGGCACAGCTGAGGACCACAGTGAGTCAAGTAAAGTCTGGAGACACAGAGAAGGTCTGCTTACAGATTGGGAAAATCATCCGCCCTCTTCCTCTGGCAGGTTCCCAGAAGGCTAAAAGCCAAGCATCCCACTCCCCCAACTCCCGAAAGAGCTATGAATACTGTCTCTGAAGAAACTTACTGGCCCAAAAGAAAAGACCTGCAAATGCTGATATTTAGGGCACCTCCCCCAAAGAAACAGTTGAGTTCCTGCACAATCACTCTAGTGAAGGCCACCAATTGACAAATCCTGACACACAAACAGACCCTTCCAATCCATTTTTTAGTGCCTCATTCTTAAACATGAAATGACAACCAAGGATCACCAGATATTTGAGCTAAGCTTCCATCACAGAAGACACAGAACAAAACAAAGAGAAAAATAACTTTGGGTAAACAAACTATGCTGAGAACAGAATAAAACTTCAAAACACATTTATAACTGGTAGCCTGAGAGAGAAAACATTGCATTCATGAAACAAAAATACCAAAAAGAAGGGGGGGGTGGAGAAGGAGATTCAGCAAGCAAGAATATGTTTTTGGACTGACGGCAGAAATAATAATTTGAATATTCAGTAGAAGGACTGGAAAATAAAACTGAAGAACTCTCCTTGAGAACAGAATAAAAAGATAAGAGCTGTAAAACAGAAAAGCATAGGAAGGAAGAAAGGGGAGATGGAAAGAGACAGGAGGGGGAGAGAAGACAGGAAGAAAGAGAGGGGCACAATCCAGGATGTTCAACATCCACTTAGCAGGAATTCCAGGAGAGTACACAAGAAAACAATTTATCAAATAGTGCAAAAACAAAGAAGAAACCTCAAGCCAAAGGACAAATTTCCAGATGTAAAAGGCCCACCAAATATATGAAACACACACACACACACACACAGAGGCACATTAAGTATAAAACTCAAAATACCATAGAGATACAATCCTAAAGTTTCCAGAAAAAAAAAAAACTAAGAGAAAGAAGTGCTGAAATATTCAACAGCCACACTATTGGATTATTCAACAGCAACACATTGGACTATTCAACAGCAAGGTCTTTAAAATTCTGAAGGATAATAATTTCTGAGAATTCTCTACTTAGTCACACTAACAAATAAACGTGAGGACAGAATGAAAGCATTTTCAGATGTGCAATATCTCAAAAGATACTTCTCTTTCACTCTTTCTTGGAAAGAAGGAAAAGCTGTTTCATCGACATGGAGTAAATCAAGAGTTAGACTTGGAATCCAAAACAGGAGAGAGGTAAAAGAAATTCTCATGATGATGGTAAAGGGAAGTTCCAGGACAATGCAACAGGCCTAAAGAACAGCCAGTCCAGATTAAAGCAGAGGGGATAGGGCTCCTGGAGGTAAGCCTCACAGAAGAAGATGAATTGACAGTTACCATCAGCAGAGGAGTTTTACTGCTGTCCCAGAGACTGAAGATTAATTAGCAACAGGTACATTAAAGAAAAGTCAAGCAAACTTTTTAATTCAAGGAAAAACAAAGCATTTTTATAAGGAAATGTAACTATAATACATTACTGACTTCCTTTGAGTCATACCTACACAACCATAATAATGTGAACACTGAATATCTTAATATAACCACACTGAGAGGAGAGGAAAGGAAGAGAGGTATAAAAGCTAAATTCTCATCTTCTGAAGTAAAAAGTCATCATATGACTGAAACTGAAAAACAAATCAGGAAATAGCAGTATAAGCATGTTGTTTAGAAGTGTAAAGCAAAATACCAGAAGAAACTGCTTAAAAACATGAAAATACTGGGACTTCCCTGATGATCCAGTGGGTAAGACTCCACGCTCCCAATGCAGGGGGCCCAGGTTCAATCACTTGTCAGGGAACTATATCCCGCATGCTGCAACGAAGAGTTCACATGCCACAACTACGAGTTTGCATGCCGCAACTAAGACCCAGCACAACCTAAATAAATAAACATTGTAAAAAAATGAAAGTATTGATAGATGCCTCTGGGACAGTGGGAGTTGGGAGTGCTGAAAAGTGCTCTTTTAATATATAAGCTTTGTGTTACTTAGCTTTAAACCATATACTCGTATTAGATAATAAAAATTAAGCTTAAAAAGGTGTTAAAAGAACAAAAATAAGAGTAATTGTGGATCAAGGTAAAGAGTTCTATCTAGCCTAAGGGCTCTGGGACCTTTGCTGGATCTTACCTCTCAGAGAGATGTTGCTAGAATCTAAGTTGCTGGTGCTGCCACCAGGCTGCTCTGATAAATGTTATTGAAAATGGCTTAAGAATTGGAGCAAGAATTGGAGATATGAACAGTGACTGCCAGCTAATCAACATTTCTAAGAAGACTAATTACAAGTAATCGCTCTAATTCATCCAACTAATAACAGCAAGTGTCATCCCAACTCAGCTATCTACATATGCCTTTGCTGCCTTCCTCTTCTCCTTTCCCTCCTTCCATTTCCCACCACTGTTTAATTGGCCTTAATACTGATCTGAAGTGTGTTTTATGTAATAAATTTTATTCTGTAAGCTTTATGCTCCCAGGTTTCATTTCAAAAGCTCATGAAATTAACTTTAACTCTCTAGCACTTACAGTCAGAAACACCTGAGTAAACATTCAGGGTATAATTTTTGCTGGGGTTATGGTTTTATTGTTATTTTTGTTTTCAAATCTTCACCAGGGACTTCCCTGGTGGCGCAGTGGTTAAGAATCCGCCTGCCAATGCAGGGGACATGGGTTCGAACCCTGGTCTGGGAAGATCCCACATGCCGCAGAGCAACTAAGCCCATGCACCACAACTACTGACCCTGCGTGACACAACTACTGAAGCCTGTGCACCTACAGCCCGAGCTCTGCAACAAGCCACCACAATGAGAAGCCCGCGCACCACAACAAAGAGTAGACCCCACTCGCCTTAACTAGAGAAAGCCTGCACACAGCAATGAAGACCCAACAACAAAGACCCAATGCAGCCATAAATAAATAAATTTATTTATTTATTTATTAAAAAAAAAATCTTCACCAAACAGGCTACCAAGCCTCTGCAGACAAGGACTCTAAGCTTATCCATTCCCATTGGTATTCTCACACAAGATAGTAAAAGCTCAATTTTCTTAGAGAACAGAACATAATTAGTCAGAAAACACATACATTAAGTTGTTATTTCTATATGGCCCTTAACTAATGTTTTCTTTGGCTCAGTGACAGAATAAACGGAATTTTAAAAATTGTTTCTCTTAGCTAAGGAAAGATCATGAGAGGTCAAATTTTAACTGGATTTGAAGTTATACTGTAACTTATAAGAAGAGAAAGAGGAAGCAGGGTGTTCTCTAAATAGAAAGTCTATAAAGTATCACTAACACCAAGTTCTGCCTGGAGTTTTTCCAAAATTAACCAGTCAACAGGCTCTGCTAAGTTCTCAATGTAATAAGTACATGGAAACCAAGACAGAAGACTCAGTGATGAACAAATATCTAGGCAAAATCTTCTCCCTGTTGCAAAAAGAATGGCCCTCAACTGGTGTGATGTTTCTCATTTCAGTAAAACTCTCTCACATTACTTATTTATGAAATAGATCTTAGAAGTTAAAGAAATTCCCTCCAAGAAGATTATCTGGTCATTAACTATGCTGTTGATATCAAATCTCTAAAGTTCAAAGTAATACTGTATACTAAAATAAACTGGTGAGGTTATCAGAATCCAATAGGTATCAACTATTAACTAACAGAAGAGGAATACTACCTAGTTTCTTTCAAGACAGGGGATTTGATACCAACCCAGAGTCCTAGTTTCTGTTAAGATGACACATATTTTGGAAGATATATCAAAATAGGCATGAGCTTGCACTCTCTCTTCTTGATCCCAGAGACCATGGACTTCAAAGCCTATTAAGCTTTGAAAATAAAGGCCCATGGAGATGTGTGGCCAAGATGGCAGAGCAGGAAGACCTTGACCTCACCTCTTCCCACAGGCACACCAAATTACAGCTCTTTACAGAGCAACTACTGATGAGAAAAACTGGAAGACTAGCAGAAGAGATCTTCTACAACTAAAGATATAAGAAAGGAACAACAAAACGGGTAGGAGGGGAGGAGAGCCAGTGTAACCAAGACCTATACCACAGTGGGGGCGACCCACAAATGGGAGGATAATTACAACTGCAGAGGCTCTCCTCAAGGGGCGAGGGGTCCAGCCTCACATCGGGCTCTCCAGCTCGGGGTTCCTACATCAGAAAGATGAGCCCCTAGAACGTTTGGCTTTGAAGGCCAGTGGAACTTACTTTCAGAAGAGCCAAAGGGCTGTGGGAAATAAGAGACTCCACTCTTAAAGGACACACACAAAATCTCACATGCTCCAGGACCCAGGACAGAAGCAAAAATATGAAAGGAGCCTGGGTCAGATTCACCTGCTGATCCTGGAGAGGCAGGAGACAACCGGCTCACCCCTGGGGACAAAGATGGTGGCAGCCATCTTTAGAAGCTCACTCTACCACAAGGACACTGGGGGTGGCACGTGCCATTTTGGAGTCCTCCTTCTAGCTTACTAGCACAAGGACCTGGCCCCACCCACTGCCTACACTGGCTCCATCAGCATCAGTACCAGGGACACCTCAGGCCAATCAACTAGCCAGGCAGAGACACAGCCCTACCTACCCACCAGCAGACATGCTCTCTTATGCCCCAAGACCCAGCCCTGTCCACCAAAGGGCACAGGACCACCCCTAGACACCAGGGTCCCAGTACTAGCCCCAGGATCCCCAGGACCCTGCCACCAGAGACCCTGGGACCCAGCTCAGCCCACCAGTGGTCTGGCACTAGCCCTAGGACCAGCCTCACCCACTAATGTGTAGGCACCACCCCTGGGATGCCCAAGGTCCCCGCCCCACACACCAGTGGACAGACAACAGCCCCAGGACCACCGCAGCCCCACAGCCTGCCATATCAGGACCGAGCCCAGCCCCCTGGGCCCGGGCTCTGCCCACCAGCAGGCCAACACGAGCTCTGGGACACCATGAGCTCTGCAGCCAGTGGATATAGCCAGTAAAATCACCTACATCCACAATAAGTAGTTAAGGGATACACGAAACAAAAAGATATAAAAGATGATATCAAAAGAGTAAACATGCGGGGCAAGGAGGAGGAGAGGAGCAAAAATGCAGGGTTGTTAAAATGTGTCTGACGTAAGAGATCAGCAGCTTAAAATAATCACAGACAGACAGACTGCTATATATAAACCTCACTGTAACCACAAACCAAAAATCTATAACAGATACACACATAAACAAAAAGAAAGAACTTCTTTCAAGTGCACATGGAACATTCTCCAGGACAGCGTGCTTGGAAAACGAGATTGCTACACGCAAAATAATCAAAATGGACTACTCTCTCACACTATGCACAAAAGTAAATTCAAAATGGATTAAAGACTTAAACATAAGACCTGAAACCATAAAACCTCTAGAAGAAAACAGAGGCAGGATGCTTTCTGACATCAGTCTTAGTAATATTTTTTTTGGATATGTCTCCTCAGGCAAGGGAAACAAAAGCAAAAATAAACAAAAGTAACTACATCAAACTAAAAAGCTTTTGCACAGTGAAGGAAACTATCAATAAAACAAAAAGGCAGCCTACTGACTGGGAGAAGATATTTTCAAATGATACATCTGATAAGGGGTTAATATCCAAAATATTGAAAGAACTCAAACAACTCAAGATCCAAAAAAAAATGAACAGGGACTTCCCTGGTGGTGCAGTGGTTAAGAATCCGCCTGCCAATTCAGGGGACATGGGTTCGAGCCCTGGTCCCACATGCTGCAGAGCAACTAAGCCCGTGCACCACAACTATTGAGCCTGAGCTCTAGAGCCTGCGAGCCACAACTACTGAGCTCTCGTGCCACAACCACTGAAGCCCGCGTGCCTAGAGCCTGTGCTCCGCAACAAAAAGAAGCCACTGCAATGAGAAGTACACGTGCAGCAACTAGAGAAAGCCCGTGCGCAGCAGTGAGGACCCAAAGCAGCCAAAAATAAATTAAAAAATAAATAAATAAAGTTTTAAAAAAAATGAACAACCTGGGTAAAACATGGGCAGAGGATCTGAACAGACATTTTTCCAAAGAAGATATTCAGATGGCCAATAGGCACATGAAAAGATGCTCAACACCACTAATCATGAAGGAAATGCAAATCAAAACCACCTCTCACCTGTCAGAATGGCTATTATCAAAAAGACAACAAATACAATAAGTGTTGGCGACAATGTCAAGAAAAGGGAACACTGCACTGTTGGTAAATTAGGGTAGCCACTATGGAAAAGAGTATGGCACTTCCTCAAAAAATTAAAAATGGAACTACCATATGATCCAGCAATTCCATTCCTGAGTAATTATCTATAGAAAACAAAACACTAATTAGAAAAGATATACGTACCCTTATGTTCAATGCAACACTGTTTACAAAAGCCAAGATATGGAAGCAACCCAAGTGCCCATCAATAGATGAATGGATAAAAAACATGTATGAAATATATATATATATATATATATACACACACACAACAGAATATTACTCAGCCATAACAAAACAATGAAATCTTGCCATTTGCAACAACCAATGGACCGACAGGGTATTATGCTAAGTAAAATAAGTCAGAAAGAGAAAGACAAACACTGTATGATTTTACCTATACATGGAATCTAAAAAACAAGCGAACAAACAAAACAGAAGCAGAGTTAGAGTTACAGAGAACAGAGGGTCGCCAGAGTGGAGGTAGGTAGGGAAAGGAAAGGAATAGGTGAGGGAGATTAAAAGGTACAAACTTCCAGTTATAAAACATAGTAAATGAGTCAAGGGTATGAAATGTACACTGTGGAGATACAGTCAATAACTATGTAATATCTTCGTATGATGACATATCATAACAAGACTTATCATGGTGACCATTTTTAAATGTACAAAAATACCAAATCACTATCTTGTGTACCAAGAATTAACATAGCATTGTAGGTCAATTACACTTCAAAAACAAACTCAAAGAAAAGAGATAAGATTTGTGGTTATCAGAGATGGGCGGGAGGCGGGGTGGACGGGAGAGGTGGAATTGGATGAAGGCAGTCAAGAAGAGAGATGTGTGAGTAATCTGAATGTTCACTGGACTGTATAAACTACATATATCTTCATCACAGAATTGCTTAGTTTACATCTGTCCTCAGGATTCTATCACCTCTCCCTTGGCTGACCTCACAGCTATGACAATGTTTTAAAAAGAAAGTCCACTTCTTAACTGAGGAAACAATGTTTCTTCAGGTAGAAGCTGCAACCTGATTCACTTTCTGCCTTACACTTTTTTCACCTGACCTTTAAAAGGAAAAAAAAAGCTTTAAAGGTTTCCAATCATGGATTTCTGTTAATTGTCTTGCAATTTCAAACTTATCACTGTTTGACATTACAAAGGCTTACACAAATGATTTTAAATGAAAAAAGGAGTTGCAAAATAGGAATATTAAGAACTGCCTGGATGTTTAAATAGTATAAATTTTAAATTCTGAACAAATCAATATTGTTTTCTACATCAAAAATCCATAATGAACATGTCAATTATTTTCAGTTGTTAAGTAACTCATTTCTATACCATGTCCGAGGAAAGTTCTTTTCATTTACTTAGGTGATCCACTGAGGACCTGCAATGCACCAGGCTTTACGTTAGGAACTGAGGACTAGAGAAGAAATCAATGTTAAGGTGTTTCTAATATGTTCTACATACTTGTAACCTAGTTGGAGAAACAAAGTATTTATTAATGACTTCATCATTTCTAGGCAGCAAAGTGAGTGGTTCAAACAGTGCTATGGCTCGATCATTCTTTCAGTCCTCGTGTCCATCAGACAGTAAGTACACTGCTAATGAATCGTAAGAGACAATGTGAAAACTCATATAGACGTTTGGTGTCTAGTTCCTGTGACAGTAGACTGTTATGGGAGCTCAGTGAAGGAAAAGACATTGGAAAAAAGGCTTCGCAGAGACGAGGAGTATCTGTTAAGTATGCTGGTTTCATCTACGCTCTTTCAGTCCTTATAATACTGTGAAGTAGAAACGTTCCCATTTTACAGATGAAAACCCCATTCAGAGAGATTAAGTAACATGGTCAGGACACAAAGCAAATAGCAGGTGAACCTAAGTCTAAATAAACCTAAGTCTGTTCTGACTTAAAAAACCAGAGTTGTCTCGGCTCTACCATAGATGTGATCAGCATGTAAAGAGGGGAAGAGAGGAAGAAAACATTCTGGATAGAAAGATCAAAATAAGCCCAAGCTTGAAGCAAAAAGAGGGTGTCCAAGTCTGGTGAAAGGGAAAAAAAGGAAGAAAAAAAAGCACTGGGCAGTTATGGGAAATAAGGTTAGGGGATAGACTGTGAAGAGGCTAGAATACAGGTGGCTAAGAAATGTGGGCTTATTCCTGTAAGTCAATAAAATGGAACTGGAGATTGTAAGCGGGTGAGTAGAGGATGAAACTTAGGGCATTAGGAAGGTGAACACCACAGGACAGAGATGGACGGGAAAAAATGTATGGCATAACACAGAACAAATTTTTAAAATCCCAAGCACTTCGATATTTAAATGAACCCAATAACAATACTTTCATAATACAATAATCAAACTATCTCTTGTACGGATCTTCCTTAAAACATATCTCTAGGCACTTTTAAAAATGGCCATTATGTCCTATAATTCTTATATGGATCAGAAACCACTTCCACCTCCAATGCATCTAAAAAAGAATACACCTTAGGTCGGAGGCCACATTTTAAAACCACGTCTCAGAGCAGCAAGGGCCAAACAAAAGAAATGAGCAGAGACTCCAACTCACAAACTCCTTGGCAAAGAAAAACAAAGTTGTAAAAAAGTTGTATCTTCATTTACAGAAGCATTTAGAACTATTTTTTTTCAGGGAAAAAAGTTAAGCACTGAAAAATTAGAGAATGACTTTCATATAACCCCAGATTTACTTTTTCCCCCAAACGAATTTATAGTTTCCACTTCTCACAAAAATCAATACAAAAGCATCAGCGTCACCACTTCAGTGCCAAATTTCCTTTCTCTTTTATGGATACAGAGCTTTTTTTTTTTTAAGGTCTGGACTGGTGCATTTATTGTCTCCTTGGCAGTTATCATCATAACTCTCAAGTTCTCCATCCCATTCAATCTTTGCCACAGGAAAATTCGATTGCATTTCGTAACCTAACGCTGAGCGGCAATCAAGCCAAGGCTCCATATTTCTTAAACACAACTGAGACCTGGTGTAGGATCACATTAAAACCCTTTAGTGACTATCAGGTAGACAACAATAACCTAATTAGCCAACACAGCACACGTGACACTGGCCCCGCCAGTACCTCAGTCAAAGACACTTTCCTAGACTCATTCACCAACAAGGTGATCACCTTGTGATGGGGAACCGGGAGAGAATAAGGAAACCTAACAAGGAAAATGTGGAGGGAAGGGTGCAGCTGGGGGTTTTCAAGGGAATTACAGTGAAGATAAGTGGTAAGGGGGGGGGGGGTGGACTGAGGAAAAAGTAATCTTCTTTTATGCAAAACATCTGATGTCGAGATGGCCTCACTTCCAATTCTGCAGCCCTAACTTTTAACTGAACCTTCCAGAAAGTTAAGTGAGCTTGAGGTTCTGGGGAGCATAGGAAGTGCCCAAACCACATCTTGATGTCCTCATATCCTTGTATAGGAAATGCGATACCTGTGCCTAAGTCCCAAGATGTTTTAACTTATTTAGGAATAGATAAGCTTCTCAATAATCACATCTGCTTCTGTTGCCAAAGACTTTCTGAGATGTGGTCACTGGATTTTCAGTCTAGAGGTAAAGCATTAAACACAAAGTGAGTAGAACAAAGTTATTCACAGACAAGAAAAGCATAGGGGCTGATAGTAATGCTAAGGGAAATCATGTTTTTGCTTTTGTTTTAAACCCAGGACGAACCCCAAACCCTACAAATACCTAATTTACAACTCTAACAACCAGAGCCTATCTCTCAGAGCCTCAAGAGCTTGGCTTTACCGAAAAGTCAATTTACAGGGCCAAAATTCTCTACAGTAGCCCCTGGCTGTCCACGTGGACCTAACAATCTGCTTTATGCTTGGGCGGTATAATATTTAAAGCCAAGTACACCTTTTAGGACCTTAAGAGTATTGACTGTACTTTAAATTTTTCATGCATCCTCAAGACCGGTCACGAAGGCTTCAATGCCCAGATAAAGGTTTATCCATTTGTGTGTGGCCTCTAACATGCTGCTATCCGTGCTGCTATGGGTCCATGAAATAAGAAAAAAACTTCTCGTTTTCTCTCCTAAGCGATAAGGATAAATTTAGCCGCTACCTCTCCAAACAATAAAAAATAAAATAAAGTGGGGAGGAGCGTGCCCCGAAGGGCTGCATCCAAACGGCGAGCCGGGCTCGCCGGAAGACGGTGCACAGCTTCGGTCCCCCGCCGTGGCCTCTGAGGCCGAGTTGAGTGGAGAAAAGCTGGCGGGACAGCCGCTCCCGGGCCTGTGGCGACTCGGGCGCGGCGCCGCGAGCGGCCGCGCCCGGCGAGTAAGGCGGGGAGCGCGCGGGGTTCCCACACCCGGCCCGCCGCCCCGGAACTCAGGAAGCCTCCCCGCTGCCGGCGGCCCACACCTGCCGCCCCACCCGCCGCCCCGCAGACCCTTTCGGGCAACGGCTTCCGGCCCGCGGAACTCACAGCTTCAGCCGCTCGTAGGTTGTTGCCGCCATCCTGCACCACGGCCTCCTCCCTGCTCTTTCCGCCCGCCCCGCCACCTCGAATACAGCGAAACCGGTCACCCTGGCACGGCGGCCGCAACGCCCCGCCTCGTCCCACCTCCTCTCCCTGCCCGGCCGGGCTGCTCCCGAACGGGAGGCGGCCGTGGACAAACTTAGCGCGCGCGCTATAGAACGCTAAAGGCGCAGTCCGATGCGGTGGATGGGAGTGCGCCGAAGAGCGCCGTGACGTCACCGCTGCGGATTGGCGGAGCGCATGGTGGGGGAAAGGCGGAGCCTTGGGAGCTGTGGACTAGCGCCGTGACGCCCGGCGCAGGGGCGAAGCGCAGCGCTAGTGTCGGGGAGCCTGTCGTAGATGCGTAAGGCGTGATCTATGCTACAGTGGTGTTTTTGTTAGTGCGGGGCCAGTGGCGCAATGGATAACGCGTCTGACTACGGATCAGAAGATTCTAGGTTCGACTCCTGGCTGGCTCGAGGCGTACTTTTTAGCCACAACTGGGTTTGATGTTACAGGACGTCCTTAGGACTCTGGTGTGAAGGTTAAATATCTTGAATTTTAACGCTACTGTGCCCGAAATGTCATCTTTTAAGCTGTGTTTGGAAGCCGGAGTTGTGTGAGGTGGTTTGTAAACTGCAAAGCGTCCTAGTTAATGATGCACACGAGGAGACTCTGTAAATGGGTTACATGTGGGAAAACACACCTAGAATGGTGGTAGTTTGCAGTAGGGGGGCGTGCTGTGGCCCGAGGTTAGCTAGCGGATGACACAAAAGCGCATTTAAGGCAGCAGTTCTGGCCCTTTTTCCCGTGGAGCAGAACCCCTACGGTGACGTAAAAAGCGGCACAGTCCCAGTTTACCAGGATCTGGTGAGCTCTGGCTGTAACCTGTCCCGGAGACGCGAACGCTGCAGTGCGGCTGCGCGCGTTAGAGGGGGTCCGCAAAGTGATCGGAGTCTGCAGCCCTGTCCCTTGAGAGCTCCTGGTCCCCAGTGAATCGGGAAACCTTAGCACATGGGTGTTTTTGCAGTACGAAGACCCCAGGTAATCTAGTATTATATATTACCCCTCATTCTATTGGCGCCTGGGTGGAAGACCTGAGAAGGACCGAAAGGTCTGCGGCGGAAAGGAGAGTCAAACCTGAAGAGTGGCGGGAACATCCGACACTGCCCATAACTAATCATTCAATCGATCAATTAATCTCTCCAATATAACGTTTTTTCCTCCTGAACAAATTACAGGAAACTTGTAAAATACAGAAAAGTACTGGGAATCAAAAAAACGCAAATTCCCATCCCGAGATAATTATTATTAACGTCATAATCCCCGCCCCCGCCGTCATTACTATTAACGTCATAATTTTTTTTCCTTATGGACTTTACTTTTCTTCCACACTTTTTAATATAAACCTACACACGTATTTTTTCCAAATTTGGGGTTTTGTCACAAATGTCTTTGTGTTCTCATTTTGTCCCCTTAGCTTTGGGTCTGAGATTTATGGTCATTAAACATTCTTTGATGATAACCCATAAAAAAACTAGATATTTTAAACATTACCCTCTTTGTTGGGAATCTGGGTTGTTGTCAGTTTAACACTTTTTTAAAAATAATGCTATGTTGAATTATTTCTGATATCTTATAAATTTTTAGATGTTGAATGATCAGAGAGACATTTTTAAGGTCCATTTCATGGACTTTTTAAGACTTTGGTATATATTTTCAAGTTGCCTGCCAAAAAATTTAAACAAATACACATTTCCATCAATAGCATCAGTTTCCTTGCATGCTAACACTGAGTATTATAAATTTCATTATGATTTTTTTGCACTTTTCTTAACTGAAAAACGGAACTTGCTTTTACTTATATTACTTGATGTATATATTTTCTCTTGATATATGTACTCATTTTCTTCTTATAGATTTGTTAAACTTTTAAGTATATTAAGGATATTAATTCTTCAGCTATTGAATGCATTGCAATTTTTAGCTTATCTTTTATATTTTCCTTTTCCTTATAATATTTTTGAACCTCAAGTAATTTTCACTTTTATATATTCCAGTTTACCAATATTTACCCTATGGTTTCTTCTGTTGCTCTTTTCAAATTGTGTTTGTATCGTTTTGTCCATGTACTTTAACCCATTTGTAATTTATTTTGTTAGTTGTCCCAATGGAAAGATCAAGTAAGTCTTAAAACCTGTGACTATTATTGAAAAATTAAGAGCTCTAAGCTTGTTACTTGGACTAATTCAGTCAATTCCACAATAGTCCTGTAAGGTAAGTTCAGTTGTTATCCCCATTTTTACAGATGAGGGAACTAAATTTGCTTACGTTCATTGAGCAGTTTGGTGGTGGAGCCTGAGTTACAACTTGAATCCAGGCTTTTGACCCCAAAGCCACCCCGCCCGAGGGCTTATTGTGCACCAGAGGGTTGACCACATGAGTCGACTCAGGGCTATTCCCTGTCTGGGTATAGATGGCAATCACATACCTTGGCTCCTCACCCCTTCTCCCATGCTAGTTAGCAATCGGGAGACCTCGTCTCTAGTCCTGGGCACACCCTGGCCCAGACGACATTTCCCCTGACTACATCTTCATCCCTTGTAGCATCAGGGTCATAGAAAAGCAGCAGCCTGCATTTGTAAGATCGGAATAGCCACTCTCTCATTGCTCGCCCCTTCCGTCTGCAAGTCCTGCCTTCCTGTATGTGGTTGCCTTAAATCTAGAGGGTCACTCACCTCTGGAATTCTTTGGTCATAAGCTCATTAGAAAAAACAGTAACATACACAAAAGGGAAGGAGACAAAATGACCACCGTTTTGAGCATGACCTGAAAAGTCTCAATAATAAGGTCCCAGGTGAAGAAACTGGATGCTTGAAAGACTGAAAGACGATTCTCTAAGCGTCTCTCACATTCCTACACACCTTGTGAGGGAGGCACTGCCTTACTTCCAGACTACCTTTTTAAGGATGTTTGAGTAATAAACAGACTTGGATGCAAGAGATAGCGTCTCTCTCTGGAGCAAAAGTCAGGCAGGTTTACTGCCCATTTATAAAAGATTGTGGTTCTCTAAGCTTGGGTTTCCTCTTGTAACACAGCCCACCGCATATGCAGGTATCACCTGGCCCTCTTCACGGGGCCCTGTAGGAACTGGAGCTCAGGCAACTAGTGCAAAGGCTTACAGTGTGAAACGCTACTGCTGCTACTGTGAGTAATAAAGTGTCCTTTGTCTCTGACCCAGGAGTCTTATAACTTCTGCCAGGATCCACAAAACCATGGCATGCTAGCTTATTAGCTTGCCAGTAGGATAAAATCTGAGACCCTACACAGTTTCAACGCCCGAATATTTCTTTAAGAGTCCAGAGCTCTCAGACATAAAAAAGAATGAAATAACGCCATTTGCAGCTACATGGATGGACCTAGAGATTATCATACTAAGTGAAGTAAGGCAGAAATGACAAATATCATATGATATCACTTTTAAGTGGAATCTAAAATATGACACAAATGAACTTATCTACGAAACAGAAGGAGACTCACAGACATAGTGAACAGACTTGTGGTTGCCAAGGGGCAAAGGGGCGGGGGAGAGTTGTGCTGGGAGTTTGGGATTAGCAGATGCAAACTATTACATACAGAATGGATAAACAACAAGGTCCTACTGTATAGCACAGGGAACTATATTCAATGTCCTGTGATCAACCATAATGGAAAAGAAAGAAAGAAAAAAAAAGAATCGAGAGCTCTAAAAGACCAAATCCCGTTAGCAAAAAGCCCCATCTGCTTACTCCATACACACAAAAGCAGACCCAGTAAACATGATTATGTTGGAGATCACTTTAATAGTCTACAAATTAAGGCAGTTTTATTGTCATGATATTTGGAATAATTTTATAGTAACAGTAAATTTTTGAATAATTTTATAGTTAACAATATTTTGAATAATTTTATGGTAACAATATTCTGAATAATTTTATAGTAACAGTAAAATTTTGAATAATTTTACAGGAACAATATTTTGAATCAATTAAAGTAAAAGAAGAGACACAGGGGAAAATAATTTCCCTGCAGAGTGAAATTTTCATACACTATATAGAAATTTCCCATATCTGTCCAGTTCTGGCTCAGAACAATTGATAGCTAACACATCTTCCTCATCTTTTTCCTACTGCTTTTAATAGTTACTTCCAATAGTAACTGGGAAATTAGGACTCATTCCTGGCACAAAGGAGAATACAAAGCACTTGGTTTCCTGGTCGACAGTTTTAACAAGTGCATCAAGCAACAATGGTTTGGGGTCAAGTCTTGCACACATTCTTTGCAAGGGCACTAGCAGCCATCATAGCTCTCATACTTTCACACACGTGGGAAACGGCACACAAAAACAGCCTGCAAAGGAGTATGAATTCCAGATCATTCTCTCAAATTCTAACATTTCTGTTTTTCATCTTGGGTAACTCAAGTCCACGGAAACAAGGTGATGGCAGCACTTGAAAGCAATCAGAACTCCTTGGTAATCCCACCGGCCACCCAGGACTCAGTGGCACAACCTCAGTGGACTCAGCTGAAAGAGGCTTTCGCTCAAGCACTAACCACGGAGAAATGGAAAGTCCTGCCGCCACGTGCAGGCAATGACCCAACAGGACTCAATGCCCTTCTGTGTGAAAAATGAACGAATCACTCTCTACTCAACCACAGAGGGGAGGATAATGTCAGAGAGAGAGGATCCTGCTATGACAGGCCAAACTGCATTCCTGGCTTTTCTCAGATCACTCAGGCCGTTTTTGAATGACCCTAGCTGGGGGGGAAAAATGACAAGAAAAAACTAGAGGGCAAAGTGAGGCAAGGGAGAAGGCTGGAGGCTGGCTTTGGCATCTGGAATCAGGCCATAATTCTTGTTTATCTAAAGTCCACGAGTCATCTAGGGAACTCAAGGCTATCTGCTCTACCTTTTAAAACAAACTTATTCATCCTGGTCTACGAAGTGCTTGTGTGTTCTTTCTACATGCCTATAAATACAACCCCATTATAGCTCTATTTGGCTAATAATTTATAGAAAGTTTAAAATACCAGGTAAGTGGGCATCTATTCATGGCTTTTTTGCAAGGGCCTGAGGAGGAGACAAAACTGGTAGGAGATTCCTACCCATTACCCTCTCCAGGGACACTGACAGTAAGAGAAGTTGCCTCTCAGATTTCTAGGGTGTCTAGAAATTCTCTTATTGTTCTTCTTCAGCAGTATAAAATATTTGCTGAGATATCAAAATTGCCTCAATCAAGGACACTTTAAAAATTTCATTTAGGGGCTTCCCTGGTGGCGCAGTGGTTGGGAGTCCGCCTGCCGATGCAGGGGACGCGGGTTCGTGCCCCGGTCCGGGAGGATCCCGCGTGCCGCGGAGCAGCTGGGCCCGTGAGCCATGGCGGCTGGGCCTGCGCGTCCGGAGCCTGTGCTCCGCAACGGGAGAGGCCACAGCGGTGAGAGGCCCGCGTACCGCAAAAAAAAAAAAAAAAAATTTCATTTAAAAAGTGAATCAGATTTTTAAACTACAGTTATGCCTTGAACAACTTAAGGGTTAATCCTCATATAACTTACAGTCGGCCGTCCGTAACCGTGGTCCCTCCGCAGCGTGGATTCAACCAACCACAGATCTCGTGTAGTACTGACTGCAGTATTTACTACTGAAAATTATCCACATATAAATGGACCCATGCAGTTCAGACCCATGCAGTTCAGACCCATGCTGTTCAAGGGTCAACTGTTACCAAGTTGCAAACAAATCCCTGCTACTTCTGATGTGGCTCCAAGGCAATTTTCTTTCCTCTGCTTGACTTGATAGTGGAGCAAAGGTGTGTCATCAAGGCCAGAAATAATCCTAGGTTGGCAGAGACAGGTTGAGACATACTGGCTGGCTCCATCTGCCCACCAGCCTTGCCAAGGCTGAGCTGGATGGTATGCTGGGAAGGGAGGGGGGACCCCAGGGTTCACCTCCCCACCCCCTGGATTTTTAGCCCTCATATAAACACTCATGGGTTTTTAGGAGGCTCAGCCTGTGAAAAGGAACCAGTAGAATCACACAGCTTGGGCTGAAGTGACATCTGGCCAAAGGATTCCAGCAGAATGAATTTAACAAAAACGGAAAAGACAATCCATGGTGCCATTTCTGTGCTTCTTACAGGCAACTGCTACCAAAGGAGTCAAAGCATGGTTTAGAGGCTTAGAACTGGGCCCAGTGAATAGTCTGTGAGTCCCTGTGCCTTTGGGTTCCACTGACGCCCTCCGAGGCCCCAGCCACCCAATCCCCTCCCTCTGGATGTGAGGTGAGGCGGCAGAGAGCAGATGCTCCCAGCCTGGCTGGCAGTGGTGAGATGGCCCCTGCCCTCCTGCGAAAAGGCCCAGGGTCCCTCCCCGTGGGCTGAGAAGCCAAATGCCAGCCAACCTTTTTCTCACACTTTCTTCTCATTGAAATACCCAGGGGTACTGACCTCTGGCCTCAGGAGTGTGACACACAGGGCACATTTTGCCTCTTCAGTGCAGAGGTGGCCTTGAAATCCTGCCAGTAGGTGGCCCCCCCTTAGCCCTTGCCATCCCGGGGAGCCAGCATGATGAAATGCATAAGGCAGGAGCACCCAGTATCAATCAGATCTATTCCCAGCTGAACTTTAGTTAAGATTACAGTGCCCTGACCCACTGGTCTGACCTGGGTGAAGCCAGAGGTTCCTAACACACACTGGCTGAGTCCAGTGTGATGGCCAAATTCCTCCTTAATCTGAAGCTCTTATCTGTGAGGTATTTTTTGTGTGTGGGAGACTGAAAGTAGAGGGAAACAATTTTTACAGAAAGAAAAAAAAAAAAACAGACAAAAGCAGTGTACCTTATACTGGTTTCTTCAAGCATAATACCTGAATTGGCAAGAGAGGGACCTGTGAAATGAATATCATAACTTATGCTCAGGCACTCTCTCCCAGGCTGGCTTTGAGATCTTACACACAAAAACTCTCCTCATTAATAAGGGGTCAGGTCTCAGTATGTGGGCACACTTCCCCAAAGTCCATTGTTAAAGAAGCGAAAATAGGCATAAGAGGATCCCCACGAAAGATCCCGAGACCAGCCTTTGCAGGGGGAACTCTGAAGTCCCAGATTCTTGAGAGCTCCAGAGGAAAAAAAGCACAACAGGCGGGCAAAAGAGGCCTGGCGCCTGCACCAAGTTCTCATCCCAAAGCACACTTTCCTAGAACAGGATCAATCCTCCATCAGGCCGCCAGCTGCCTTTAAAGGAGTGAAGATTTCCAGGGGCACACAGAATGATATTAGGCTACAAGGAGAAAACCCCATCTCACTTATTTCAAACCTTGGCTCTGCTTTACCAAGTGAATTCTTCCTAAGATACAAAGCACACGTCAGAGCATCCCTCTTGCGATGATGCAATTAAAATTTGCAGCCATTCTACAGAAGAACTGAAGCTCTGGAGTGGAAGGAAATCTTAAATTATGGTGTGTGTGGGGCGGGGGAGGGGTTGGGAGGGGGTGTTTGGGTGCAGGTATTTTCCAAAGGGGAGGGAAAGGATTGAACATATCGGCAGCTGAAATCTCTCTTCAGTGCAAACCTTTCCCACTGAAGTGTGAACTCTTCCCAGAGGGGACAGGAAGGTTCATTCAGTCACACTAATGAGATCTCCTGTCACATGCCACGGGCTTGCTGGGGTTTCTTCCTGAGTAATCTGATGAGGGTGTGGCAGCAGTGAAAAAAATACATAATCCCAGACCAGCAGGGATCCCCTCCTTGTTTAAAGGAAAGGCACCTGCCTCCCCTCCACTCCCCCAATCCCAATCCGTCCCCAGGGGTGACAGGAATTAACCCGCGGACTCCTCATGGTGCAACCCTGGCTCCTCCCCACCATGAGATCTGCAGGAGGCTCTGGCTAGAAGTGGTGCTGGTGAAGGGCTGTGGATGAGTGACCCTTCTCCAGCCTCTTGATGTGGCAGGAGTGACAGAACAGGTGGTCCTCCAGGGGGTAGCAGCGGTGACCATCTTCATCATTGAGCTCCAGACCGCAGTCCTGGGGTGAGGCAAAAATATCCAGTGGTGACGAAACAAAACAAAACAGACTGCAAGAGTGACACAAAGGCCACACACAGTCCCGTACAACCAGCAGAGGGCGCTGTGTGATTCTTTCCGGGCAAAAAAAAATGCCGGTGCGGAGACACGCAGCTCCAGCCCAGTGAGGGTCTGGACTGTACTGTCCAACACTGGCCACATGAAGCTCTCCGGCACTTGGAATGGGGCTGGTCAGAAATGAGATGTCATGTCAGTGCAAACACACACACCAGATTTCCAAAACTTAGGACAGAAAAAGGATATAAAATATCTCAGGAAAATTTTTTTCTCTCAACTGCATGTTGAAGCGATAACGTTTTGTATATATTGGGTTGAATAAAAGCACAGTTGAGCAAGTGTCTTTACCTTTTTTTCCAGCACCTGGGGTACCAACCAACAGTGATTCCCACCTATTTCTTCCATGCTGGCAGTGGGATCAAGCTATATGTCACCCACACTCATTGTTCTCCCTACCCACAGCATCACAAAATAAATCTCCTTCCTTGGGTGAATCCACTCAATTCTGGTTGAAATTTCACAAGCACTTAACGCGTTTGCACCCTTCACAACCTCTGGCTCTCCTGACAGTCATGGGGCACCACTGACTCCTTCAGCCTGGAGTGTGACACAACAGAGAAGGGACAGATGGGCTCCACCTGCCTTTACACCAACCAGCGACATGCCTGTTTCCAAGGGGGGTTTCTTCATGATTTTCAGGGCTCGGTTGAGAAAGGGGTTCCCAGCAGATAGAACAGACTACAAGCTGGAGGGGAGGGAGTCTATTCCTCAAATCACACACCTGCCTGACAATCTGGCCCCCCAAAAGGACCTGAAACCCACACTCCCCGTGACCCTCCCACTCTGTGGCTTCAGGGAGAGCAGCTGTGACCGGCTCAGGACTTGGTGGTTACAAACATGGAGAAAACAGTAAAGACTTTTATGCATCTTCTCCAACCTCCCTCCCCCCACCACCAAATCAGGCTTCACCCCACTTCTTCTGTCAGCTCTGGAGGGCAGCCCCTTGCCCACATCCTGCCTCCATCAACCCAAGATGCTTTCCTCTTGGACTTCTAGGATGGGTTTTGGGGGCCTTCTAGGGCAGGGAGGGGCCTACCTCGCAGTGGTAACACTCCACGTGGTAGTCTCTGTCCATGGACACGACTCGGATGGTCTCATCTGAGCCCTGGACCAAAGGAAAGCAAGAACCAGAGGCTATATGGGGGGCCATTGGGCTCCGCTGCCAGGAGGGTGGGGGAGGGTTCTGGGGCAGCAAGTAGGTGGCCTTAGGAGAAGTGCAGGAATCAGTAGTGGATACTAACACCAGCAGAAAAAAGGACACATAGAGTAGATGAGAGAACTGAGAGGGATGCAGTTCTACCATCTGGAATGTCAGAGTCAACAGTGAAAAAACCACCTACTTGGTCTTGTTCATCTGCTCATCATCTAACCTGGGAGTTAGTATCAAGTCAGAGAATGTGACCCAATTACAGGGACAAACAGGGCATAAGAAGGACACTGGGCTAGGGAAGGCAGCTAATGAGAAATGGGCTTCTTGGTGAAGACACCATTTATCTCAGAGCTGAGATTTTAGAAGTATTTTTACAAAGGTATAAGGACAGGACACAGATCTTGTAAATGACCCAGGGAAATATTCATCTCTTGGAAGACCCCAGGAGCAGAACTGAAAAAGCATCTTACCTCAGGTGGAAGGATGGGAAGGCCACAGGCTGCACACTTGGGGGCCAACACCCTGGTGGGAGAAGCAAAGAAGCAGTGAAGGGCATATTGAGGTGTTTCGGGGAGACTTGTGCCTGGAGCCTTCCTCGCTGGCCCGGCCCTGCCTCCCACCCATCACTCTTCACATGAATCCCTCTAGTTCGTCTATAAAGACAGACCTGGCACACTCCTGGGACTATTGCTTTGGGATTGTTCCTCAGAGGTAAAAAGTGCATTTGCCCCCTCTCACTCTGCTAGGGCTGGAGGCTGACCTGTTTACCCCCCTCATGGTGCCTCATACAGGCCCAGGCAAACCGAGGGTGGTGGAGACCAGCCCTGAATCAGGGCCTTTTGAAGTTTGGTAAGGCTGGAGCCACAGGGCTTGGCACATTCCTCCAGAGGCCTCGTCAGGAATCTGATTATAGGTTTTTTGGTCCTGTTTTTCCAGTAAACGTAATTCTTTAACCAGTTCCTGTCTGCACGGGCATCCACTGACCCCCGAGGCCCGTGCTACACCCCTCAAAACCATTGCACGTTCGCTGCACTGTCGACAACAGTGCAAGCAGCCTGCAGACGTGCCTCAGCAGGTCCCCACCCTCCACCCTGCTGAGTTTCAGCCAGTGTGGCTTACACGAGTGGCTCTCCTTACTTGTGGTAATCCCGGACACAGTAGATCTTGTTCTCTGAGTCCACAGTGAAGGGTACCCCGTCCAAACACTCATTACAGATGACACAGCGGAAGCAGCCGGGGTGGTAGGACTTCCCCAGGGCCTGAAGGATCTGGGGGTGCACAGGAAGAGGTTAGGACTCAGCTGGGATTATAGGGAAGGCAGTGCCAGTGGAAGGGAGAGACACACCAGGCTGAGGGTCCATATGAGCAACTGCCACCCTCATCCCAGTTTCACTTGGACCAGGTCAAGCAATGATGGGGGCAGGAAAGGCTAACCTAGTTACAGGTATAAAGAGGAGGAAACCAAATGGTATCATTCTCCTGCACTTCACAAACCTCCAGAAGGGAGGGTTCTCAATCAGAAAACATGATTCTCTGCAGGAAATAATGCAAAGCAGGGCCATGAAAGGCTCCACCTCAGATTTGGGAAGCAGCAAATACATGGAAAGATTAAAGGAAACTCCACAAGGAAATGGAAGAGCTTGGGAAAAACCTCTTAATTTCTCTCTCCTGGGTGCCCCTACTAAGCAGCTTTGACTCTGCAGCGCGATAATCCGGAAGCCCGTGACTCGGCCCCGGATTATCTCAAATCCAATTGCAAGTAAAGCCTCTTTGCTGCTGCTGCTTTTAAACACAGTGAGGAGAAAGCCCCATGCACCTTCTTCCTCTCGGCATCATTTGATCTGGATGTGACTGATACCTGGAACTGTACGAGGCCATCCTGAAACCAGAACAGAGCCTAGATGCGGAGGGTGGGAGAGAGAAGAGAGGGAAAGAACGTCCTGTCTACGGTGGTGTCAGTGAGTCACCAAATTAACTCACCATGGAACTGCCTCCCTCCAAACCTCTTAGGTGAGATAAAACACTTTTTCCTATTAAGTCAGTGGTTCTCAAAGTATGGTCCCTGCACCTGCAGCATCAGCAACCCTTGGGAACTTGTTTACAATGCACATTCTTGGGCCCTGTTCCAGCAATGGGTGTTTTAATAGAGTGATTCTGATGCATGCTAAAGTTTGAGAACCATTGGTTTGAGTTGAGTCTGGGCTTTCTGTAACCTGCAGTTGAAAGCATCTCTGATGACTCAGTAGCAGATTCATTTCTGTGATTACCTGCACCATGAAACTTAGCACAAACAACAGAACTATGGAATCAACACCAGCAAGCCTGCACCGAAACACCGTAGGCAAGAAGTGTACGGAATGGTCATGAGCATCCCTGAGTGGGGCCACACAGAAAGCCTCCCGACAGGCAGAAGGAGGGGACTTGGGACCAACGAGAACCTTGGCGGAGCATCGTAAGTCCTGTGGGAAAGCCATGCTGTGCTCTGGCCATGCCGCACCTCACACACTGCAGCTGGGGGGCACCGGGCGGACGTCATGCCAGCCCAGCTCGCCTCTGAAAGCTCAGCTTTCAAGCTTCCTCATCCCCTCTAGGATTTCACTAATGTTCCAGGCCCCTCAAGCTGCCAAAGTAGGAAGAACAACTGGCTGGGCTTCAGAGTCCCCTCGGCAATCTGGACCTTGGAATGCATTTGGCCCCCAGACTAATGCTGTCTTGGCAGAAATAGACCCTTAAATTAATTTAACCCACACTGCGCCAGAAGTATGGTAGGATAAAGATACCATTTTGCTGCATTCTGACTAGGTGTAATAAATTTTTTCATGTGGGAAAATGCCCAACCTCCAAGCCCAGAGTATTCCCCTCTACTAACAAAGATGGAGCAGAGACGGACAATTTACACCAAGAGTTGCACAACTGAATTCTGCTGGAGAACCAAGAATGGTAACTGAAGGAACCTTTCTCTGTATTATTATAATTCTTGGTGGCAATTAAGGGTTCTATTTTTAAAAATAAGTGTCACTACCAGTCATTCGCTGAAAGTTTTCAAGTCTGAGAGGAGTGTGACTTCGTGTTATCCCATGAGGTGGAGATGGTCTCCAAGATTCAGTTCCCCGCTTCCCTTGAATTGGGATTGGCCTTGTGACTTTCTTTGATCAATAGAATGAGGAAGAAATGATGTTCTGAGATTTTAAAGTCAAGGATGTAAGAAAATTGGCAGCTGCTACTTCCTCTCTCTTGCTGAAAGGAAGTCCAGGCTAGACTACTGAGTAAGATTAGTAGCCGTGGGAGAGAGGCCTGGAGGGTGAGAGATCATCTTGTGCCACACACAGCTGAGTAAGTGACCCTAGCTAATGCCACATGGAGCAGAAGAATCGCCCTGCAGAGCCTTGACCTAATTCCTGACCCATGGAATCATGATAAATAATAAATCACTGTTGTTTTAAACCACTAAGTTCTGGGGTGGCTTGTCATGTAGTAATAGATAAATGAAATACCTTGAGGCCCAAAGAAGGCTTAGGATACCCACAGGTAAGAGCAGTGTATAGTCATGTTCATAAATTTGGACACTGTTGGCCTCATATGTGGTGGGTTTGTCAGAAGGGCTCTAAAATCAAGGACAAAATCTGCTAAAGAAATGGAGCCCTGTGGAGTTGGGCAGGCACTTGGGGAAGGTAGGGGTGAGGGTGTGTGGCTTGGGCCTGCCTCCCCTGGCGGAATGGCTGGAGGGCCGCATTCCTAGCAAGGCCTTAGCCGCTTCTCAGGACACCGCTCACAGGGCCAGGCTGTGCTGTGCGGTGTCAGAGCCTGGACGGCAACAGCATCTGTTCACAAACAGGGACAGCTTTGGTTCACTGTTTTATACCTATCAGCATAAAACCGGAAGAAATGAGTGTTTATGTCCGCCAAAGACATGCATAAGAGCAACTTATTCATAAATTGCCAAAAACTGGATAACACCCAAGTCCCCCTCTTCAGGAGGATGGATAAATAAAGGGTGCTATATCCATACAATGGAATTCTACTTAGCAATGAGAATAAATGAACTACCAACCCAGACAACAACATGGATGAATCTCAAAAACACTTTTCTAAGTGAGAAAAGGCTGACCCAAAGGAATCTATACTATATGAATCCACCTGTATGAAGTTCCAGCACCAGCCTGGGGCAATAGAGGTCAGAACAGTGGGTATCTTTGTGGGAGAGGGTCTTTCTGGATGTTGGAAACGTTCTATACCTTGATCTGTGTGGTGTTTACACATAGGTATATACATATATAAAAATTCATTCAGCTGTACACTTAAGATGCGCACCCTCTGAGTTGTTTCTCAATTAAAAAGGTAAACAAACAAACAAACAAACAAAAACAATGACTAGCAATTCCCTTCTCTATGATGGAATTAATGGCTCAGCTTAGAGAGGAATTTAACTCTTTCAACTAGTAGAATGTTATATAACGATTTTCTCTGACCAATATATTAAAGAAATTCGATAGGGCTGTTCTCCAATGGTGAGCAATTTGATCCCTGAGAAAATAAGAACTCTGTATTCATTAACCTCACAACCTTACCCTAAAAGGAGGCCAGGAAGGAAGAACTGTCTCCCCACTCAAAAGATAAAGGCACTGAGGCCCAGGACAAGCTCAGAGAACCATGGCTGAGCGAGGAACGGAAGGGATAAAACCTGCTTCCTGTTTTGCTATCTCAGAACTAACAACGGGCCCCCAGACCTCATCTTAGGAAATGATCAAGCCGGGAAGAACATGGGGGAAAAACAACTGTGTTATCTGACGTTCTACACCCAATTCCAAAGTAGCTGAGCTTTCTGCAGCTCCGTTTGGCATCTCACCTGGGACGCCACAAGGACCACAGAAAATCAGAGGGAGGCCAATGTGACATGAACAGCCTGAAGGAGACAGTGCCAGGAGAAATGACATCATGTGGACTGGATGGCGAAGGACGCTAATTCCAGTAAAAGCCAAATGCGGGTGCTACTACAGCAAGCAAGCAAGCATGGGGTCTTCTTTTATAAAACCAGATGTAGCCACAAAGCAAGGTAGGAAACACTGTCCTCAATTATTAATTTCTTTTTTCTCTGAATGCCTCCCCCTCCCACCATGCTATTATCTTGTTCGGCTGACCCTACTCACCATGTCCATGATCAGATGTCCACAAAGAAAACACCTGTCAGCAGACTGCTGGAAACCAGAGTACTGCAGTGGAAAGAGAAAAGAAAGTTAAACCCAGGCGGGGCAGAGGAATCTTGCTACTTCCCCGCCAGTCATGAGGAACACAAGGAATTTCTCAGAAAGATGTGTCACTCTACACAGGATCTGTCGTGACCCCGTGGACAACAGTGTGATGAATCATGGAATATCCTCTACCACAAAAGCCATTACAAATGTTAATACCACTCGCCTTCAACAGCTGCACCCAGGCACCCATGACACACCAGGCTCTGCATAAGAGGCTGCGCAGAGAGAGGCGTCAGTCTCTCACCCAGTGGTTCTCAAAACGGAGTTCCCTGGCATCACCTGGAAACTTGTCAGATGCGCAAATTCTTCAGCTCCACCCCAGACCTACTAAACTGGAAACTCAGTGGGTGGGGCCTAGCCATCCTGAGTTTTCACAAGCCCTTCAGGGGATTCTGATGCACACTCAAGTTTGAGACCATCACTCTAATTTTCAAAACAATTCTTAAAAACAACAACAACAACAAAAAAAACCCACAATTCTTCAAGGTATATATTACATCGTTTCTCAAATGGAAGCAAAGGGAAGCTCCGAAAGGTTAACTGACCTTCTCATGGTCACACAGCCTGTAAGGGGTAAGGACGGGATTCAAATTCAAGTCTGGGTCTGGTTTAAAAGCCAATGACTTTTACAATTAGCTTCAAAGAAACTGGATAAATATTATTTACCTTACCTTACCTTACCACACACACACACACACACACACACACACACACACACACACAGCTCTAGTCTTGAAAGAAACGAGGAACTCACCTCAGAAAACAGACTAGATACTACACACTGGAAGATACTAGAAGCTTAAATATTGCAAACACAACTTCATAAGGGAAATGTAATGGAAAGGAAGGTGGAAAAGAAAAGGGAAATTTTCTACAACACTACACCACATAGTGTGGGGTTTTGCTGCCCAGCACTTCCTCCTGATTCTAGGGGTAACAGTTCTTTATTTTCTTTTGGGATCCAGCCCCATTCCCCATCCTCTGGTCCTGTGATTCCCGTGGGGCTGACCCCATGATGGGTTCCAAGGCAAGGCACTGGCTCAGACCTGGCCAATCAGAGCCTCGCAGTCGTCCAGCACCCAAGACTTTGCCCAGGGGTGGGCACCTGGCCCACCAAGAGCCCATGAGACTCCAGGAGCAGGACAGGCACTTGGCCCATCAGATGTGAAACTGGGAGACAGTCAACTCTGGTGTGCCACCGTCTGACTATCAAACACATAGCGCCGGAGACTGAAGTGAACGTGTGGAGGAAGTGATTCCTGAGGGCACGCAGGAAGCAATTTCCTTGGGTTTGCTTGGCGGTTGCCAGCAAACACGAGTCATAATGAGTCAACCCACACATCCACAGAGAAGCTGGCCCCGAGCCAGCTCTGGGTCTCACGTTGGTGGTCCCACTGACCAGTCAGCGCTCCATGCCTGGCACTGTGTTAGGGTCTGAAGGTGTAAAGGTGAAGCAGCACGTTCCTCCCTCCCTAGGAAGTTACGGTCAAGTCAGGGAAAGACCTGTAAACAGACACACGGTGCTCTGACCACTGGCAAGCCCGGGGCAGCAGCACACAGGAGGGGAGAGCCACTGCGAGGCAGGGGAACGTGAAGGCCGTCGGGTGATCTGGGCAAACGAAGGGTGAAGACATTCCAAGCAGGGGACCCAGTGCAAGCCAAGGCACACAGGATGGGGCCATGGCGTGCAGAGAACCGCAAGCCTCAGAGCGAGTGAGATGGGAGGCTGCCCAGACCACAGAGAGCTCCTGCGCATGCTCTGAACCCTGGATCCCGGGCCTGGGCAGTGACACAGCACAGCAGTGAGGGGCCGGCGGGGCCATGCTGACGTCACGAGCCACACAGGCCTGGGGAGGACGCGGTGGTACCAGGCCCAATGCTTGGCCACACTCTAGGAGAGATAGGAAAGCGGAGGGGTAGAGGAGGAACCTAGGACACGGTTCTCAGAGATAAGTTCCCAGGCAAGGGGACTTTTCTGCTTCAGGTGACTCTCAAGTACAGTGGGAGGGGCTGGCGGATGGGCTGGGGACAACCCTGGGGACTGTCTGATGGGCAGGGAGATTGTGAACAGCTGGCCTCAGAGGCGCCTACGTGGCCGGAGTTCAGACGTGGGAGTCACTGGCACATGGACAGACTTTCAGTGCGTGGGAGAGGCAGGCAGGATGAGAAGTAAGGGGGCCCAGGTCCCAGAGTGAGAGTTAAGAGCTGGGTGGAGAAGGCAGAAATAGGCAAAGCACAAGAGGACACGCTGCGCAACCCCCAAGTCCCCGAAAAGCACAAAGCTCTGCAGTTTGTCATTTGCCTGGGAACGTGGGCCACCCCATGCTTCTGCAGAAGGAAAGTCAGGACACCTTCCTCCAGCAGTGCAGCTTCCAGACAGCACTAGGGACCACAGAGAGAAACCACCTTCTTCTGCTTAGCCCAGCTTCTCTGCACGCTCCCTGCCTGACTCAGGGCAGGACTGAAAGGAGGGGAAGCTTGGGTGACAAACTCACCAGGAAGTCTTCCTCACAAAACACTTTGCCATTGACAAAATAAAAGGCTTTTCCTCTCAGCTTCCGGCCTAAGGAAAAAACACAAAGGCAGGGTAAACAGAAAATGTTAATATGCAGTGAAAAAAGAGAAAAGAAAGGCAAAATCTTTTAAAGCAGAAATAATAATAATAATACAAAATAATAATGCAAAAAATGCCAATTATCGATAAAAGTTTCTGGTTCCTGAAAGCTGCCGTGGTCCTTGGTAACAGGTAGACTCAGGCCAGAAGACAGGGTCCCCTGGTGATTGCTGCCTGGCAGACTGACTTGGGAATCATCCCACACCCACTTCTCGCACCCCCTCTCTGCTGAGAAAGAAGCCAGCAAGACACTGGGTGACAAGATGGCAGAGGCATCCACATGTGGGGATACCAGGCTACAGTCTCCTGTGACGCTGCCGTTTCCCACAGACATTGGGCATCATCACCTTTGACATATTCTCCAGGGGATGCTGGTGACAACCTATCGGGAAATTCCTATAAATCGGTCAGCTCTTATCTTCCTTACTTTCACATCTTTTTTCATCTGAACGACAGAAAACACACACTGTTGAAAAGATGATGATTTTTCCTATTTTCTCTTGATCTCAATGGGGTGGGTGGGACTGGGAAAAATTCAAAGCACCTTGACTCCTTAGATGTACCTTTAGTTTCCATAGAGCCAGGACACTGACAAGAATAGCACACTGTACCAATTCCTTGGATCCCTTATGGAAAAACACAATGGGCCACCTGTTCGAGGTAAGCGGAAGCATCTTTTTGGGAGACCCTGGATCCTTATTCAGCAGCAACCCAAGATCTGAGAATACCTGCAGGGCCACGCACAGATCACACCCAACAGACTCCGTGGAAGTTTCAAAACCTGAATGAATTCTAAACACTAGTGGAATCAAGCTCCTTAGGCCTAAAGTCACCTGAAACCAAAATCACCGATGTCGAAAATATTGATGGTGCTTGAGACACAGAGAAGTCCCCTCCCTACACAATGGGTGTCCTTGCCTGTGACGCCCCAGAGCAGGCAAAGAGCACAAGGTAACGAGGGAGAGGTTGCTGATGAAGACTCATCGGAGCTCAGAGAGGACTCTGAAAGCATCAATGTAGGGGAAAAGCCACAAAAAGAAATAAATGAAACTACAAAAGCAAAAAACTCCAGATGGACTAAAGACCTCAGTGCGAAAAACAAAAGCTGTTACAAGAAAATACAGGCAACTGTCTTTGACTTTAGCACGGTAAGGATTTCCATGCACTGACCATCCACTTGCCTGCCTCTATACTAAGCTTAACAGGAAGGCCCTGACCTTCTCCTGACCTCGTCAGACCCTTTGCGGGGTGTTAGTTGCTGCCAGATTTACTGTTATCTCAATGTCTCCCCAACCCTCTGATGGGTTCCTCTAGAACGTTTTAATGCTCTGAGCATGTGCTACATCCCCTGAGGACGTAACTGTAATTTCAACTCAGCCTCAGACCAAGAGGTCTTGGTAGCAGTCTAACCAAGGGAAGGGCAATAAATGGAATAAAAGGAAAGGCAAGTCAGGGATAAGAAGATGGCTACAACATACAACATGGCATTAGTATCTAAAACATACAAAGAATATTAATAATCCTAAGAAAAAGACAAGCAACCCAATGGGGAAAAAGATCAAAGGAAGGTGTAGAGAAGAGAAAACTGTTATCGAATCCAAGCTAGTACTGCTTGCCCCACGACAGGCCAATAAATGGAGAGACGAGCCGTTGGGGCAAGGAATAGCGACTTTATTCGGGAAGCCAGTAGACCAAGAAGATGGTAAACTTCTATTTCAAAGAACCACCGTGCCTGAGTTAGAATTCAGGCTCTTTTATACTAAAGGGGAGGGAGTAAAGCCGAACATTTCCTGGTTCCAGTCAGCCTCCAGAGGGGGATGCAGCCATTCACGGGTGGGCCTGTGAGCTAAACAAAGGATGTTTCCTGTGAGCTAAACAAAGGTATTTCAGCTTAATGCGCATTACCTGGGAGCCAGGGTTCCCAGACATGGGCCATTATGTATACTTTAAGCTTAAAGGCAACATGCCTTTAAGGATTAACTTGTAATAGAATACAAAGGTTCTTCCCTATTACAAAACCTGTTAAACTCTAGGCAACAACCATTGAAAAAGATGTTCAATTCCACCACCAATCAGTGCATGCAAATTAAAACCACAATGAGAAGATAACTCATCCCTAGATGGGCAAAACTCACCAAGTCTGATAACTCCCTGTCTTGGCGAAGTTGTGAGACAAGAGAGGGACCCTTTCACACTGCTGGTGGGAATGTCGATTGGCTTGACCACTTTGGGAAGAATTGGCAAGAGCCAGTTGACCTGAAAATTGACATTACCCACAACACACTGCTAGGGACACTCCTTGAGAAGCTCCCCCAGTGTGCAGAAGGAGGTGCATGTATGGATGTTCACTGCAGGGCTGAAATGAAAACTGAGAAACCCAGAGTATCTTCAGTGTTCACCAATATGGAAAAATTGATAAATACGTTGAGGAAGAATTTAGAGTTATATTCAATGGATGCGATACTAAACAGCAATCAAAATGAATGAACTAGGTCTGTATGTATCATTATGAATTGAACTGAAAATCCTCATATGCAAATGAGGAAAACTGTTCAACGATGCATTATTATGAGAGACAGTGTGTATGTCAGTTACATACACACAAAAACTAGTCCTATATATTGCCTATTGATACTTGTATATGAGGTAATAGTATAAAGGCTTTGATTGGAAGGATCCATACACTCAATTCATAATAGTACCTGCCCTGGGGAAGGGGGAAATGGGACGGGAGGGGGAACCAACATGATTCCAATTTATCTGTAATATTCTTCTTCCTTTATTAAAAATAAGCCAAAATGACAACAGATAAATGTTTGTGCATTCTGGGTGGTACGTAAATAAGGGTTATTTCCTATGGTACTTTCTTGTAGCTTTTTTTTTTCTTGTCGTTTTTAAACTGCGCACACACAGCTTCTTTAGGTGAAACACTATAAACCAAAAGGCAAACGACACGCTAGAAAAAGCACCTGTACTATATGACAAACAGAACTTAACCCCAATATGCAAATTACTCAATTAACAGTCCAATATTTTAAGACTGGGCAAAGAATGGGGGGGAAATGACAAAAGTAGTATGAATGACCAATGAATATAAAAGAATCCTTAACTTTTCTCATATTTTTTTATAACTGCAAACTAAAATGGTATACCAAGCTTTGTCTATCCAATTAGCAAAGGCTAAAAAGAATGACAGTGTTAGTAATGACATTGACAGACTGACACTCTCCACTCTGCAAGGAAAAGCAGAAACTGAAACAAGCTTTTTAAGACAAATTTAATATCAAATTTCAACAGAATTTAGAAAGTTTGGATTATTGTGACCCAAAAATTCTACTGCAGGAATTTATCCCAAGGAAATAATCAAATTGTTTAAAGGATCTTCATCGCAGCATCATTTATAACAGCTTACAAAAAAATGAGTGTCGGGCTTCCCTGGTGGTGCAGTGGTTAAGAATCTGCCTGCCAGTGCAGGGGACACAGGTTCGAGGAAGATGGGTCCAGGAAGATTCCCACATGCCATGGAGCAACTAAGCCCGTGCAGCACAGCTACTGAGCCTGCACTCTAGAGCCCACAAGCCACAACTACTGACCCCATGTGCCACAACTACTGAAGCCCGCGTGCCTAGAGCCCATGCTCCAGAACAAGAGAAGCCACCGCAATGAGAAGCCCGCACACTGCAAGGAAGAGTAGCCCCCGCTTGCTGCAACTAGAGGAAGCCCGTGTGCAGCAACAATGACCCAACGCAGCCAAAAATAAAATAAATTAAATAAGTAAATTTTTTTAGAAATGAGTGTCAACCAAATATCTAATTCTTATCAGATAAATTATGTACTATTACGAAGCCATATTAAAGAATGTGTTTCTGACAGGAAGAGGAGAGTGAAGAGAAAAAAAAAAAGATTGTTTTCCAAAAATATTTAGTGGAGAAATATTTAAAATACTGCAAAATGGGGTTAAAAACATCTGTGTGTCTGTGTGTGTGTGTGTGTGTACACAGACATGGATATACATACACACTTATATGCTCATACACAGTCATTATCTCTGAGTAAAGGAAATGGTGATGTTATTAGTTTTTTTCTGCAATGATTATGTATATTATTTTTATTGCCTGAAACAAACTTGAATGGAGTGAGAGAGTGTGAATGGCAATGAGGCATACATTAGAAGTCTTTAGTTCTCCAAAGTTTCCCTCCTGTCCTTACCTCAAAGTTGTTCTAGGAAGTTCTCATTCTAGAACCTTCACAAGCATTTCCCAACTAAACTAGGATAACAAGAATGAGTACCTACAGCTCAGTGATTTCAGGGTTCACTAACAGAACCCTGTGACAGCCATGGAAGTTAAACTTAATTACTTTACTGACTTACAAATTTCCCCTCTATAAAAAGATTCCACAGGGCTCAGTTTTAGAAAGGAAAATGAAAACTAACTAGAGTATCCTTTCTACCTTGTGTCCCTGCCAGGCTCGCGGTGAGAGCTTATGTCCTGCTTCCAGTCCCTCCCTGGCAGCCAAGGCGACAAGGACACAAACAGCCCACCCTAAGAGGAAAACAATCCCCACACCGTCTGGCTGCAAGTCCGTGCAGCGCCCTTGCTCTGCTGCTCCCTTCTGGGACGTCCCACTGGGATGACCTGGTTCTGATGAGAGGAAGGGAAGCGAGGTTGCAGCTACTGAGGAGGCCACTAGAGGGAGCAAGGAGGCCGTCTGGAAACGCACAGGACTTCCTAGAGAGAGGTGAGGCTTCTGAGGCAAGGCGTGGAGAACGCCCCGCTCTGGTTCCCGGAACAGGGTCAGGGAAGTTCTAAAGAATCTAAGCAGGAATTAGCTTTTTGATTTAACAGAGGGTAGATCACCTCTGTTCCAAAAATCATAGAGGAAAATCATCACACGTGCAACAAAAGTGTCGAACCCTCCAGCACTGTAAGAAACACAAAGTAAACAAGAGCTTTTCCCACTTATAACAAAGATTTTTTTAAACAGTCATATTCATTTGTGATGGCTGTCAGTGCATATTTCTGTAAGCTATAGAGGAGAGTGTAAAACGATTAACTCACCCTGGAGAGGAAACTTTAAAATGTTTATCTCTGACTCAATTGGGCTGTCTGGGACTTAGCTTAGGGAAAGAATCGGAAATGTGAATAAACGTTTACTTAGATCCAAATTGGCAGCCTTAGAGAAATGACCACATAAAACAAAACACATTTAAATGTAATATGTAGTCATTTAAAATACCAGTCAAATAAGTGTTTCATTGGTATTCGAAAATGCTTATACTATAGAAGGATACTCAAATTACATTAGTAAGTGAAAAAAGCAAGCTAGATAACTATATTTATAGTATAATTCCATTTCAGTAACCTATACCCATACACACACACCACTGATATGAAAAAAAAACTGGAAGACTGCATATTAAAACTAATAGTGGTGAGCACTGGCTGATGGTGTTACAGGGAAATTTCACTTCCTATTTTATAATTTTCTTTTTAAAACTTATCTTATATAGCACTGTCAGGTTGTATTAAAGGGAAATTTCACTTACCACTTTATACTTTTCAATATTTAAAATTTTTTTCTAGTATTTAGTACACTGGAAGATGGTATGAGAGAAATTTCTGCTTCATACATTTCTAGATTAAATTTCTCTGGAATTATGTATCTAATCTGAGAAACAATACTTTCTTCTTAATTTTTAAAAGAAAACTCTTACGTAATAATGTGAAAAGTTAAAAAAAAAAAAAAGTAAGATTCAACTATGTAAAGAAGAAATTCAAAGAAAAAAAGACTGGAAAGGAAATCTGTCCAAGAATGACAGTGCCTCTGAGGAGACATACATGGTAGGTATCTGTAGGATGTGGGGTGGTGTGGGGGGAATGTTCGCTAGTTGTTTGCTTCTTTATACTCTCCTACACATCCCCAAACTTTTGATAATGAACAGGTATCACTTTGATCATCATTTTAAAAAGTGCCCACTGGCTAGGCAAATCC
Source organism: Grampus griseus (assembly GCF_964374135.1). Classification (NCBI taxonomy): domain Eukaryota; kingdom Metazoa; phylum Chordata; class Mammalia; order Artiodactyla; family Delphinidae; genus Grampus; species Grampus griseus. The sequence goes on along the minus strand of NC_139004.1, from coordinate 62,487,490 downwards.
TCTTTTTTTTTTTTTGGCCACACGGCTTGTGGGATCTTAGTTCCCCGACTAGGCATCGAACCCAGGCCCTCGGCAGCGAAAGCGCCAAGACCTAACCACTGGACCTCCAGGGAACTCCCTAGACAAATCCTTTTGCTGCCAGGCCCCAGAGCTGAGGAGTCCCATGTCCAGACCCCAGAGGCCAGGGGAGGGCTCAGAGGTTGCATCTGCATTTCCTTTATTACCAAAAAAAGAAAAAATACTTAAGACTCCGCCACAGTCCTGAGAAGGTGGGACCTTCCTCTGCTCCGAAGGACTCAAACTCCAGTTTTCACTAAAGTTTTAAAAGACACCCTGCATTTAGAAACTGGCTCCAACACCCATATTTAGTTTGCATTTTGTCAGAGTGAGAGAAAAAACTAACATCTGTTGATTGCCTTCTGTGTTTCAAGTACTATATTTAGAACTTTCATATACTAAAAGAAGTTTTAAAGGTGTCTGAAAACACTGCCACACATATCACTGCATCATTAACCCCCTTTCTGTCCACACCTGCCACATGCCTTTCACAGAGATGTTTCACAAACCACTCCGTGTCACCTACTCTAGGATTCAGCCAGCACGGAAAGGGTTCACCCAAGAATTAGGCAGAAATACAACCTGTCACGTGTCAACATCACGGAGCACTGCAAAGATGCAGGAATTGCTTACTCTTGGGAATCACTGGAAATGACACCCAGGGTTGCTCCCAGCTCTCTGGGTTTCCTCTTCTCTTCATAAAAACACCATACTTACAGGTTAAAAGTTATCATCTCCATTTCATAAATTCCAAGGCTCAGAGAGGCTAGCCCAGGCAGTAAGTGGGCAGGTTGGAAGCCAGGCTGTCTGACGCTGACGTGCGTGCTTGTTCCATTGTGCCATGAGCCCGCCCGCACTATTTAATGCTTGCTGAGTGCACACCCCCACGTGGATTCCAGTTTCTCTCTTCCTACCAGGGAACGGAGAAGGGCATTTTCATTTCTTAAAGCACTTTCTATGTACTGGGCACTTTACCTACGTTGTATCTCTTTGTCTTGACAATTCTGTAAAATTCCCCTGCGATGGCACCCAAGCGGCTATAACGTGACTGGTGACTGACCCCCATCTTCTACCGCAGACACATGGAGTGACAGTGAGGCCAGGCAGAAAACAGCAAGAAAACTCATCTTGAGAAGCAGGGAGGCAGAGAGAAGGTATCCTCCCATCTGAATCACTCCAGATCTAGCCAATGAAACAGAAACCAATGAACCTGGAAATTCCTGGAATCACGGCCTATGTCCTGAAAGTTTCAATCAAGTGCAGGACCCAGAATCACCCTCATTGACAAATAAGCTAGAGCAGCCAACCACCACTAGGTGGCGCCAGACCACAGCCACGACAGGGACAGGCGGGAGCAGCACTACCAGCTGAGAATTCCAGGCTGGCGGGTGTTGGAGGTTGGCGGGGGTCATTTCCTTAACCCTGCAATAACGTGACCCCACGCTTTAAGCAGGTTAACTCCACTTATCGCATTATATGCAGTTTTACTGAGTCTTCGTTTTGAAGATGGGGAAACAAAAGCTAAAGTGGTCAGGCAAACTTGGCTGTGTGTCTGAAGCTAAGCAGAAGAGCTGGGATTTGCACCCAGGTCTCACTAGTGTTAAGTCAACACCTTTCCCATCACAATATACTATCCCTTTGTCCCGGAACAAGTATTTCTCAGACTGTGGGAGGGGAAGAAGGTGGATTCTTGACCTTCCTAATCACACCTCTTCCCCACGCGACTCCCTTGAGTTGGTGACAAATCACTGTCCTTACACTTCCTATGGTGGCACATACTTGGAGCCAGCTGTGCCATGCCAGAGCTCATACACACCAGAAGATAAAACAATGGTCGAGGCGTGAACACCAGAAAATTAAGCCAGCGGTTCTCAAGCTTTAGCATGCTTCAGAACCATCTGGTGAGTTTGCTAAAACACAGATTTCTGGGCCCCTCCCCAGAGATTCTGATTTAGTAGGTCTGGGAAGGGCCTGAGGATTTGCCTTTCTAATGAGTTCCCAGGTGATGCTGACTGTGCTGGTCCAAGGACCACACTTGGAGAACCACAGAGTTAGGCTATGCCTCAGGACTGTCTCTGAAGCAGCATCTCCACTTGAAGAGATTCATCTTGTTCAAACAAAGTGCTAAGACCTAGACCATCCCTATAACAATTGGCATCAAACATAAAGCTGTTGAGAGGGAGGGTGTGCCCGGGTTACATCTTTATAACTCTAGTTTCAGAATCATCCTGCTTCTAGTCCCTGAAACAGGAAACGGATAGCGATATGCACAAGAAAAATATACCAAATAAAGAGCTTTTCCACAGCTTTAGAATACAGTACTCAAAGTTGCTCTTTATTTTCCGATCACAACAATAGTTTATAAAATATTCACTAATAAATGTAAAGATTCATCGAGAATCCGTTCCAAAAAGTCACTTCCCATAGATGCAGTGAATGAATATTTTATATATGCCTTCAGGGGCACCTTCAGATGAAAACAGAAAAATGTGGATAAAGTCAGTGTAGCTTGGTGAAGGAAACAGCGGTTGAGGATGACACAAAGAGAGGTTGGCCATTTAATGTGACAAATAAAACTAAACTTGCAATACTCACCATTCTCCCTTGTTTCTAGAAATAGAAACAACTCATCTATTCTGGAAAAGTAATTGGCCCTTGGCTGTAAGACTTAACCGCAAATTTCAGTTTCTAAAATATCTCCCTGAAAAGTAAAAATGCAAGGTTTTCCCAACAAGGAAGATACTTCCTGAGAAAAGTAAAAGCTAGCAATTGTTTAGATCATGTTTTTATTGCACCGTTCCAACTGGTAACTTCTACCTGTGCCGTCCACAGTGGCTACCAGCCCATATGTGGCTACTGATATGTAACTGAATTAATTAAATAAAATAACATTAAAAATTCAGTTCAGGGACTTCCCTGGTGGTCCAGTGATAAAGAATCCATCTTCCAATGCAGGGGACACAGGTTGGATCCCTGGTCAGGGAACTAAGATCTCACAGGCCGCGCGGCAACTAAGCCCGTGCGCCACAACTACAGAGCCCACGCGCCCTGGAGCCTGCGCGCCACAACTAGAGAAGAGAAAAAACCCGTGCGCCACAACAAAGAGCCCGCGTGCTCCAACTAAGACCCGAGGCAGCTAATAAATAAATAAATAATAAATAAATCTTAAAAAGAAAAAAGTCAGTTCAACTTGAACAAGCACATTCCAAGTCCCTGAAAGCCACTTGTGACCAGGGCAGCTACAGAACACTTGCATCAGCCACAAAGGTCTACCGGATCTACTGCTTCAAACAGCTTTTTCCAGAATAGGATAACTGTTAGAAGGTATTGCTAACAACAAAGCAACAGAAAGAAACCAACCAAATTGGTTCGGCTCCAGTGAACAGATCAACCTGGATTCCACAGGCTCATCTTGCCCCAGGGGGATGAGGAACAGGAAGAAAGAGGAAAGTGGAAAAGCTCAGGCTGGGGTCCTTGGCTTTGCTACTTCCCAAGTGAGAGGCTGGCTGGGCACCTAAACCCCTGGGTTCCTCCAAAGAGGGTGCTGAGGAGAGGACAAAATCAGGGATCACAGTGGGGCCCAGCACAGCACCGGCTCATGCTAAGCATGTGACATAAGGCACCGTTGCCAGGATCCCTTCAAAAACCGTCAAGTTTTTTTTTTTTTTTTTTTTTGGCGGTACGCGGGCTTCCCACTGCTGTGGCCTCTCCCGTTGCGGAGCACAGGCTCCGGACACGCAGGCTCAGCGGCCATGGCTCACGGGCCCAGCCGCTCCCCGGCATGTGGGATCCTCCCGGACTGGGACACTAACCCGTGCCCCCTGCATCAGCAGGCGGACTCTCAACCACTGCGCCACCAGGGAAGCCCAAAAACCCTCAATTATTGAAGCTAAAAGTCACATCCACTTCCATCTCCCTCTTTATCCAAATCCTCCAGGTCACTGTTCCCTTCTCAGTTTTTCTGTGGTAAAGGGCCAGGTCTTGGGGGTTTTGTTTTTAATTGCCACCTGTCAGACTTATTTTCTCGTAAAATACAATAATGTGGGAAAATGAAACATGAAATCCAAGCCTCAATATGCTCTGTCAAATTGTTATGAAAGTTTCCAGTTTCTGTTGAGAGTGTTATGAAAAGGCTCAATTTCTGTGCTTCTGTCCTTACTGGCCAGCACTGGTTGAGGACCACACTCTGAGTAGCCCACTCCTCACTGCAATCCTCTTCTCACTAGCCACTCCCCAGTCTTTTTTTTTCCTTACAGTTTTCCATGCCCACTATTCCAGACCATCATCATCTGAGTCAGAGGAAAGAACGCTGCACAGAGAAAAAATCCTGGAGATTCGCAGAGGGTCTCCTCTGAGGATTTAGCAGAGCACGGATCAGCACATGCATGTGAAGAAAATAACCACCGCTGGGGGTAAAAGACATCCGAAAGGATGAAAGAGAACAGTGCCTGGTGTGCACAAGGGCCGGAAACGGTCTATTCCCACCAGACAGACTGGGAAAACACATAATAATCCACGCAACACTGAGTAAAGTACTCAGAAAGGTTTTGCCCTGGGAGTGGGGCATCATTACCCCTAGACTGAGCTCTGCTCTAAACTCACTTAGCAAATCATAAAAACCACACTGGAAAGGATTACTGTTTCTAAATAAGTTATCTGCACCCCAGAAGATTTAATGCTCAAGAAGATTTAATGGAATGTAAAAATATCTACGACTCAACAAGGTATGATTCACAACATGTGGCATCCAATCAAAGATGATCAGGCATGTAAAGAGGCAAGAAAACACAACCCATAATGGAGAAAATAATCAATCTATGGAAATCAACCCAGATCTGACACAGACATTAGCATTAGTAAAGGAGGACGAGTTATTGTTATTCTAGTCCATATGTCCCAAAAGTTAAACAGTGACACAGAAGATATTTTTAAGAAGCCCAAATTGAACTGCTAGAGATGACAACTAAAATGTCAGATGAAAGATACACTGAATGGGATTAAAAGCAGATTACACATTGCAGGAGAAAATATCTATGACGTTAAAAGCATAGCAATAGAAACTGTCCAAAATGCAGCAGAGAGGAAAAGAATCTAAAAACAAAAAGACCATTGATGGGGGGGGGGAGAGATAAATTAGGAGGTTGGAATTAACATACACATACTACTATATATAAGATAGATGATCAACAAGAAAGCACCATATAGCACAGGGAACTCTACTTAACACTCTGTAACAACCTATATGGGAAAAGAATCTGAAAAAGAATGAATATGTGTATATGTATAACTGAATCACTATGCTGTACACCTGAAACTAACACAACATTGTAAGTCAACTATACTCCAATTAAATTTTTTAAAAAAGAAAGAAAGAAAAGACCATTAAAGTGAGCCGTGGGACAACTTCAAGATGCCGAACCAAGGGGCCACTGGAGTCCCTGAAGGGGAAAGGAGGGTGTGGCAGGAAATCTGAAGAAATAATGGCCAAAAATATTCCAGATTTGATGAAGACCATACACTAACAGATCCAAAAAGCTCAACAAACCCCAAGCACAAGAAACATGAAAAGTGCACCACGGGACATCATGATCAAACTTCTCAAAATCAACGATAAAGGGAAAATCTTAGAGGAAAAACACATGTTACATACAAAGAGACAAAGATAAAGATGGCACTGGATTTCTGACTGAAAACAAAGCAAGTAAGAAAACAGTGAAACAACATTTTTTAAAAATGAAAGAACTATCGACCTAGAATTCCACACACAGCAAAAAATATCTTTTAAAACCAAAGTGAAGTACGGCTGAATTCAGACATTCAAAAGTTGAAACAATTCTGCACGGGCAGATCTGCATTACCAAAGGAAAAAAAAAAAAGTTAAAGGAAGTCTTTTTTTTTTTTTTTTTTTTGCGATACGCGGGCCTCTCACTGTTGTGGCCTCTCCCGTTGCGGAGCACAGGCTCCAGACGCGCAGGCTCAGCGGCCATGGCTCACGGGCCCAGCCGCTCCGCGGCATGTGGGATCTTCCCGGACCGGGGCACGAACCCATGTCCCCTGCATCAGCAGGCGGACTCTCAACCACTGCGCCACCAGGGAAGCCCTAAAGGAAGTCTTTTAAGGAGAAAGAAAATGGTACCAGATGAAAATCTGGATTTAAACAAAGGAATGAAGAAGACTAGAAACAGTAACTGCATGGAAAAATAAGATTTTGTTCTCATTAGTTAAATCTCTTTAAAAGATAATTGACTACAGCAATGGAAGAAAACTGAGAGACCGGAAGTAAACCCTTACATTTTAGGGTCAATGAATTTTTGACGAATTTGCCACAACAATCCAATTGAGAAAGAACGGCCTTTTCAACAGACGGGGCTGGGAAAACTGGCTATCCACACGCCAGAGAATGAACCTGAACTTCTACCCCAAACCACATACAAGAATTAACTCAAAATAGATCCAAGAGCTCAACCTAAGAGCTAAAAACTATAGCTCTCAGGGCATGAATCTTTGTGACATTTGGTAGGTCTATGTTTTCTGAGATAAAGCACCAAAACCACAAGAAACAAAAGAAAAAATAGATAGATTAGACTATATCAAAATTTAAAACTTCTGTGCTGCAAATAATAACATCAGGAAAGTGAAACAACAGTGCACAGAATAACAGAAAACATTGGTAAATTATATATCTAACAGGATATCTACATGTAGAACATATAAAGAACCATTAGATCTCAATAATAAAAAGACAAATAACCCAATTAAAAATGGCTAAGGGGGGACCTTCCCTGAGAGTCCAGTGGTTAAGACTCCGAGCTTCCAATGCAGAGGGCGCAGGTTCAATCCCTGATCGGGGAACTGAGTTCCCACATGCCATTCGGTGCAGCCAAAAAAAAAAGGGTAAGGGATCTGGATAGACATTTATCCAAATAAGACATACAAATAGGCCATGAAAAGATGCTCCATGTCAGTCATCAGGGAAATGCAAATCAAAACCACACTGAGATTCAACTTCACGCTCACTAGGATGGTTAGAATCAAAGTCACACAATCACAAGTACTGGCAAGAATGTGGAGATACTGGAACCCTCATACACTGCTGGTGGGAGTGTAAAATGGTTCAGCCGTTTTGCAAAACAGTGCCTCAGAAAAGTTAAACATAGAGTTACCATATGACACAGCAATTCCACTCCTAGATATCTATCCTAAAGAACTGAAAAAATATGTCCACACAGAAACATGCACAGGAATCTTCATAGCAGCCTTATTTATAATGGCCAAAAAGTGGAAACGAGTGTCCACTGACTGATGAATGGATAAATAAAATGTGGTCTATCCATACGATGGATTATTATTCAGCCATAAAAAGGGACGGAGGGACTTCCCTGGTGGCGCACTGGTTAAGAATCCACCTGCCAATGTAGGGGACACGGGTTTATCCCTGGTCCAGGAAGATCCCACATGCCGCGGAGCAACTAAGCTTGTGCGCCACAGCTACTGAGCCTGCACTCTGGAGCCCATGAGCCACAACTACTGAGCACGCGGGCTGCAACTACTGAAGCCCGCGTGCCTAGAGCCCGTGCTCTGCAACAAAACAAAACAAAAAGAAGCCACCGCAATGAGAAGCCCGCACACCTCAACGAAGAGCAGCCCCCGCTCACCGCAACTAGGGGAAGCCCACGCACAGCAATGAAGACCCAACGCAGACAAAAATAAATAAATACGTGAATAAATACTTTAATAAATAAATATAAAAGGAATGAAGTTCTGATACATGCTACAACATGGATGACTCTGGATCACATTATGCTAAGTAAAAGAAGCTAGTTACAAAAGACCACATACATATGACTCTATTTATATGAAACATCCAGAGTAGGCAAATCTACACAGGAGTGCTTGCTTAGGGCTAGAAAAAGAGGGATGGGGAATGGGGAGTGAAAGCTTATGGGTACAGGGTAATGGATAATGCCACCTTTATGCCCTCCAACATTTCTTCAGTGCTAACTGTGTGCCCTGCATTATACTAAAGGTGGCAGATCAAGGGTAAATCAAGGTCAGTTAAACACTGTCCCCGTTCTCACAAAACTGACCACAGAGGGGGAGGCATAGACCCCTGCCAACAGTTTCAATCTAATCATAATTCAAAACACCACAAGACAGGTAAATGAACAAGGTGTGTATGAAACCTGCATCAGAGGAGCCACAGCAGAGATCACAATGGAGGACATCGCTTGCAGAGTGATGCGTACCTGGTGGGATGAAGTGTGAGGGCGACAAGACGGGTAGGAAAGGGTGGGTGATGTTTAGTGTGGCCGGAGGTTCCGAAGGACACAGGGTGGAGGAGACAGTGGCAAGAGAGCACACAAGAAAGGGTTGGAACTACTTGAAGGAATGTGTTCAATGTCAAGTAAAGGAATCAGACTATGATGTCATGAGAAGAAGTGGCTGAGGTCTCAGAGCAGGGGAGTGGTCCCCTCACAGCTGTGCTCAAAGGCCAGCTGTGTGGATGGAGGTGGGCAGGGCAGCAAAGAGGACCTGAGGCAGTCAGGAGGGACAGCAGTGGTCCACAGGAGGAACAGAGAGGGTCTTCCCCCAGGGGGGCCCCCGGGCCCCCGCCGGCTTGCAAACCCACCAACAGTGGACCCTGCAGGGGCTGCTGCTTGCACGGTCTGTCCTGGCAATGGATCTGCCAGACTCCCAGGCTGCTCAGTGCCCCGGAGGTGCATCTAGTGCTTGAAAACCTGATCACAGGATCCACGCCTGGCTCATGTGGTAATAAGGATTCTCTTCCCCTTTAAACTTTAACTGGCAGGAAGACTGCATTGGCTTTGAGTCATTAAGTCAACAGAAGACCACAGAGCAATGAGGAAGAAGCATATGACGTACTTCTAAATGGAACAAACAGAACATAAAAGCAAGTACTGTGATGACAACCTGGCAAAAATGATGTCCATGTGGGTATAGCCAACATTATTTTGGCTTGGTTTGGTTTGGGGTTATGGGTGATTTTCTTCTTCCACATGTATTTTTTTTACAATGTGACTATATTGCCTTTGTGACACATAAAGTAAAAACAATAAACTTACTGATTGTTTCTTATTAATAAGTGAACCATGGCTTAGGAGTAGAGACTTTACCTACAATGTCCAATATGGTAGCCACTAGCCACGTGTGGCTATTTCAATTTAAACTGAATTAATTAAAATGCAATAAAAATGTCAACTCCACAGTCACACTAGCCACGTTTTAAGCACTCAAAAGTCACATGCGGCCGTGGCTACCCTACTGGACGGTGCACGTCTAGAGCTCAGAAAAGCAGCCAGGGAGCTGGGGACAAATGAAGGTAAGTGGGTGGGGGTGAGGCCAGTCACACGGCCACAGACAAGATCCCAGCTGACTGCATCGGACCCCCTGGGATGCTCGTCACGCAGGCACGGGCCTCTGCTCTGTAGACTTCAGGAATCAGGATGTCTGCAGGTGGAACAAGCTTCTCGGGACTGGGGCTTGTGTTCGGTAAAGGTGAGGACCAGAGAGGTGGCAAAAACATAGACTGTGGAGCCACCTGGACCTGACCCGGGACCCCAGTCCCCCACAGACCAGCTATGCAACCGCTCTGGGGCTCCACTTCCTCTTGTGCAAATGAGTGTGGCTGGGAAGCAAATGAGGGGCGTGAGATGACCAAGCAAATATTCTGCAAACAGTGGCTCATAGTACAACCCGTGTCAGAGACATCAGAGCACTGACAGAAAGCCTGGGTGCAGACGAAATTGCCAGTATATATACGGGGAAGGCAGAGGAGGAAGACAGAGAGAGGGAGGGAGGTTGATTGGCTATACGGAATTGGCTCCCATGATTATGGGGATCGACAAGTCCCAAGATCTGCAGTCAGCAGGCTGGAGGCCCAGGACAGTGATGGTGTAGCTCCAGCCCAAAGGCAGGAAACAACTGCCCTGTTCAAGGCAGTCAGGCAGGAGGAAGTCCCCTCACTCCAGAACCTTTTTGTTCTATTGAACAAAACTGATTGGGTGAGGACCACCCGCATAAGGGAGAGCTTTACTCAGTCTACCAATTGTTACTCCACCAAGAAACCTTCACAGACACCCAGAATGATGTTAGACCAAACTCTGGGCACCCCATGGCCCAGTCAAGTTGACACATAAAATTAACCATCGCAGGGCCAGAGGTGGGGACAGAAGTTTAAGAGAACGTTTGAGAGACAGAACATTTAAGAGAGAAGAGATGCCCTTAGCAAGATGAGGGCACAAAGGAGGCCCAAGCAGTAACTGTGGTGCCAGAACAAAGCTCAGTTTTCCGTAAAAGACCTCACTCCCTAAATCCAGGGTTCTGGGTCCGAGATGAGGCACCCAGTGTAACGTCATGTGCTTATCAGGGTGTGATGAGCCCCGGCGTGTCAGAGCACCCTCCATTCTGCTCTTAGAGTTGAGGACACACCGGGTACCACCAAGTCTCACCGTTGGTCTGGGATTACTGAAGGAAAGGGTGCAGATTTCCACCCAAACTATGCGTGTGCAAATATAAGAAAAGTGTTTGGAATGCAGGTGTGGCAATTAATGATACAGGTCGCACTGGAGTCACCCTCACAACATAGCTTAAAAATTCCAGACTCCTTTAATGTCACAGGCACGAAGAAGCTGATGTTCTCTCACTGTCGGGGACATCATGGCTTCTCACTGCATCAACAAAGTCTGACCTGGGAAACCAAGTCTGGTCCCAATTCTGGTGCACGCAGCAGAACTGGGTTTGCTGGAAAGGGACAAGTGACCGTCTGATGACACGTCAAGTAAAAGCCACCCCTCTGCTCTCCTGCAACCCGCACAGCCCTTTGCCCAGCTCCGTCTATTTTGGTCGTTTCCTGATTTCACCCTCACCCGCTGATTTCCTTTGTATCTGCCCACCGTCCCTTCCTCACTTTCTTGATCTTCAGCTTTTTCCCTAGATCCAGCTGACTCATTCAGCTCGCACACAAATGCTGAATCTGATGAGGAATACTGGGATGACTCAACAGCTCAGAAATTCAGGGATCAAAGCCCTTAAAAAGGAACAGACCTCTAATCAAAGCCCTTAATCCACTTCTCTCCTACGGGTACATCCCACCCACTACTGAATTCTAGCTCCCCTATTCCAAGTACAAGGCCACTCTTCTGCATTCACAAGTCAAAAGTATCCCCAAACCCAACCTTTGCTGTCACATAGCCCCCAGGCAGAGATGAACCTGAGATGTCATGGCAAGATCCAGTGTCTCTCTAAGCAAAGCTAATTTGATACGGTGGCTGCAAGCAAGGGCTGTGGGTCCACACGGTCCTGGGTTCAAGTGCCAACCAGGCTATTTAACATCGATATAACCAACCACAAGCAAACTAAACTCTCCAAGCCTCTGCTCGTCTGTGAAATGAGAGTAATAACAGTGCTGAACTCACTGGGCTGTTAATAAGGATTTAGTGAGCTACTGCGAGTGAGAGGATCGGGCAGGGTCAGGCCGAAAGTAAGCTAGAAAGCTCACCTGCGAATTACTTACAAATATTGAGAAGACTCTTAAGAAAGCGTGCCTGCCATGAATTAAAGGGAGACCTCCCTAACTCAGGCTCAACTATTTCAGAATCTGGGCATCTCCAAAGGCTGGGCTGGTGAGGAGGCATATACAGAGTCCATGAAAAAGGTTAACATGATTTCAGAGGCAGTGCTTAGACTTGGTAAGAGAAACAAAACCACCACCAAGAACCCTGCCGCACTTCAGATGTGAACTCACTGATGGATGAATCACCAGTCACTGATTTACTCACTAAGAACCTCCGTCCCACAGCTCTGGGCTCATTTCTAGTTGCTTCATTTACCTGAAGGAATGGAATGGCACTTTCTGGTGTTCTGGACGCAGGATCTCACTAACTCTGTTAGACAGACTTTCCCTGATGGGGTCTAAATAAATGTGTGAGATTTCACTATAAAATCCCTTCACAACCTTTAACAGGCATGGATGTTGGGTTTTGGGAAGGTGGGATGGGCAGTGGCATATATTCTTATTTTTGTTGTGTTTTTTCCCTAAGTGCACCGCCAACTCAGGTACATAAACACTAGGTCACAACACTCAAGCGTCACCTGTTCTGGCCATGACCTGCACATCCCAGCCCTGTTCTGTCAGTGGACCCCATCCGGCCCCCAGCTGCCTTCCTCTGAGCTCAGGCCTGTGCTGGGCATAATCCCCATCAGCCTCAGGACTGCCTGCCCCCCAAGCCCTACCCCAAAGACCAGGGCACCCTTGTGGTCTACTGGCTTCTGGGGAGGAGCATGTCGTATCTCGTCTATCGTTTTCCAACTCACACAGCTAAAAAGCAGTAGGGGCCGTGACATGGCAAACTGGTTTCCCCATGACTCCAGGATGGAATTTATTTAGTCTTTACAAAATGAACAAAATCTTACTTTCTGGGCCTAAAACGGCCTGGGGTGAGGACACAGAGCCTGGCCTCCCTCTGCCTCATAGTCTATCCTGGAAGGTGCCGAGGAGACGTCACTTGACCCCCCAAGTCCAGCACCCTTTTTCTTCATTCTTGTTCCACCTCTCTCGAGCCACAGACAGGCGCCAGCTTCTCCTCATTCAGGCCACTTGACACGTGGTGTCCAGACACATGGCACATGGCTGCTGGCCAAGGCCATGCCTACCCTCCCCCCACCCATGCTGTGCCAACGGCTCCTGAGAGCATCCAGTCGGGGGGCCTGGCCACCTTGGGTGGGCAGAGCCGAGGTGGGAGAAGGAGACCCACAGCACACATCTCCATGGCAACCAAACACACCCGCTGCCGAGGGAGGAGCATGTCAAAAAAGAACTTTAACAAACCACATAAACGCCCACGCATCGTGCCCTGAATGCTTGCTTCTGGGAACGAACACCAAGGAAACAACTCAGCAGAGGGAGAAAAGCACACAGGCACAAAGACATTCACTGGGGCCACGTGTAATAACCAACAAACCCGAGACATGGAGACACTCGCTCCCTGCCATCAAACCGAGGAACGGCTCAGGTGACAGCTATGTAACTGTGAAAATGATTATTATGAAGAAGACTACAAACTAGGGTGAATTTATGACACAATATTAAATCAAAAAGGATACAATACTGGTTTACACTCTATGATCACAACTCTAAAAAATGTGTATAAATCTGGACAAAATCTCGAAGGGAAAATATTAGTGAAAATACCTGTTCTAGAATGATAACAAACCAGGTTACCGTCTTTAAAACTTTTTGTGGCTGTCATGTTGTTCCCACAACTAAAAATGAACTAAACATTGTTGCTTGTTGGCAGATGGGGAATTGGCCGAGGTGCCCGGGAGAACTTGCACCATCCGGAGGCGGAGGTCTGTCTGGGCGTGTGAAACACCTTGGGATCCTCCTGGGACAAAGGATGAACGGCGTGCAAGGAACTGCTCTAGGGCTGTCTCCGGGACACGAGACAGTCTCTCATCTGTGATGAGGTGAGGACTCTCTGCCCCACCCCTCTGAAGGGAGCTGCTGACTCATGACCACTTAGCCACGTCCAGGATTGACTACTTAGCATCCCATAACTTACACTGCAGTCATCAGCCCTTTTGTTTCAGTGTTGTCCCTTTTGGGGTGTGGGACGGGGACAAAGGCACCTTCATGTCCTTTTTGTTGCTCACGAAGGGAATAAATTGTCTGAACCTAGAAGTAGCTTGTTTTATCTTTACTGATCAAATCAGTCGGGCCTTGGCCTGGCCTTGTAAGTGCATGTGAGCTCTCAATAAGATCCCGATATTATGTTTTAATAAAGTATCAATAAGACCCAAGAAGTGAGTGTGTGCACGTGCCGGTGTATGTGCATGTGTGTGTACCTACAGAAATACATCTTCACGGTGTTTCAGGCTAGATTATTCTCATAAATGAAATGGGAAAACACACTCACACACATATATACAGTACGCTCTCACACACACTGTAACCAACCAGACAAACAGATGTGCAAGGCTAACCTAATCTGGATTCAGGAGCCATGGATTCAGCTCAACTGCTAGGTTTTCAACCTCGAGAAGTCTCTTTCCCTCTCTGACCCCAGTTTTCTCTTCCCCAACGAAGGAGGGGACGGACTGGATAAGAACCCGGCCCCCACTGTGCTGTGTCCACGCGCCGAGGCTCATGCAGACATCCTTGAGGACTCGCAGGGGCAGGACGTGGGCCACCCTGGCACCTCCTTCTGCTGAAAGCAGTTACTGGCAGCAGTAAGTTAACTGAACAAAGGCAAGTCACTTCTGGCGTCCACGAGAAGCTGCTCAGGCACGTGCCTGGGTCTCCAACTGCTCCCTGTGAGTGGGGAGGAAGCTGTATGTTTACCCACAACAGGAATGCCACCACACTCACTTTCTGATGGAACTCAGAGCTTCCTTCAGCAACTCTGCTCTAGGGCCTGGTTTGCTGGCAGCACCAGAATCGCAGACAGTGGTTCATTGTTTATGTGAGAAGGTAGGGCATGCCTAGTTCAGGAGAAACGGTTCTTTCCTGCTTGGGGAACAAGGAAGGCTTCCTGGAAGAGGAGGCATTGGAGCTGGGTCCTAAAAGCTGGACAGAATTTAAATGCACGAAGTGAGTGGGGAAAGGAGGTTCCAGGGAGTGAATGGGGAAGAGACAAATTGTCTCACTGTGATAAGGAAGTAGGAAGCAATAAAACACAGACCAGACCACAAGGGCCTTAAATGCTAGAACAAGCAAAATCCCAAAGCAGCTGTCTTCCTGAGTGTTTGTGTTTGTCATAATTTGACAATAAACTCAGCCCATTAAGGAACTGCCAGCTAGTTAAGCAGCCACTGGTAGAGCAAATATTAAGAAACAGTTACAGGAGCCAAAAGTCAAAGATAATTTTTAAAAGAAGGTGTGATCACAACTCTTGACAGATAAAACGCAAACACAGGTCAAAGATTTTATTTAATTCATCATTGAATAAGAGACCAATAAGATGTTACAACTGGGAGACAGCAAAGAACCATCCACATGCAGGCCATCAGAAATGCTGAAGTAAATTTGCTTAATGGGTGCAAAACTGGTCAATCTCTGCCAGACACAGTTTGTGTTGCTGTGGACAGGAATCACGGGCCTTGCCGTCAAGATTCTGCAACTTACAGAGTGTAACACAGCTCAAAGGCAAGGAAAGGCCCAGAGACCCCGGGAATCCAATAACCAGAAAACTCCTACATTTCCACTGCGGACGCTCGGGAGACTCTGTGATCCATCTCAAAGTCTTTCACAATTTTCCCTACAAAGGTGAGTAACGATCAAGGCGGAAATTCTTAGGCATGTGTTTTATGGGAAATCACAGTGAGGATGAAGCCTAAGGTTTGGAACCGGGCATATGCCTGTGCCACCAAGGCATGGCAGGCCCATGCCCACCTGGTGAACTTCAGACTGGGAACCAGAGGGCTCTTGTGCCACAAACCAGCCGAGAAAGTCCCTCCTCTTTCCGTCTCCGGAGGCTTCTAAAATGAGAAGCTTGGCACTAATCCCAGGTACTCGGTTCTGGCCACACCTGGGAGTCACCGGAGGAGCTTAGAAACAATACATGTGCCCCACTCTAGAAACCTCACCCCTAGGGCTTCTGATTCTGCTGGTCAGGGTGGGGCTGGGGCATCACTGGCTTTATTTATTTATTTTTTTTGGCTGCATTGGATCTTCATTGCTGTGCGTGGGCTTTTCTCTAGTTACGGCGAGCGGGGGCTACTCTTCGTTGCGGTGCGCGGGCTTCTCATTGCGGTGGCTTCTCTGTGAAGCACGGACTCTAAGCACGCGGTCTTCAGTAGTTGTGGCACACGGACTCAGTAGTTGTGGCTCGCAAGCTCTAGAGCACAGGCTCAGTAGTTGTGGCACACGGGCTCAGTAGTTGTGGCTCGCGAGCTCTAGAGCACAAGCTCAATAGTTGTGGCGCACGGGCTTAGATGTTCTGCGGCATATGGGATCTTCCCAGACCAGGGCTCAAACCCGCGTCCACTGCACTGGCAGGCGGATTCTTAACCACTGTGCCACCAGGGAAGTCCATCACTGGCCTTTAAAATCTCTCCCCCCAACCCTCCCATGATTCTAATGAACTGCCAGGACTGAGGACCTCTGGGCCAGATGATAAGACCCCCTGGTCCCGGACTCTCTTTGGCTTTGTTGTAATGTTTCCTTTTAATAGACAGCTGCCAGCCTTGGTGTAGAAGTGGAGATGTCAGTGGGACATTTTTCAAAAATGCTCCTCAAAATTAATCTTTGGTAGAGACGGTGAAAAAAGCACAATTCATGGCTCCGTCAGACTTGGCAAACAGCCTGCAATGTGTTAGAATCTTCCACTGTGGATGCCATCAGTTCAATGAGCAGTTTGCTGAGCTGAGCGCGGGCCTAGTTTCCTGGTTTGCTGCTTTAGGCATAATGCCCATAATGCAGTACAAAGATGCCCAGAGGTGTCTGCTAAGAGGCATCGATACGTGTGTGGCATGCATACACACAGGCATTCACGCACACGCTCACACTTCACAATGAACAGCAGCCTCCAAATGAAAGATCGGGGCCAAAGAGTTGTGAAAGGACCCTGCTTCACACAGGGGTAACTGACTGACTGGTCCCCGCAGTGGCGGAGAAAACTGACAACAGGGCAGACAATGGTGAATCCCAGCGCTTTCCTCCCGACTCTTCTGAGACCTCTGATATGCATTACAAACCTGATGTTATCAGGGATTGCTCCACTACCACCAGAGTGGGCCCCAGGCAAACCCTGGTACTCTGCGATAAGTCAGCTTACCCTGATGGGCCTTGTGTTGGTGGTACAAAATCCTGTTCTAGAGGACACTGTCCTGCCTTCCCATAGGACCATGGAGGGACATGGGCCAAGTGTCTCCAGGAAGGATGCTCTTCCGTCTCCTCCCTTCCTGGTTCCCTGTGTTCCTTACCCTGTCCCTCAACACACACACACACACACACACACACACACACACACACACACACTTACTGCAGGCCGCACAGGTGAAGCACGCGTCGTGGTAGAGGTTCCCCATGGCCTGGCAGGCCTGGCCGGCTCCAAACACCCCCTTGCTGCATTTCACACAGGCTCCTGCAAGGGAAAGAACACAGCAGTGAGTCAGGAGGGAAACAGTGTAAAGTGAGTGATAAAAAGCCAATGGACAGGGCTTCCCTGGTGGCGCAGTGGTTGAGAGTCCGCCTGCCGATGCAGGGGACACGGGTTCATGCCCCGGTCTGGGAAGATCCCGCATGCCGCAGAGCGGCTAGGCCTGTGAGCCATGGCCGCTGAGCCTGTGCATCCGGAGCCTGTGCTCCGCAACGGGAGAGGCCACAACAGTGAGAGGTCCGTGTACCGCAAAAAAAAAAAAAGCCAACGGACAAAGCAAGATACCCACCCCTTCCCCTAACCAGCCCATCACCAAATCCGGAGGATTACTCCTTTGCAATGTCTTTCTCTCATGCTCTCTCCCTCCGTCAGCCTTTCAACTATCAGTTCTTTCCACTGCAGGAATCAGGCCCCAGGCTCGTGTTCAGGCCCCCTCCACACCAGTGTGCTAATGTTCAGAACACCTCCACTTCTTCCATCTCCTCCGTTGCCCAAAGCTTTCAAAGCCTCCCACCGTTATAAGACAATGTCCAAATGCTGCACCAGGATTACAATATGCCAAATACACAGGTTGGGCAACTTCCAACAAATTATTTCCTTTAATTTACAATGGGAGCCACCAACGGGGATTTACTAACCTCACTTTTTACAACGAGTGATCAGGCCCCCAAGCCCCAGGTCTCTCAGACTGCAAGCCCAGTGCTCTGCCCTGCGCCTGCCCCTGGCCACTGGGTCTCAGCTCCTCGCCTTTGCTCGGGGCTCCCCTGTCTGTGCCCTATGCCCACTCTTCGGTTCCTTTATATGGTCCCTTATGTGGGCCAGTCCACATAAAAGGAGGTGTTGGAATCTCCCTTCCAAAGAACTCCCCCGTTATAGTCAAATGAAAAAGATCACAATTACGTAAATAATGCATGAAATTTTTTTTAAAAGATTCAAGAAGGAAATATAGCAAAACTGTAAAATTATGGCTGGTTTTACTTCTTTCCATCTTCTGTATTAAAAAAAAACTTACAAGGGCAGGCATTATTATAGCTGAAAAAAGTCTAGTCTCAAAAATTGTTTGGATCTGTTTTTTTTAATTTTAAAAAATTTTTAATTTTTTGGCCGTGCCGAGTGGCTTGTGGGATCTTAGTTCCCTAACCAGGGATTGAACCCGGGCCCATGGCACTGAAAGCATCGAGTCCTAACCACTGGACTGCCAGGGAATTCCCCTGGATCTGTTTAAATACACTGTATAATGTTAAAATTTTTGAAAAATCAATTATACATCTCTATACACTTTATATATAAAATATATATAACTAATTTTTCAAAAATTTAAATATATATAAAAAGGTCCCCCGGCATCCATCAGGGCAGCCAGCTCATATCCTTGGTCAGGGGCTCAGCAGCCTTTTCTAGCTCTGCTTCCCATCTGTCAGGCTGCAAATCCCCAGCCACATTCTGCCTACGGGGCAGAAAGCCCTGTGTTTCAGAGTTCTTATCATTTCAAGTCGATAAACTGCATCACCTTCAAAGGAAGTCCAAGCTAACACATCCTTCACGAAACACGCCCACACCAACCACACCAGGTGCACAGAGAACAGACTCAGCCCAGGGCCCTCACGTCGCTTCACCAACACTCCCTTAGGAAGCAGGTGATGCCGTCTGTAGGAACAGTACTGGGTCAGCCGAGAAAACTGGCTCTTGGGGGAATTCGCTTATGGAAAGTTCTAGGGATCACAAGTGGTGGTTATTTGTAGTTCTTCCGCTTTAACATTTTATTATGAAAACTTTCAAGCATGCAGAAAAATGGGAAGAATCATACAGGGAACACTCATATGCCCACCACCTCAATTCTACAATTGTTAGCATTTTGCTGCCCATCCCTTAATCAGTCCAACCATCCATCTTATTTGTGATACATCTCACAGTAAGATGCAGACAGCAGTCCACTTCACCCTGAACACTTCAGCCTGCATATCATTAATGAGTCCATTATTTGCTTACAGTTATTTTTTCAACATAAAATTCAAACAGTGAAATGCACAAATTGTAAGTCTATCATCCAATGAGTTTTGACAAGTAACCTATGTAATGTAAACCTAGATCAAGATATAGAATGTTTCCAACACCCCAGCAAGTTCCCCAAGGCCCTTCTCTTCCGCCTTTTCTTACTGGCTATGAAATTACCTTTGTGTGTGGGTACGCATGCACGCACACGCACACGCACACACATATGCAGGATGAAACTACTGGACGGCTGGTATTTCTGTACCTAGCAAACAGCATGATGAAATTGAAAACATCGAGGAACTCAGAGGCATCAGCATTTCTTTTTGTCTGGTTATTTCACATACAACTTAGGCTGCTCTCAAGTCAAGAAATACATCCGTTCTGGGCAAACTGCATTCCTTTGCTGGCACAATCAGAGCTGTGTCCAGCTAGCAGGGAAGAGTGAAGACGGCAGGGTTCTGCCAGTACCACTCCTCTCTAAACCTGTTGCAGCAGGCTTATCACTCTAGAAACCAATGGTGCTGGCGGCCGGCCAATGAAGCAGGTGGCCCAGGTGGGCCAGGCGGGGTCTCTGGCATTTAGGCGTGTGTGTGGACATGGAAGCAATGGGGTTGGTGTGCCCAGCACTGGACACGGCACCTACTGTGCTGTGGCAGGTTACTGGTTACCTGGGCACTGCCTGCCTCTCCTAGTGAATTGGGAGCACCTTCAAGATACGGGCCACATCGATGTAAACTGGTGCAGCCATTATGGAAAACAGTCTGGTGGTTCCTTAAGAAACTAAAACTAGAATTACCATATGATCCAATAATCCCACTCCTGGGCATGTATCCAGAAAAGACAAAAACTCTTATTTGAAAAGATACATGCACCCCGATGTTCACAGCGGTAATATTTACAATAGCCAAGATATGGAAGCAACCCAAGTGCTTCAACAGATGAATGGATAAAGAAGATGTGGTGTATATATACACACAATGGAATATTACTCAGCCATAAAAGGAATGAACTAATGCCATTTGCAGCAACGTGGATGGACCTAGAGATTATCATATTATGTGAAGTAAGTCAGACAGAGAAAGACATTATTATATGTGAAATCTAAAAAGTAACACAAATGAACTTATTTACAAAAAAGAAATAGACTCACAGACATAGAAAACAACCTTATGGTTACCAAAGGGAAAAGAAGGGGAGGGATAAATTAGGAGTATGGGATTAACAGATACAAACTACTGTATATAAAATAGATAACAAGGATTTACTGTACAGCACAGGGAACACATATTCAATATCTTGTAATAACATTATGGAAAAGAATCTGAAAAAGAATATATATATTCTTTTCACTTCGCTGTACACCTGAAACTAATACAATATTGTAAATGAACTATACTTCAGTAAAATAAATAAATAAAAATGTTTGAAACATAAAATAAAATAAAATCCAAAAAAAGAGAGACAGGGCCACGTCTTAGCTGTGGCCTCCGCAAGGGTTCCGTGAAGAACTGTTGAGCTGAATCACTTTCTGTGCAGCTCCACGTATAGCATGTGTCGCCTCCCCTCTACCCTGGCCCTCACCTCCTTGTACCTGGGGTACACACACCCCTGTAAATGCCTTTTACAGAGTCTTATGCATCTCTGAACACCTGCAGCCCCTGACAAAGTGCACTCCTATGCCCTCAACAAACATACATAAAAATAGAGAAACAGACAACGTGGGCCTCTACTGAGCCCTGGTTGACGGTATAATTCAAACATGGTGACGGGGGAAGAACTTTATCTTGAAAAACGGCAACTATCGGACAAAGAGAAGGTATTAATTATACTATTTGGTGATCCTGGGGTTGATTTCCAGACCACCCGTCCCAAGTGCCCTGGGACTGGACTCTAAACCTTTACAAAGAGCAACACCAGCTGGTTTGTCCGGCAGCAACCAAAGCACGCTCAAAGCAGCCTGGATGGAACCTCAAAGCAACGTGAATGTAATTCTGCTCACGAACATGGAACAAAACCACCCCAAGCGCAACCTCACTTCTTCCCTCTCCATCACTGTGGTCTCTGCGCTTAAGCCCCGTAGAAATGTTAGCTGCAAAGCACAGAGAAGCAGTGAGACTCAACTGAAGCAGTGATCAGCCCTTCCACCTGTCTGCATGGGGAGTGCGGGAAGAGGACCCCCTTGGAGACAGCTTGCCAGTGAGGAGAGGTGGAATACATCTCCTGAGTCAGAGGGATGCTCCTGGGTCACAAGGACATGAACTCGTCTTGCCTGGGCTTGGGGAATAAAATCAGACCACCTCTCACTCAAGCTCGTAAAGTGAGAGGCAGGGTGGGCAGCATCTTCCAGTGGACACTGACAACTGCCCAGGCCTCCCTGGGCTTCCTGCTGCGTTATCTCTCCACATCAGGCCTTCCTCCGCTCCTGCAGCCAGCAGAGTGACACTCTCTCTGGCTTCCTCTTAACCCAAGGGCTGGGACCTACTGACTTCAGCATCCCCCTCGCTCTCTCTCATTCCTTGGGGATGCTGACATCCTTTCTCACCACTCTGAGCATCGAGCGCAGATACAAAACAAGGAAGGAAGCCGCTTGTGCTCTAAACCATCAGTCACGGACGGAGGAGGTCCCACAAGAAGCCAAGTAGGTAAGAAAATATTTCATCCCTGTGGCTTGTGGTAAATGGATAGAAAAGTACTTCATGGGCAAGAAATAGATCTAGTCTTCCTTTGGCAGGAAAAAAAAAAAAGACAAAGTAAATTTCATATTCTAGGAAATAACGTACCTCCCAGAGCCTGAGCTAGGAGCGTTCATCCAGCGCACGCTGAATGTGCATCCCCTTTCTCACACCCACGTTCTAGAAATCCTAGAAAGGTGCTGTAACTTGCTGAAGGTCACACCGCTGGGACGTTTGAAAGATGGAATCTGAGCCCAAGTTCTAACTCAAAGGTCCCATTATTCCCATCTGGTTGGCAGCGGTGTGGCTATTCCTGCAACACACATGCCCCCCCCAAAAAAAGAAGGAGCTCCTTACTCACCACCCGCCCCCCCACCCCCCAACATACAATCTGTTCAGGGATTCAGACCCAAGACCAGCCCTGTCCCAGATCTCCTGGTGGCCACCCGGCCCACCTCCCATGCTGGCCTATCCCACGCACACAAGGCCATCTTTCTGCCAGGGACCTCCATCACAAGGCCGCCCCCACACAGACCCTCTGTTCCTCCTACCCTTCTGCCAGGGACACTGCAGCTGAAGGATTCACCCCACGAGTGCTTCCCCACCATTCACTCGGAGCCAGGCTCTCTGCAGACGCTGGCAGTAGGATGGTGAGCAGCGCGACTGCACTCTGACCCCTGCCCTCATGGAAGGGTCATCCAAGGAGCCAGGAAACCAGGCTATGCCACTACTGATAGGTGAGCTGACCAATCTCACCCAAAGTCCTGTGCTGTAAGTTTGCTTAAGTGGCCAGGGCCGAGCAGAGGCTCGGGCTTGTGAAATAATAAGAAATACATATATTGGTCTCTGCCCCAAGTTTCTGCTAATATTTGGTTTTCGACCCCAGTTCCTGACACAGAGTTCCTAAATCCCTTGGAATTTCCTGGGCAAAATGAGCATCTTTTGTTCTAATGAGGAAACACTGCGTGGGCTCCTGGTTGGGGGCTGGTCACCAGAAAGACCAAGTCAGGCTTATAAGTTTGGAACATTCAGCCCTACCCCTCCGTCCTCCAGGGAGGGGAGAGGGGCTGGAAAATGAGTTAATAATCAATCGTGCCTACATGATGAAGCCTCCTCAATGTACAGGATTCAGAGAGCTTCGAGGTTGGTGAACACAACCACATGCCAGGAGGGTAACACACCCCAACTACACCAGGCAGAAGTTTCTGTACTCAGGACCCTTCCAGACCTTTTCCTATGTATCTCTTCATCCAACTGTTAAACTGTATCCTTCATCATATCCTTTATAATAAACTGGTAAATGTGTTTCCCTAAGTTCTGTGAGTCATTAAGGCAAATAATCAAACCCAAGGAGGGGGTGGGGGGAACTCTGATTTATAGCCAGTCAGAGGCATAGTTGGCAAAGTGGGAGGGGGACTTGTAGGACTGAGTCCTTCCTTAACCTGTGGAGTCTGTGCTAACTCCAGTTAGCATCAGATTGAATTCAACTGTAGGACACCTGGCTGGTGTCGGAGAATTGGTTGGTGTGGGAAAAACCACACATCTGGTGTCAGAAGTGTGAGCACTAGTAGCACAAAGAAACAGAAGTGAGTTTTTCCGAGACAGGACTCAACAAGAAGAAAAGACTCCTAGACTCCCTTTGCTTTCCACGTGGTCCCTTAGTTAGAAGATTTTAAAGGAAATCCTTACTTTTCCTCAACAGAGGAAAGTAATAAAATGTCAATCACATATTACTATAGTAATCCAAGCTCCAAAACCAGGAGGAAAGTGAGGGAAAGAAGGAATTAAACTTTAAGAGAAGGGAGGAAAGGATATGCAACTATTGCCCTGTAGTTAGACTCACTGCCCTTTAATCCATTCTCCAAACTCTAGCCAGAGGGATCTTCTTTTAAACAGCTTTAATGAGGTATAAGTGACACCTAATAAACTGCACATATTTAAAGTGTACAATTTGATAACTTTTGACATTTGAATACACCTGTGAAATCATCACCACAATTAGGACAGTGAACACACCCACCATCCCCAAAGATTCCACATGTCCTCACGCCTTTTCTAATGGCCCCTCCCTGGGCAACCACTGCCCTGCTTTCTGTCAGCAGAGATCAGTTTGGAAGGCTATGCTCACCACTATACCACCAATGTGAGCTCAGTTTGTATTTTCTAGAGGTTACATAAATGGAGCCTAGAGCATGTACTCATTTTTTGTCTGGTTTCTTTCACTCAGCATAATGATTCTGAGATTCACCCAGCTTCTGTATACACCGAGAGTTCATTCCTTTTCATTGCTGAGTTGTTGTCCATTGTGTGATGGGACCACCATTTTTTTATCCACTCAGCTGGTGATGAACGTGAGTGGTTTCCACTTTGGGGCTGTTACAAATAAAGCTGCTTGTGTACAAGTGTTTATGTATAGACATATTTCTCCTCTTCTCTTGGGTAACTTAGGAGTGGATTGGCTCAGGCTTATGGTAAGTGTATATTTAACTTTTTAAAAAGCTGCCCAGACTACCCTGGTGGTCTAGTGGGTAAGACTCCGAGCTCCCAATGCAGGCAGCCAGGGTTCGATCCTTGGTCGGGGAACTAGATCCCGAAGGCTGCAACTAAGAGTTTGCATGCCACAACTAAGAAGCCTGTATGCCGCAACTAAGAGTCCAAGTGCCGCAACTAAAAGATCCTGCATGCTGCAACTAAGACCTGGTGCAGCCAAAATAAATAAATAAATGTTTTTTTTTAAAAAAGAAGAAGCTGCCAAACTGTTTCCCAAAGAAGATCTATCATCTCACATTCCCACCAGCAGTTTATGAGAGTTCCAGTTTCTCCACATCTTTGCCAGTACTTGGAATGGCAGTCATCCTGATTTTGTCCATTCCAATAGGTGGGTAGTAGTACCTCACTGTGTTTTTGGTTCTGTTTTTTTTTTTGCTGCTCCGCATGGCACGCAGGATCTTAGTTCCCCGACCAGGGGTTGAACTCATGCCCTCTACAGTGGAAGCGCGGAGTCCTACCCAGTTGACCGCCAGGGAATTCCCCCTCGTTGTGGTTTAATTTGCATTTCTCCAGTGACTAATGATGTTGCACCAGAGCATTTTTGCTGTGTTTATTTACCATCCTGTATCTTCTTTGGTGAGATGTCTGTTCAAATCTTTTGCTCATTTTTTTTCCTTTTCTTGAGTTATGAGAATTTCCTACATATTCAAGAGACAAGTCCTTTATCAGATATATGCTTTGGAAAGATTTTGCTAGAGTCCTATGAAATCCAGCTGCCTTAGTCTCCCCCAGGATCTCAGCAGCACTTTTT
The DNA here is from genome assembly GCF_964374135.1 of Grampus griseus. Taxonomy (NCBI): domain Eukaryota; kingdom Metazoa; phylum Chordata; class Mammalia; order Artiodactyla; family Delphinidae; genus Grampus; species Grampus griseus. The sequence goes on along the minus strand of NC_139004.1, from coordinate 62,462,348 downwards.
TTTTTTAATTAATTAATTTACTTGTATATTTATTTATTTTTGGCTACGTTGGTCTTCATTGCTGCACACAGGCTTTCTCTAGTTGCAGCGAGCAGGGGCTACTCTTTGGTGTGGTGCGCAGGCTTCTCGTTGCGGTGGCTTCTCTCGTTGTGGAGCACGGGCTCTAGGCACACGGGCTTCAGTAGTTGTGGCTCATGGGCTCAGTAGTTGGGGCTCGTGGGCTCTAGAGCGCAGGCTCAGTAGTTGTGGTGCACGGGCTTAGCTGCTCCGCAGCATGTGGGATCTTCCCGGGCCAGGGCTCGAACCCGTGTCCCCTTGGCAGGTGGATTCTTAACCACTGCGCCACCAGGGAAGTCCCCTCAGCAGCCTTTTAACTCAAGGAGTCTCCCAGGCTCTCTCTCCCTTCTCCCTCCTTGTGTCAATGTCTGGAAACTCTCTCAAGGCAGTAAGCTGGGACAATCATAGGGCCGACCCATTTGCTTCCCATCTCTCAAGGATCATTGTCTATCCTTGCCTGAATCCAGTATCTTGAAAACCTTTTGTTTATATACTAATTCAAGCCGGCCTAACTCTCTTGGTGCACAACAGTGGTTCCCAAACGGCTTAGCGGGGAGAAATTTTTCTCAAAAAAAGTATCAGTGGAACCTCAAGAGTATATAACAGACAAAAGGGAAACCACGACACTTGAGATGGGACAGAGCCCACTCTGCCTCCTGGAATGTCCCGGCCCACTGCAACAGTTCCAGGAAGATTATTTGAGAACGAATAACACAGCCTAACTGATCGAATGCAGACACCACCCAGCCTAGCCTGGGCAGCGTTCCATGTGAAGGACGTGATCCCAAATTGGCATTCAATGATCTCCTGTACACCCAAAGCCAAAAAACAAATTGGGTTTAGGGCCATGGCATCTTCCCTACTGGCTTGCAAAGGCAGGATTTATAAACAAGGAGGCCCGCAAAGCAGCCTCAGCGTGAGGTTTTGGCTACAGCAGAATCCCTGCCTCCTTACTACAGACAGCCTGAGGACCGTGCAGCACTCCTTCAACTGAACACACAGCCAAGTCGCCACCTTTTATTGTCAGGGTAAGGTTTGAAATAAAAAGATTCCATCAGGCCGGCCAATGGGAGTGGCCCTGCACCTCCAGCTCACACCTGGGCCTTGTCCGGGTGACCACTCCTCTCCCAGTGAGGAAGGGAGGCCTCTGAGAGGTGCGGGCATCCTTTTTAGCTCTGAACGGATGCTGCACATCACATGGCATCACACAGCCGTGGACCACATACTACGCTGAAAGGCGGCTGAAGCCAGAGGCAGGGCACGCAGTCAGGTTGGGGGTGGCTGAGAGGACAGAGTTGGATGAATTAGTCTGCACACAAGTTGAGCAAGGCTTTTTCTCAGCAGAAGGTTGCAGCCTATGGACCTGGGCGGTTCTGGGCAGCTCTGGGCAGCTCTGGGAGTCAACAGGTTCTAGAAGAGGGGCCAAGCGTTTGGCAGAGCTGGACCAATGGCCTCAGCAGCAGACTTCCTCCTAGCCACAATAGAAGCTCATGGGAAGAGCCCTGAAGGCGGTGGGTGCCGGGCTCCTGCCTCCCAGGCAGAGGGCTGCCTCTCAAGGAAGGAATCAAAGTAGATGCCCACCATCACCTCCAGAGACTCTGGTTCCAATTTGGGGGTGGGACCACAGCGCCTCAGTTGACTCTAAGGCTCGGCCAAGGCTGAGAACCATGGATGCAGATAACACAACAAAACACATCCTCCCCAGCACCCGGGCCTCCCCTGCCTGCCCTCTCTCCCGCGCACCCTGTAGTTCCCAGGTCAAGGGGTGATACTCTCACCAAGCTACAAAGGACGTACTCAAGGCCATTCTGGGCTATGGGGTCATTGCAGCAGGCTACTTTCTTCAATCTCAAAGCTATTCAAAACCAACGACGGCTTCACTTCATTGCAGTGGGAAAGGAAGTTTCTCTCGCAGTTTCCCAATCACCACCATAAGCTCTAGCTAGCCTTGCCAGACAACCTGCAGGGGCACTTCTGCCCCAGCGCACTCCCATTCTCTGGCCCGAATCATTCCCTGCCCTCCGCTCTCCGAAGGAAAGAGTTCAACAGCCTCCAGGGCACCCTGTGCTGTGGCTTCTGGGCTCGCCCACCTGCGTACTCCCCCTCCTCCAGCCTCTCTGCACAGAGCCCAGTTATCTTTCTCAACTCTTATCCAAAATAGAAATATGCCAATCAGCACAGGAAAAGGTGTTCCACCCAGGAGCCAAATGCAAAGGTGGGTGCCACTCGTCACTGTCTCAGCGGCAAAAACGAAAACAATGATAATAACAATAGTAAGAGTGTCACAGGGGGTGCAGAGAAAAGGGCATTCTCGTACACTGTTAGTGGAAGCATAAATGTGGACGACCTTTCTGGAGGGCAGTGTGGCACCACCTATTGAAAGCCTTAAAAATGGGACTTCCCTGGCGGACCAGTGGTTAAGACTCCAAGTTTCCACTGCAGGAGGTGTGGGTTTGATCCCTGGTCGGGGAATTAAGATCCCGCACGTGGCATGGCGCGGTAAGTAAATAAATAACTAGAAGGAAGCCTTAAAAAGCCTTCACGCCATTTGATTCAAGAATTTATTAGAATTTTTCCCAAAGAAAAAAATCAAAGATGCTGCCCAAAATGGATATGCAGAGACAGTAAGCAGATGAGTGGCTGCCTCGGACTGGGGGAGAGGGGGCAAGGGGGCATCTGCTAATGGGGGTGGGCTTTCTTTTTGGGGTGATGAAGATGTTCTAAATTAGACAGTGGTGATGGTTGTACAACTCAGTGAATATACTAAAAGCTGTTGAATTGTACACTATCAAGGGGTGGATTTATGGCATGTGAATTATATCTCAGTAAAGCAGTTATAAAAAAACAAAAAGTCGGGCTTCCCTGGTGGCGCAGTGGTTGGGAGTCCGCCTGCCGATGCAGGGGACGTGGGTTTGTGCCCCGGTCTGGGAAGATCCCACATGCCGCGGAGCGGCTGGGCCCGTGAGCCATAGCCGCTGAGCCTGCGCGTCCGGAGCCTGTGCTCCGCAACGGGAGAGGCCACAACAGTGAGAGGCCCGCGTACCGCAAAAAAAAAAAAAAAAAAAAAAAGTCATCAAACTATTATTAAAATACTTAAGCATGGATAATTGAAAACAATATAAATACCCGAATGAAGACGTAAAGTTAAATAAATACTACACAGGGGCTTCCCTGGTGACGCAGTGGTTGAGAGTCCGCCTGCCGATGCAGGGGACACGGATTCATGTCCCGGTCCGGGAAGATCCCACATGCCACGGAGCGGCTGGGCCCGTGAGCCATAGCTGCTGAGCCTGCGCGTCCGGAGCCTGTGCTCCGCAACGGGAGAGGCTACAACAGTGAGAGGCCCGTGTAATGCAAAATAAATAAATAAATACTACACAACTTAAAAAAATCATACTCTACAGCGGTGCCACCCGATAGAACTTTTTCTGTGATAATGAAAATGTTCTATTCTGGATTGTCCAATATGACAGCTCAAGTGGCTGCTGAGCCCTTGAAATGTGGCTAGTACACCTAAGTAATTGGATTTTTTAAGTTTAAATAATCCCATGTATTGAGCAACACAGTTCTAGAGTATTCTTTTATGATACCAACTGTTCACAATACAATGTTAAATGAAAAAAGGGGAGGGGACCACGATGCATATGGACACATTGTTCTCTATTCTGTTTTTTTAAAGAGTATATTTACAGATAAAGTCATGACCACGAGGATGAACACTAATTATCGTCCATGTTCACTGCTGAGAAGTAGGGGTTAGGGAGGATTTTTATGGTATTCTTTAACCTCCTCATATATTCGAAAATGAAGATACATTACCATCATAATCAAAAACAAGGTTTTTTTTAAGATTTAAACAATGTTTTCAATATAATGCAAATCTGCCACCTGACACTCTGATACCTACGGGAAGAGTGCTCCTCAGAGCATCCTGCAGCCCTTCAACCAGCCCCTCCCCACACACAAAGTTGCTGCTCCCCCCACCCCACCCCCAAGTTCATTCACTTTCAGGGGCTTCTCACGTGATTTTGGACTCACAAATAAGTTGTAAACGTAATACAAAGACTTTCTATATACCCTTCATCCAGATTTCCCAAATGTTAACTCTTGTACGACCACAGTACAATTACCAAAGATCAGGAAATTAACACTGATATAATACATATTATATATATTATACACACACACACACACACACACACACACACATACACACACATACACTAATCTATAGACCTCATTCAAATTTCAACAACTGTCCCACTAACGTCATTTTCTTGGACCAGGAGCCAATGCCAGAACTAAATCCACTGCATTTAGTAAGTGTCTCCTTTTATGAGAGACAGATCCTTAATCTGTTTTTGTCTTACGTGACCTTGACACTTTTGAAGAGTAGTGGTCAATTATTTTGCACACTGTCTCTCATTTTGGTCGTGTCTAATGTTTTCTCATGATCAGATTGAGGTTATGTGTATCTGGCAGGAACACCCCAGAAGTAATGATGTGCCCTTTACAGCGCATCATATCAGGATATACATGCTATTGATACGTCTTAACTACTGGTGAGATCAACTTTGCTCTCTTCTTAAGGTAGAGTTTGCCAGGTTTCTCCACTGTGAAGTTTTACTTTCTCTTTGTAATTATTAAGACATTTATGGGAAAACACTTTGACATTAAGCAAATACCCATTTCTTCATCATATATTTTTGCCCACTATTCAGCCTCCACTGATTCTTGCCTGAAACAATTATTACAATGGTCTTTTCAAATGGTGACCTTTCTATCTTCATCTTTCTTTCTACATTTCACTAATAGGATCTTCTGTACAAGAGTTTTCCCCCCAATTCTCCCCATTTATTTATTTCAGTAAGGACTTATGGATATTTATTTTATTCTCTGGGTTATAATCCATTTCTATCATTATTTGTTTTGTTGCTCAAATTGTCACAGATTTTGAAGCCAGTTTCTCAAGGTAGCTCACTTCTAACATCACTCTTTCTTGTGAGAAGGCTCAAAATTGTGCATTTTCCCCAGGATCTTTGCACAAACATAAACTGCTAGAACAAACGTCAACCTCCAGCAGAACCCATTTTGAAGGCTGAGTGGTACAGCATTTATATCACTACTCCCTTACCTGTCAGATTATTCTGCGTAACCCTCTCTTGACATTGGTTCAATTTCCCTCCAGCATCTCAGAATCCCCCAGCCAACTTCCCCCACCACCTGCTTTTCTCCTAGATTATTTTCTTGCCTTTGGCCTCAGAATCCTCTGATTTCTCAAAGGAGGCTCAGTTGCGTTTCTCACCCCCTTCAGCTCTCAGCTCAAACAAGGGTTGTCAGATAAAATACTAGTCGCCCAGTCAACTGTGAATTTTAGATAAACAGTGAGCAATTCTTTAGTGTAAGTATACCGCGTGCAAATTTGAATCTCAGGTAAATGAATAATTGTGTAGTATAAGTATGTCCCAAACATTGCATGGTACATACTTACACACTAAAAAAATATTCATTGTTTCTCTGAAATTCAAATTCAACTGGGTGTCCTATATTTTCATTTGTTAAATCTGGCAACCCAAGTTCAAGCATAAAGAAGAGGCGGCATTTATTGTCCACACAATTGGTGACCAATTTAGGCAAGAAGATAAGCAGCTAAAACACTTTAGAGTTCATTATCCTTTTCTAGGGAGCGTTTTGTTTTTGTTTTTGTTTTTTAAACACTTTTACTGCAGTATAACATGCATAAAGAAAACCCCATGGTTTACGACTCAATGATTTTTCCCAAAATAAGCACTCCTGTGTAAACACCAAGCACATCAGGACATGGAGCATCGCCAGCCCCAGGATCAGGGTCCACTCCTGCTGAGCCTGAGGATGGCCCAGCCCCCTCCTGTGGTGGATCTGGAAAGAGTGGCTTTGGGCATAAACACTGGGTTCAGATCCCACCTTGGGCACAAGTCCAGTTTCCTCACCTGCCAGATGAGTTTTAATAACATATACATTCCATGGGGTAACTTTGAGGATTAACTGAGATCATGTAAGTGCCTGCAACTGCTCCCAGCACATGGGAGGTACCCCAAAAAAGTTCATTTCCTTCCCTCCCTTTCCAGGAAAGGGGTTTTCCTCCCTAGTTACCTACCAGGCCTGAGACTGAGAATGAAAACATATCAGCCACTCTCCTGACAGGCACCCACACTCCAAATACCTCACAAAACTCCTGAGTCCTTCTGTGGGGGACCCCCAGGCACTCAGATCTGAGCTCCCCTCCGCTCCCCCAGGGCATCTAACTGCACAGAGGGGTAACTGCTCCTGCCCAGCACACGTGGGCGCTCGATGGACGTTTGCTCATTGAATGAATGAATGAGTGGATCAACCCACACAGCCCGCCCCGGCTCCTCTGCTGCCCATACGGCTCCGTGCATTTCCCTACTCGGCACTTTCCCAGCCTCCCGATGCTCTGCATCCACCCCACAAGGGAAAACGCAGCAGGCGGGGTGCCCAGTCCCCATCTGGGTCACAGAGGACTGCTGTGGTGCAGAGAAGCTCTGAGATTAGTGACCCCAGATCAGTGAAGCCTCAGACGATGGTCCAATGCCACAGCCACAGTTAACCATGTGGAACCAGAAAGGAACAGGAATGAAAATCGTTTCTCTTTTTTTTTTTTTTTTTTTTTTTTTGCGGTACGCGGGCCTCTCACTGTTGTGGCCTCTTCCATTGCAGAGCACAGGCTCCGGATGCGCAGGCTCAGCGGCCATAGCCGCTCCGCGGCATGAGGGATCTTCCCGGACCGGGGCACGAACCCGTGTCCCCTGCATCGGCAGGTGGACTCTCAACCACTGCGCCACCAGGGAAGCCCTCGTTTCTCTTTTGTTTGTTTGTTTTTTGTGGGGTTTTTTTGCGGTACGCGGGCCTCTTACAGCTGTGGCCTCTCCCGTTGCGGAGCACAGGCTCCGGACGCGCAGGCTCAGCGGCCATGGCTCACGGGCCCAGCCGCTCCGCGGCATGTGGGATCTTCCCAGACCGGGGCACGAAACCGTGTCCCCTGCATCGGCAGGCGGACTCTCAACCACTGCGCCACCAGGGAAGCCCCAAAACATTGCTTTTTAAGACTATCCATTTAGAATCTGCAGGATAGGTGAGCTACCTGCAAGGCACACACAGACATGAGTTTCCTGGGGGACCAAGAACAAGATATCTTTCAGGAAAGGGCCTTAACAACTAACCCACCCAGAGGAAGGAGCTTGGAACAGTGATGTCCACCATGCATGGACCAGGAGAGGGGAGGATGTGGACGGAGAAGGCTAGTTGGACGATGGCTCTAATTCTGGGAGTGAAGAATGGGGATGAGGGGAATGAAAGGTTTTTTCTGAGCCCAGGAGTGACAGGACCTGGCCATTTTAACAGGCTCAACCTGGCTGCCAATTGGGTCAGATCTTCAGGAAGACGGTTGGCCAGACAGAAGAAAGACTTTCTGATGATCAGAACTGGCCGACCCTTCTCCGGCTGCCTTGAGACTGAGCCCCATGAGCTGCTGGTGATCACAGGAGGGAAGAAGGGTTTCCTGCTGCATGGAGGGGGGAGAGGCCCCCAGCTCTCGGTTAGGACTCCATAATTACTGGCCGCTGGCCCTGCAAAAAAAGTCAAGACAGTAGCTGGGGTGACACAAAGTTCCCTGGGCAGTTCCAGAAACTAAACGGAAGTACGACTTCCAACAAGCAACAGAAATGGAAAGTGCCTCATTCACTGGCTTCTGATCTCTAGTTTTGTGACATACCGAGAGGCCTTCTACCAGCACAGTTCTCACCAAAGTCTCAATTCACTCAGACGCTTAAAAAATTAAATATCTATGTGTTTAAAAGAGTGTGTCTTAACAGTGATTATCCCTAGGTAGAACCATGGGTGCCTTTTACTATTATCTTTGTCTATATGTTCTGACTTTTCTACAGTTAGTTCTGTTTGTTTAAATGTTTTAAAAATGACAAAAAACACAGAAGAAAGCTGGTGAAAAAAATCAAACCCTTCACAGAACACAGTTCCTTTAGCGTGTATGTATAACTGAGTCACTCTGCTGTACAGAAGAAATTAACACGACATTGTAAATCAACTACACTTCAATAAAATTTTTAAAAAAACAAGAGCATAGGGCTTCCCTGGTGGTACAGTGGTTGGGAGTCCGCCTGCCGATGCAGGGGACGCGGGTTTGTGCCCCGGTCCGGGAGGATCCCACATGCCGCGGAGCGGCTGGGCCAGTAAGCCATGGCCACTGGGCCTGCGCGTCCGGAGCCTGTGCTCCGCAACGGGAGAGGCCACAGCAGTGAGAGGCCCGCGTACCACAAAAAACAAACAAACAAAAAACAAACAAGAGCATGGTAACTACCAGAAAAGGGATGAAAATGTCTTGTGAAGATATTTCAACAGAAGAAGTTGGAAGGTTATCAGTCAAGCAACACCAGCTTGGAGAGCAGGTGGTTGAGAAAGTGACAAGCGGAGAGAGCCCAAAGAAACTCCTGAGCCAGCTCGAGTCAAGGACCACAGAACTGGTGCAGCCACTAAGGAAAACAGTATGGAGGTTCCGAAAAAATATAAAAACAGAACTACCGTATGATCCAGCAATCCCACTTCTGGGTATATATCTGAAGAAAATGAAAACACTGATTCAAAAAGGTACATGCAGGGACTTCCCTGGCGGTCCAGTGGTTAAGACTCTGTGCTTCCCCTGCAGGGGGCACCGGTTCGATCCCTGGCCGGGGAACTGAGATCCCGCTTGCCATGTGGTGTGACCAAAAAAAAAAACCACCCCCAAAAGGTACATGTACCCCAATGTTCATAGCAGCACATTTACAAGAGCCAAGATATGGAAGCAATGTGATCACCTATCAACAGATGAGTGGATACAGAAGATGTGCCCCCACACACACACACACAATGGAATACTACTCAGCCATAAAAAAGAATGAAATTCTGCCATTTGCAGCAACATGGATGGACCTAGAGAATATTATGCTTAGCTAAATAACTCAGATAGAGAAAGACAAATACTGTATGATATCACTTATATAATACAACACAAATAAATGATATGCAAAACAGAGACTCATGATCTAGAAACATAATACAAAATAGTACAAATGAGTGTATATGCCAAACAGAAACAGACTCACAAATACAGAAAACAAACTTGTGGTTTAGACTCAACCGAGACCAGAGTCTCTGCTCTGTGGTTTTCCCTCTCCCAAACGGGAGAGGGAAGGGAGGAGGGACAAATTAGGGGTATGGGATTAACAGATACAAACTACTATGTATAAAAGAGATCAGCAACAAGGATATACTGTAGAGCACAGGGAATTATAGCCATTATCTTGTAATAACTTATAATGGAGTATAATCTGCAAAAATACTGATCACTAAGCTGTACACCTGAAACCAATATAATATTGTAAATCAACCATACTTCAATTAAGTATATATAAAAGAACCACGGGAGGGCTTTCACACTCCTGGTAGGAATGCTACGTGGCACAGTCATGCTGGGAAACTTTCTGGCAGTTGCTGTAAAAGTTAAACATACTCCTACCATATGATCTAGAAATTCTACTCCTAGATACGTACTCCAGAGAAATGAGTGCATATGTCCACACAAATGATCAAAGCAGACTTATTCATAATGGCTCTACACTGAAAGAACCCAAGGTTCCTCCACAGGGAAATAGAAAAACTGTGGAGTATTCATACCATGGGCTGCTACTCGGCAGTACAAGAGGACCAACTGCTGATACAGGCGGCAACAGAGATGAATTTCAGACATTGTCTGAGTGAAGTAAGCCAGACAAAAGAGTACAACAGTAGATTCTTGCTATTTGAGTCAGTTATGTTCCATAAAGTCACCGCAAATACCAAATTAGTGAATAGTGAATCACTGCTCCCAGAGGAAACACAAGGTTAGGTTCCTGTGAGCCTCTGGTCACAACGTTTTCATCCATCAAAAAATACACAACTTGGGCTTCCCTGGTGGTGCAGCGGTCGAGAGTCCACCTGTCAATGCAGGGGACACGGGTTCATGCCCTGGTCTGGGAAGATTCCACACGCCTCAGAGCGGCTGGGCCCGTGAGCCATGGCCGCTGAGCCTGCGCGTCCAGAGCCTGTGCTTCGCAACGGGAGAGGCCACACAGTGAGAGGCCCGTGTACCGCAAAAAAAAAAAAAAAAAATACACAACTTGTTTTATCCATTTCTGTTTAAAGACACCTTATTTATTATATACTGTTCTTCATTAACATTGAACTCACGGCCGACAGCCCTGTAAGTCTTGCCTGAAGGAAGCTTATCTAACACATGTATTTTCTCCGTAAGGCACATCACAGCCTTCTCAAGTTTAGGACCACTAGATGTCACTTCAGCCATTTTTTTTACACGTCGGCCATTTTAAACTGAGAAATCATCAACAAAGAGCACAAAAATGCAAAAAACACATTGCACTAAATAGACCATGAAAAGGACACTTGTTTACAATATGAGAGCAGAAACAAGCAGGCATAACTCTCCCAGATCAACCTCAGCCGGGCACATGTGTGGGGTGACTCAAATTTTTCGCCGCTCTACACATGTTCCCAAATGATCACCAAAGTGCTGTGAGTATTTGTTTTTTTTGTTTTTTGGCTGCGTTGGGTCTTCATTGCTGTGCGTGGGCTCTCTCTAGTTGTGGTGAGCGGGGGCTACTCCTCATTGCGGTGCGCGGGCTTCTCATTGCAGTGGTTTCTCTTGTTGCGGAGCATGGGCTCTAGGTGTGCGGGCTTCCATAGTTGCAGCATGTGGGCTCAGTAGTTGTGCCTCGCAGGCTCTAGAGCGCAGGCTCAGTAGTCATGGCTCGCGGGCTCTAGAGCACAGGCTCAGTAGTTGTGGCGCACGGGCTTAGTTGCTCCACGGCACGTGGGATCTTCCCAGACCAGGGCTCGAACCCGTGTCCCCTGCACTGGCAGGCGGATTCTTCACCACTGCGCCACCAGGGAAGCCCGTGCTGTGAGTATTGATCTGGAGTTACAAATAAATTTTAGCAAGTAGGCAAATTCACAGATACAGAATCCATGAATAATGGGGATCAACTGTGTATGAATACCACATGGATCTATTTACATTATGTTTTGGGACAGGCAAAACTAATAAATGATTTAAAAAAAAAATCAGAATAGGGGTTGCCTGGGGATGGACACTGCCTGGAAGAGGCAGGAGGGAACTTTCTGGGGGTGAAACTGCTCTGTCTTGATAGGAGTGTGGGTTACACGGGTGCATGTGTTTGTCAAAACTCATCGAACTACACGTTATTTCACTGTATGTTATTTCCTTCCCTTGACTTCCTCTGCTCTCTGGCTGTAAAGCTGGGCAGAGTTGCCCTCCCCACACCCACACGCCCACTGTCAGGCATGGGTAATGAGGGTGGCAGCCACAGGTGGACCACGGGCAGACGAGGGGCTGCCGTCTCCTGTCCGCTGGGCTTCTAAAACTGACCCGTAAGGCTGGCCAACAAAGGGACTCCATCTGAGCCCCCCCACCTGAGAGGGAAGCCTCAGCTACTTCACAACAAGCCCCAGATAAATGGGTCTCTGGAAGCTGCCTGGAAAGCCACCCTGATCTGGCCACTCTCCTGCACACCCAGGCGAGGCCTCCAGAGCCTGTGGAGGCTCACGGGGTGGGCAGCCTGTCAGCGGGGCCCCCAGAGGGGCCAAATCCCAAAGGGCCCACTTCCCACCTCTTGACAGGAAACACTTCTCTAACTACAGAGATGGGATGGGTGATCTCTTTGGATGCTCTGCCTGTACTTGCTAAACTGAGGGGGCCTTTTAAGGTCCCGGAAAACTGGCTCAGCTGCAGATACCGCCTGCTTCATCAGGCCCCGTGCAGACACCAGCTTCAGACCCCAGAGTATCTGCTTCCTCCATCAGAATACACATGAGCCTCAGTGGGCCTGTTCAGGGGGTGCAGGTGGCAATCATGGCATCAGTCTCCTTTGGACAAACTACAGTCCTTTTGTTTAAGCATTTTTGGGTATGAATGAATCAATTGAGCTTAGCTTTCAGATGGAAAAAGGTAAAGGTGCTTTGATACTTCTGAGAAAATACTAACTGTAAGTGCTTGTCCAGCAAATGATCACCACATGCCAGAGCCTGTTCTAAGGGTTTCATATAGCGAAGCCCCGTCCAACAGAAAAATAATGCAAGCCACGTGTCAGTTTACACTTTCAAGTAGCCACGCTTAAAAAGTAAAAACAGATGAAACTAATTTTAATGATGTATTTTACTCAGCCCAACATATCCAAAGTATTCTCACGTCAACATACGATCAGTATAAGAATATTCAGGAGGTATTTTACTTTTTCTCCCTATACCAAGCCTTCAAACTCCAGAGTATATTTCATATGTATAGCACGTCTCAACTCAAACCAGCCACCTCTTGAAGTACTTAGTAGCCTCCTGTGCTGTGGCTCCTGCACTGGTCGGTACAGACTGTACTAATTAATTTAGTCCTCACAACAACTATATCCACATTTTCCTAACGGGGAAACTGAGGCATGAGGATGCTGAGCAGTCTGCCCAGGGCAGTTCCAGAGCCCACAGTCTTATATGGCTTTTCATTCCCACAAAGAGCTCCTCAAACTCTGATTTTTAGTGTAACAGGAATGTCTGCTCAGCTAAGAACACATCTGTCAGCACACCTCCCTGCTCCCATCCAAACTTCCCCAGGACTCTGCTCAGCTGGTCCCTGGAGCTCGGTGAAGTTTCCACCCAGACAAACCTGGCATCCCAACCTCTTCCGGGCCCCCACTCCTCAGCTACCCGAGACACCTTCTACACACATAGGAAAGCTCTTCCGAGTAACTACCAGTCAGGGTGAGGGACGTGGACAGCCAGCCCGGCGCTGTGTGCCCGCCACAGGGGTAACACCCCACTCAAAGCACTGCCACTGAGGAGGGCGTCAGGGAACATGCCTTCCCTCCACTGGCCGGGGCGTTCACCATTTGTTCAAGTACATACTGAGCATCTACTGTATGCCAGGCACTGCTCTAGGCCCTGGAGGTACAACAGTGACCAGCACAGACACCCCACACCCAGCAGAGGGCCAGGCAATAAGTCTGGCACAAAAGAAGCCCCACAAACTCTAATCCAGTCTCTTGTATACAGTAGGCGATCCATAATGGCTCTTGAGGGAATATGCTATTTGGGCTTGGAACTGGAAGTGGTGATGGACAGAGGTGGGGGAAGGGTCTGGGTAGGACTGGGGTTGGGGTCGGTGAGAGCCTTGGGAACCTGGCCGGAAAGTCAGTGCCCCACTCAAGGTTCACGCCCACAACCCCTGCTTCAGGACTGCCTCCAAAGCTCTACCCAGCCAGGCAAGACAGGAAACCGTCCAGAGATGCACCCAGGTTCCACGCTGTCCTACCGAAATCCCCTCCTCCTCACATGCACCCAGGTTCCACGCTGTCCTACCGAAATCCCCTCCTCCTCACAACGTGGTCATGTCTCAATTTGCCCTGGGGAACAGGACTTCTCCAGGCTTACAGACTAGCCCACCTGCCACAGGCCATGTCACCCAGGTCCTTGCCCAATAAGTTCATCCTTCTACTCAGACGGGGTAGCACAGATATCAGCACAGCGCGTCACAGCTACCACCGGGAACAAGTGACAGAGAAACTGTGTCTGTAGCATCCGCCGCGTCTCAGCCCACAGGCATTGTAACTAAAACATTCTGATTTTTTACTCTGATTGCATAACATTAGAAGTACACGCCATGATTCATTCATTCAACAAATAGTTCACGAGTAACTTCTATAGACCAGGCCCCGTGTTTTGTGTATTGAATCTCATCACTAAATCAGTGTTTGGTTTTATTTCCTCACTTTCCTTATTTCTTAAGGGCTGCTTTATCATAGAGTATCCATTTTTTTCCCCAAAAGAATAGAGTTCTGAGTTCATGAGCAAGGCCGATGATGACCAAGCACTATTAGTGGGAGAAGGGCATTTTGGAGTCACCTCTGCTGGGACATGATCTCACGGAGGGACCTGGTGGGCCAACCAGAAGCGCCTGCCATCACCACCCACTGGCCTGCTGCCTGGGGCATGTCTGTTGTTTTCCATGTCCTTCCCTCCCTGGGCTTCTGCGCTCTGTTGCTGGTTTCTCTGCAAGCCAATGAGGTACCAGCTTCCACTCAACTGATGCCCGCATGCCTCCCATACAGTGTCTGAAGCGGGTCCTGCCTCCAAACACTGTCACCCTCACAGCCAGGAGTCTCCTCCCAGGCAAGAGTCCTGAATCCAAAAGTGGCTCTGGAGGCTCGGAGCACAGGAAAGGAAACAGAAGTAGAAGGAGCACAGGACCTCCAGTCCGTGTCAGGTGAGGAAACCAAGGGCAGCAAAGCGAAGCAGGGTGTCCGAGCCGGCACAGCCCTCAAGCATCGCCAGGCAGGCCTGCATCTTGCCGAGCCTGCTGCCAGCATGTTCCACCTGACAATAACTCTGTCAGCAAACGCCCTGGGGCCCAGCCCTGAAATCCGTCTCTCTCTAAATTCACTATCTTACTGCACCAGCAGGAAGCAACGTAAAGTAAGGAGCCGGAGAGGGGAACAGGACAGGCGATGTTTCAGCAGATGGGAAACCTCTACCCGGCTCCTTGGGGCCAGCCCTGATCGTCATGTGAGCAAACATGGCCACGACTCGGCTCCACTCCGCTGAAAGGAAACCATGAATTCAGCTCATGGGGAGGTTTGGGAGAACAGGGAAGCCACTGTCAGGCTCTAGGCAGCAAAAGGCCAATCTGCTACTGTCTTATCATGCTGAGGTGACCGTCACATGCAGTTGGGCCCAGAGCCTGCTGTGATGGGTTCACCCCGACTCAGGGCCTGCATTATAAGACGGGGGCCTTGTCCACGACGTCCTGAATGACCTGGGTCACCACACCTCCCAGGATCAGCGGCAGGACAGACCCACGCTGAACTGAAGTCCCCTCCTCTTGAATGACAGACAGCATCATGGCAGGCTTCCAGAACTTTCAATATGTTACAAAGACACGTGTGGGGGAAGGAAGGTAGAGGCCCTGATACGCTCCTGACCAACTTCCAGTGACCGGGAGTAACCGGGCCACGCTCCCTTGGGACACACAGAGACAAACTACAGAACAAAACAGATGAGGGAAGAACTTGGCCAAGTCTAAACACCGTGGCTCTCAAAATTTAAAAATAACCTGGATCTAAAATACTCCCTCGGAAACACTCAGGCAGAGAGCCTCCAGCCTTTCAGCGTGACCCTGAGATTCTGTGTCCAGCTGGCTTCCCTGGGAGGGGACAGATGAAAAACAAAACCCGAAATGGATATAAATATTTGGTGACAAGTACTACCCTGCAGTTAACACGCCTGGGAACTTTTGGAGGCCTGTTTTGTTTTAGGGTAAGGTTTCTGTTCGGTTTGCCAGATGGACTCTGAGCGTAGTTTCATCCAACGCTGGGTTTTGAGCATCTCCGCACACGGCCTGGGGTTGATACTGACCCTTAGACCAAGGCATCCTAGCTGCCCCCAAGGAAAGTGTGGGCTGGCACACCCCTGCCCTTGCCCACAACCCTTGGGGGTGTCACACAGGCACCCCTGAGGGCATGGCCCGCTCGCCCTGACCAACACCCTTCAGGGGAACAGGAAAAGTCAAGGGTCAAGGGGCTGTGGGCAGTCAAAGCCCCTACGCAGCCCATGTATGTGCCTCTGAGCCTCCACGATTCTGTCACTGCCCGGCAGGGAGGGGCCAGTACAAGCTCAGGCTCCTGACGTGAAGATGAACCTGGGTGCACCCCTAGCCGCAAGAGTGGGATCCGCCCCTCTAACCAGCTTGGGCAGCCATCCACGGCCTGCCTCCTCATTGCTCCACCAGAGAAGCGGGAGACCTCAGGCCTGATTTACTCATAGCCACAATGCCCTTTGGGGTCCCTTTGTCAGAAAGCCACTGTGCTCCCAGGAGCTCCGAGCCAGCGCAGCACGGCGGTCAGTATCCTGGACTCAGCAAAGCTCCTTCATAAATGCATTAGGCAGGTTACTTAGGTTCTGTTCTGTGTACCTCAGCTTCTCCGTCTATAAAATGGGGATCATAAAATAGAGTTGTTGGGAGGATTAAACAAGTTAATGCATGTGAGATGATTAGCAAAGTGCCTGACACGGAGCAACCTGCTCAATAAATTTTAGCAAAACTATCTCAGAGCTGTAACCCCGGCTAAACATCCCTTCCTCTTCCCCCTCCACGCCCTAACTGAGGCCCCTCCATTCCTTCAACAGACAACCACCCAGCCCCGCGATCTGGGGCCCTGACAGTGCCAGGCCCCAAGGCCACTGTCCCATTTCAAGCCTGAGACCCAGAAACGCTGAGGGTACCGCAAGAGCCCTCAGAGATGTCCTGGGACATGCTAACAAAAACAAGCTCAGTGAGCCCCATGGCCAGTGCTCCCAGCTGTCCCCCACACTAGGGACCCCACGTTTAATTAGAATGAGAGTCTCAAGAGGCCTCTAGAGGGACTTCCCTGGTGCTGCAGTGGTTAAGAATCCACCTGCCAATGCAGGGGACACGGGTTCGATCCCTGATCCGGGAAGATCCCACATGCCGCAGAGCAACTAAGCCCGTGAGAGCCACGACTACTGAGCCCTCGTGCCACAACTACTGAAGCCCGCGTGCCTAGAGCCCGTGCTCCACAACAAAAGAAGCCACCGCAATGAGAAGCCCGCGCGCTGCAACGAAGAGTAGCCCCTGCTCGCTGCAACTAGAGGAAGCCCGCGCACAGCTACGAAGACGCAATGCAGCCAAAAATAAATAAATAAGTAAATAAAATAAATTTATTTTTTAAGAAAAGGGCTCTAGGGTGGGTGACCCCCGTAATATCAGTGGCTCCCCACGTGTGGTTGTTTCCTACAGGAAATCTTCAGTCCTTCCTAATCTCACTTTCAGCAGACATACCGCAGAGCAAACTGGCTTCTAGCTCAGTAAACGCTTCTACATCTGGCCAAAGAGCCATGAACCACAGCACACCATGCAGCCTGCATCACCGCGGGCTCCGGCCACTACTTGGGACTGGAAACTTTCTGCAGAAAATCTTAACACTGATTATTCTAAGGGTGGCAGGCATGTCAGTGATCCATGGTTCTTGTTTTAACTGTATGTATTTTCCAGAATACCTACAGTAAAAATGACTACCGCTTACAACTGAAAATGTAACTGTAACTAAACAAACAAAAAAGTTGTTTTTTAATTCTGTAGAGGCCTGGAAGGGAGATGAGATGCTAGGCCATTCGGCCCTCTACCTTTCCGGGCTCTCGCCACTGTGGACAATACTGCTGCCCAGTCCCTTGTTACTCGATCAGCTAAAATCAGGTATCCGATTGTACCCACAGCCAGAGCACTTTGGGTTAGGAAGAGCCCTCAGAGGTGGCCCTGGCTCAGCACAGAGGAAGAGCAAGCAGCCCCACATCACACCTGGGGCTGTTGGTAGGCTCGAGCCCAGAACACCTGGTTGCTTCACCCCGAAACACCTGATGCATTTCTTCCACGGTTCCTTCTCCTGAGCGGGAGATCCAGAGATGTAAAGAAACATAACTTTTAAAAAAAAAACCTCTGGCAAGAATAGTCATGTCTAAAGGTCAATTCGATGTTCTGCATTATGAATGGAAAGAGCAGGAAAATTAGACGGAAAAAACAAGACATTTTTTCCTGGTCACAGAGGAACAGAGCAGAAACATTCCGAGGAGGGAGAACCTCAGAAAGACAGCCTGATGGGATGAGGCAGCTGCCGTGGGAAACAGCTGTCAGGACTGGCCAGGGCTACAGCTGGAGACCCGCCGCCCCGAGGGGGATGGCAGAGGGGCAGCAGCATGCTGGTCAGAGGACGTGGGCTGGGGAACAGCAAGGGCAAGGGCCCTGTGGTGGGGAAGAACTCCATTAGCTCAGGGACCGGCAACAAGGCCAGTGCGACAGAAGCCGGTGATCACGGCGGGGTTGGGGGGACACCCCGAGTGCAGGCCTGAGGCCGGGGTGACAGAAGAGTGGCTGTCACTCCAAGCGCAAGGGCTGAGTCTGACCCTCCAGTGTCCTCCCAAGCCCAGTGCTAAGAGCACAGCGGGGAGTGGACAAGCGTGCCTTGCCGACATGTGGACCCAGTGAACAGATGAATCACTCTGAATGAACTGTAGGGGTTGCTGATCGTCCCCCTACCCCGAAATCTCAGAAGAGGAATCCTGTGGGGAGAGCGGGCAGTAGGGACAGGGCTAAAGCGTATAATGAAAAGTCCATCCCTCCAGAGAACACAGAGGACCAAAACAGTGTTGGAGCCCTGACCACTGACCACACGGGAGCAGCCACCGGTACAGAGTGAGCTGGACGGCCCTGCTGACAGCACCCACTCCTTGCTGCCCCAGCCTCAGCTCGGATCAGCCACGCGCTCTCCATCCACCCAAAAACCTGCCATGAAAGGTTTTTTAATTATCTCAAGGTTTCAGAAGTTACTTCAAACCACACAATTGCTCAGAAACTCATGTTTGGGGACTTCCCTGGTGGTCCAGTGGTTAAGACTCCGTGCTCCCAATGCAGGGGCCCAGGGTTCGATCCCTGGTCAGGAAACTAGATCCCACATGCATGCCACAACTGAAGATCCAGCGTGCACAACTGAAAAAGAGAACGATCCCGTGTGCCACAACTAAGACCCAACCCAGCCAAATAAATAAATAAATATTTTTTAAAAAAACCTCATGTCTGCAGTCAGAAGTCACAACTCTCCCTGGCGGGTAGTGGTGACTGTAAGAGGGCACACGCAGGGGGCTTCTTGGGTGCTAGTCGTGCTCTGTGCTTTGATCTGTGTGCTGTGTGTCTTCACTTTGCGAGTATCTACAATATATGTATACTATACATCAATAAAAATTTTAAATATAGGGCTTCCCTGGTGGCGCAGTGGTTGAGAGTCCGCCTGCCGATGCAGGGGACACGGGTTCGTGCCCCGGTCTGGGAAGATCCCATATGCCGCAGAGCGGCTGGGCCCACAAGCCATGGCCGCTGAGCCTGCGCGTCCGGAGCCTGTGCTCCGCAATGGGAGAGGCCACAACAGTGAAAGGTCCGCGTACAGAAAAAAAAAATTTTTAAATATATACCTTTCTGGTTTTGAGGGGAAGATTACCTGGCCTACAAAAAAACATGCACATATGCTACTCAATTTCTAAACAGCTGGGAATCCCCATGTCTCAGGGTGCACACTGGCTAGGCTAGACAGGCAGAATTGTATTTTTTTTAAAAAAATAAATTTATTTTATTTATTTATTTTTGGCTGCATTGGGTCTTCGTTGCTGCACGCAGGCTTTCTCTAGTTGTGGTGAGCGGGGGCTCATCTTCGTTGTGGTGCGTGGGTTTCTCATTGCGGCAGGTTCTCTTGTTGTGGAGCACGGGCTCTAGGCGCGTGGGCTTCAGTAGTTGTGGCTCGTGGGCTCTAGAGCACAGGCTCAGTAGTTGTGGCGCACGGGCTTAGTTGCTCCGCGGCATGTGGGATCTTCCCGGACCAGGGCTCAAACCCGTGTCCCCTGCATTGGCAGGCGGATTCTTAACCACTGCGCCACCAGGGAAGCCCAGAATTGGATTCTTGAGTGTCATTTACAAAAGTTACCAAAGGATCAGAAATTTACTTCCATGGCTATAGGAGCCTGGATTCAGCAGGTCCAAATTATGGCACCATGTCTCCAAAAGGAACGTGCAGAAGTTCCCACACTTGGTCATGCCGGCTACTCAGACAGGGCCAGGTGGTTAATGATCTTCTGCCCACTTCTGCTACTTCAGCACTTGGTTTGGGTTTACTGCAATGCCTGATATCTGGGGGGTAAGCAGGGCCTCTGGGGTGCACACAGGCCCCTGTCCTGAATTCTGGAGGGGCCCCTCTTCTACAGGATTGGCCCATGTTGTTTCCTTTTACATGACAAATGCTCTGAAAATCACCCTCAATTTTGCATTCAAGGTTGGACTTAAGCCCCATATTTCAAGCATCTGTTGCTGATCAAGTCAGATAAGACGTGCTTGAAAGGTCATTAAGACAACACGCAGCTCGATGCTGAAGAGACTGTCCGATGGGAGGGAGCAGATGGGACATTCACGGGTTCCTTGTCTGGACTGCTTATTTCACCTCCTGCGTTGCTAGTAAAATGAAATCAAGTGTGACAGGCTCCCTGGTCCCTGGCAGGGCAGGACCATCCCCAGAAGGAGTCACACTTGTTCTCAGGCTCTCAGGCTAAGGCAGGTCTGCCGTTGCAGTTTTCTGAGTTCAAATACTGCAGCAGGAATGTCCACCCGAGACAGGAAAACTAAAGACAGAGCCAGGTGCTTCTCTCTCCATGTAGGTGGAGAAGGGCCCGTCTGTCCACTTGCT
This sequence comes from Grampus griseus, assembly GCF_964374135.1. Lineage (NCBI taxonomy): Eukaryota > Metazoa > Chordata > Mammalia > Artiodactyla > Delphinidae > Grampus > Grampus griseus. Next base: position 62,441,883 of record NC_139004.1, on the reverse strand, counting down.
GGGTGACAGAGACCCTGAAACCAGCTTCCTCTTGCCTCACCACCCCGCTGGTGCCTCAGTGTGGCTCTCGTGGGCGGCACTAGCAGTGCCTGGTCCCCCAGACCCACACACAGCAGGGAGGGAAGGAGCCAGGGGCTGCAGGTCCAGAGTCCTGACCATGGGGAAGAAGGCCTGGAAAGGGCAGGGAGGCCACTGATGCCCCCACAGCAGCTGGGCGGAGAGTGAATCTGGAGGGGCAAACGGAGAACATCCAATTCAGCCCCAAAAGACCACCTAGTTCTCCCGTGTGAGCGGTCAGAGCCCCACCTGGCGTGGCAGCACCACTGCGGACACCTGTGTGGCCCTGAGCATGTCACGGGCTTGGCTTCTCAACTGTAAACAGAGAATAACAGAGTCTGCCTGTGAAGGTTACATACAGGCGCTCAACAGATGTCACTATGGTTAAAATCATGGCCAAGGTCACCAGGAATGGGGTCTTCTCTGCCCGGGACCGGGGATGTGGTGGACACCCAGATCCCTTCGCTGAAGGAGTCTTGGCCCAGCCGCTGAGGGGGCAGGAGGGAGCCTCACCTGCCAGCGACTCAGAGCCGCCTTGCCCGGTCACCTCCACGCCGGGGCGGAACGCGGGGCGGCCCTGAGGGCTTTTCCAGCTCCCGAGCCCCCTTGGGGTCGGCCCAGGCTTGTCAGGCCCGCACGGCAGCTGGGGTCCTCCCTGCCCACTCCTGCTTCCTCCTCCTCACTCCACAGTTAGGGTCCCAAGAGCACCCTTAGTCAGCCCCCTGCATGCTAGACTCTGTCTCAGAGTCAGCTTCCCGGGAAACCCAGCCTGTGGCAAGTGGTTTATTTGTGTCCTTTTTCCTTAGAAAGGGGGGAGATGACCAGTGTGAGGAGGACAGATGGCTACCGTGGAAGAAAAGACGGGTGAGAGTAAACTAACGGCACGAGGGCCTCTTCACTTCCTCTGCAGGGAACACAGTGGTGTGAAAACAACCACACGGTGGGGTGGGGGGCATCTTCTGAGCGCAAGGCCCAGGGAGCTGGAGACCCAACAGTGTTCTCTAAGGAGCAACAAGAGTTTGTTCTTAACTCTTTCCTCAAGGACTGGAAGACACAAAGAGGCCACAGAGGAACATGTGAGAGAAAGAGGGGGAAGAAATGCCTCCCTGGGGCCAAACTGTCCCGAAGCCACAGAGACCTGGCCTTGGAAAGTGCCAGAAGAGTCCTCGGTGATGAGCTAATCAATAACTGGACACTGAGGTGTCTTCAAACCCAAGTGTCCTCCAGGGTGGTAGCAGGGATTCACAAGCTCTTCCCACAGGTCAAGTGCCCAGGAAGGGGTCCAGGTAACAACCCAAATAGCAACTTTGCTTTGCTTCTGGCTAGGATTACATCGACTCCGATGATGACTGTTAGCATTACCCTGATTCTCTCTGCCAAGAGCCCTGTATCAATAGATATTCTTCTATTTAGAAGTAAAATTTCATCCTTATGTAATAAATGTAGCGTGTTGGACAGACTAAATCTTTCAAATAACACCAGATCTAGCGAAGGGAAAGACATCTGCCGACGTGAGCCCCTCAACCAGCCAAGAGCCTCGTACTGTGGATGAGTGGGGAGGCCTCAAAGGGACAGTTTGTCCAAGGTCCCACAGCAGGGCTGGGCCACATACTGACGGCCAGGTGCTCAGAGGAGAGATGTCCTCCTTGGCCACGTGGCCAGTCCCGTTAGAGCGGCTGGAAGCCCAGCTGCCAAAGCAGGTGGGGGCAGGCCCTCTCCTATACGATGGGCAGCGGGGTCCCTGGCATGACCTCTGCGGAGGGCAACTAGGCAACATTTAAAGGCCACAAAGCCCCCAGCCCTGCACCCTACCCCCCGCCCCGCCCCCGGGAATCTGTCACAAAGCTAGGCTTTCACCTTGCAGTTGGCCCTTCTGAGGTCCACCGCGAGGCTGCTTACGTGACCCGGGGCACAGCCACAGAAGGTGACACTGAGCCAACTCAACGCGTGCTGATGCAGAACAACTGCCAAGACGCACTGTTCAGAGGGAAAGAGCAGGTGGGCAGCGGGCCACAGGGAGATGAAGATACACACACTCATCACACGCAGGTGGCCAGCAGGCCACAGGGAGACACACACACACAGACACTCATCACACGCAGGCGGCCAGCAGGCCACAGGGAGATGGAGATACACACACACACTCATCACACGCAGGCGGCCAGCAGGCCACAGGGAGACACACACACACATACGCTCATCACACGCAGGTGGGCAGCAGGCCACAGGGAGATACACACACACACGCTCATCACACGCAGGTGGCCAGCAGGCCCACAGGGAGATACACACACACACATACGCTCATCACACGCAGGTGGACAGCAGGCCCACAGGGAGATACACACACACACACTCATCACACGCAGGTGGGCAGCAGGCCACAGGGAGACACATATACACTCATCACACGCAGGCGGCCAGCAGGCCCACAGGGAGATACACACACACACACGCTCATCACACGCAGGTGGCCAGCAGGCCCACAGGGAGATACACACACATATACACTCATCACACCAGGATGCTCGGCTAGAAACCGGGGTGAGAAAGAGACTCATTTTTCACGCTATGTGTTTTTGCATCTTTTGAATTTTCTACACGTGAATGTAATGCTTAGTCAAAAAATAACTTCAATATGATTCCCTCTATATCAAATATCCAGAATAAGTAAAGCCAGAGAGAGAGAATGTACACTGGTGGCTGCCAGGGGCTGGGAGAGCTGGGGGATTAGGGAGCAGCTGATTTATGGGGGTGGGTTTCCTCTGGGGGTGATAAAAATGTGTTGCAACTAGATAGGGGTGGTGTTTGCACAACACGGCGAACGCGCTAAATGCCACTCATTACTTTTTAAATTAATTCCAAATTAATTAAAATGATTAATTTTATGTTATAGGAAGTTTACCTCAATTAAGGAAAAAACAACCATAAAAATAAATAGATAAATAAAGCAGACATTCACATCTGTGCTTGGGAGGCAGCTGGGCAATGCTGGTTAGAAAAATGGGCAGGGAGCCCCAACTGTGGGGCTCAGACCCCAGCTACACCCAGTCCCCCCTGTGAGACCTGGGATCAATAATCTAACCTCTCTGAGCTTCAGTTTCCAGGTCGGTGAAATGGGCTTCCTAAGATTACATGAGTAAATTAAACAGTGTCTAGCACATTGCCTGGCACAGCCCAGGTCCCGGGGCCTCTGCTCTTGCTGTCTGCCCTGCTGGGAAAGCCCTTTCCCTGGGCAGACTCAGACTCAGGGTTCATCCCCTTGCCTCCTTCAAGCCTAGCTCCAATGCCACCTTCTCGATGGGATCTTCCCTGATCACCTGAGTTAAAACCAGAAACCTCCCTGCCACTCCCTGCCCGGAGGCTCCATCCTCTCCTCTTCCTATTTCTCTCCCTCATACTTGCTTATTTATTTTGTTCATCTCCTGTCTCCCTCTAGTGCACTGTCTGGTCTGGGGAAGCAGGGGTTTCTGTCCGTCCCATTCATTATGTACCCCATGGCCCAAAGTAGGCACTCAATAAACATGGGCTGAATGAATGGCTAGTGTTAGCCAGTATCTCTGCTCTGAGGCAGTGTATAAACTTGCCTCCCTGAAAAAATAAAACTGCTGTTTTGTTGTTTAATGAGCTTGAATTCAAAATTCAAGATAAATACTGTGTTTCATGTGTATGTGGAATCAAAAACACAACACAAATGAACAAACACAACAAAACATAAACAGAGTTATAGATCCAAACAGGTGGTTGCCTGAGGGGACAGGGGTAGGGAAGGAAAGAAATAGGTGAGGGAAAGAGGTACACACTTCCAGTTGCAAAACAAATGAGTCATGGGTATGAAATGTACAGTGTGGGGAATATAGTCACTAACTACATAGTATCTTTGTAAGGTGACATATCGTAACTAGGCTTATCGCAGCAATCAGTTCGAAATGTATAGAAATACCGAATCACTGTGTTGTGTAATAGGAACTAACAGAGCGTTGGAGGTCAATTATACTTCAAAAATAAACTCATAGAAAAAGAGATAAGATTTGTGGCTCCCAGAGGTGGGAGGGGGGTGGAGCGGGAGAGGGGGAATTGAACAAAGGCAGTCAAAGGTATAAACTTCCAGTTATAAGGTATATAAGTACTAGGGGTGTAATGTATAACATGATAAATATAATTAACTCTGCTGTGTGTTCTATATGAAAGTTAAGAGAGTAACTCCTGAGTTCTCATCACAAGGAAAAAGTATTTTTTCCTATTTCTTTAATTTGTACCTACATGAGATGATGGATGTCCACTAACCTTACTGTGGTGATCACTTCCTGATGCATGTAAATCAAATCATTATGCTGTACACCTTAAACTAACACAATGCTGTGTCAATTACATCTCAATAAAACGGGAAGAAACAATTCAACAACAGTTTGAACTAAAAAACCCACAGTTTTTCCAGCCAAGTATTATTCCCAAAGCGGGGGATTTGCAAAGGAGAAGAGATGGTTCACAGTAAGAGGGTGCTACGTGCTCTAAAACATAAACCAGTAAACAGTTCACAGTAAGAGGGTACCCTAAAACATAAGCCAGTAAACAGTCCCCCCAACCTCTGACTGCCCAGGGTGGTGTGAGAGCTGTTCCCGCGCGGCTCTCAGGAGAAGCAAGAACACAGTGCTAGCTTGAGTGCCTCGGACCCCACCCCTCCAAGCACCTTGGGACAGAATCACTCACTGACGCAGAATGAGGTAGACGGAAAGGAGCAAGCCGGTCACCCTCCCCGTCCAGGGCCTTCCCGGACCCTGCCTGACAGAGCTGCCACCCCAGCGGCACTCAGCTTCCCACGGTTCACAGGCCTCATGGGGGGAAATCGTGACCTCAGTTGTGCAGAGTTCAAAAATGAAAAAATAAAATAAAAGCAACCCTCAGACTCTTCTAAAAGTAGGCTGTCTTTCTAGTTAGCTCTCCTATGAGACGGCTACATCATTACTCAACAGAAGCAGATCACTGCTTTTCTGCTGCCTCCAAGCCCTGTGAGGAGAAAAAAGCTGAAGCTAGCAGTCTCCAAGAGTTTGTGGCTTTAAAAGAGAAGAAAACAAAACTTGCAAGTTGGAGTGAAACCAGCAAGAAGCATCTTCTATCCTCTTGGGAGCCACGACTGTGGGTGTAACCTGGCTGCCAGCTGGAAGCGGGGGCGGGGCGGGGCGGGGAGGGGTGCTGTTCCTGAGTTAGAAGTTGCCTAATGCACAGGTCCCAAATTTCCCAGAACGTCAGGATCCTGGGCTGGCTTGTGAAAATGCTGATTGCTGGGTCCCACCCCACAGTTTCTGATGCCGTAGGCCTGGGGTGCAGCCTAAGAATCTGCATTTCTAACTAGTTCCCAGGCTAAGGGTCCAAACTACACTTTGTGAACTACTGCTCTAGAACAAAGCCTTCCACGTCAGTGTTTCACCTCCCTCAATTGAACACAGAACCTGCAGGCAGACACGCGCACACATAGGGAGCCACCGAGAGCCCCTGCCCGACCACTGGTCCTCAAACAGTCAGAGCCACCTGGCCCAGCCAGCTACGGATGGAACACTCACGGGGTACCTGGACCTGAGAAGCCCGTTCAAGTCCTGCCTGAGCCGGTCACTGAGAGAGGCTCTAAGTCACCCCCAAAACCTTTGAAATCCAAAATCACAGCATTTCCCTTTTTGGGGAGCAGTCATGAGTAATCCTGCCCTTCGCACATGAGTAACACCCAGCTGCAAGATCCGCTTTCTGCCTAGGGATACTTTCAAGTTTCTTTTCAAGTTTCAGAAGAAGCAGCTGAAAGAGGAACACACACACACACACAAAGGCAGGCCACTCAAGGAGAGCTACAGCATCCCTGGTGGGGGCACTTCCCCCAAATGCCCCAATGCAGGGGCCCCATCACCCACTATGGGCAATCACACCAGTCTCTCACTCACCAAAGTAATCGGCCTTCGGGTGAGCATCCATCTCACGCTCCAGACGTTGGGTGAGGGCTTCTAACTTCAATTCGGCAGCTGTGGGTCCAAGCTCAGGGCCCGGGAGGAGGGTCTGGCAAGGCAGCCTCACCCTGGGGGAACCGGGGCTCTCTGGGAGCACAGGCCCCAGGCTGCCATCAGAGGACCAGCCAGAGGGACTTTCTTTACAAGATAACTCAGGCAAGGTAGACATCACTGGATGGACAAGGCTGAGCTTGGGACCAACGCCAGGGTCTGTACAGCCAGGCTTGGGACCCGGCCCAGGGACTGCACCCAGCTGCATATTGTCCATGCTGGCTGGCGAGGATGAAGGGGCAGAGCTAGAAAGGTAAGATTTGGGGCCATCCTGGAACCAGGGTTGAGGGTCCACAGTGGGTTTGGGCATCATGCCTGAAACCTCACTCCCTACCCCCGAGTTTGTTCTTGGAAGAGGTCCCTGACTGGAGCGGTTCAGGGCCAGGGGCGCTGAGAAAGAAGGGGTCCTGGGCTGAGCAGGTCTCGGTAGGGTCCCGTTCTCTGGGCCTGGGGAAGGGAGGCCAGGGCTCACTCGCTGGGAGGAGGCGGTGGTCCAAAGAGCAGCTGGCTTCTCACTGCTGTGGCCACCAACACCACCATCCTGGCTGCTCTGCAATGACCTGCTGGAGCTCGGGGAAAGCTGCTGTTGGTATAGGTGATGGACCCTGGAGGGTGTGGACAGTGGCGGGCCACTCCCTGGCGTGCCAGACCACCCACTTCCTACACCCAGCCTGATGCTGGGGGACACTGCTGGTTCATCGCCCCAGTTGGGGCTTGCCAAAAAGAGGTTGTCATAATAGTCTCCGTGGGTGAGGCAGGAAGGATCCTCACAGGGGCCCAGCCGATGGAAAGCAGACATCTCAGAACTCGCCACGCTCTCCTTGGATCCACAGTCCTGGCTGCCTTGCCTTGCGCCACGGACACACAGCTTGGCCCTCTGTTCCTGGGGTGGGGACAAGGGCTGCCCAGCTGCAATGGTTGTGGCTGTCCCAGGGGCCACTGTCGAGGCAGCGAGAGGAGGCTTCGCAGCGCCATCCCCCGTCACCTTGCTGCCCCCATCAGCTTCCCGGTGGGCCTGTGGGCCCAGGCGGCCCCCACCGTTCACGGGACCTCGGCTACCCCTGGGCAAGGTCTCCTCCTGCAGGAGCTGGTGCGGCTGGTGCAGGTGGATTTTGGCCATCTTGGTGGCAAACACCCTGCGTGTTTCCTCGAACTCCGGGTTGTTGCTTGCACCCTTGTCCACTCGGAAGAGTCCATCCTTGGAGGCCTCATACATGTTCAGGTCCTCAATGAATTTACTGGCCTCCAGGCCCAGGTCGTCATACTTATCCATGTTGCTGACAAGTGTCCGGGCCTAACCTAGATGCTGGGTATTGAGTGTGTGGAGGTGGGCCGGTGGAGGTGCTGGCGAAGGGCAGAGACTCACGTCCAGCCCAGGACAGGTAAAGCCTTCCACCTGCCCAGCATGAGAGTCATGACCCCAGGCCTTAGAGTCCAGCCGAGGGTAAGGCCTCAAAGTCACTTGGACCAAGTTTGCTTCCAATTCCCTTTCCTCTCGGAGGTGTCCACGTGGGGGTAGCTGGTGGCACTTCGCTGTACGAGCTGGCTGTGAGTTCTTTTCTCTGTTTCAAATCATAAAAGGAAAAAGAAATAAGGGGGGGAGGGGAAAATCACATCCTCCTTAAGCAGCCAAACTCGGAAACCCACAACAAGGCAGCAGCCGCTGGACGGGATTAAGTCGCCCAGAGCGAAGAGCGCAGAGGCCTCCTACCCGCCGGGCCGGAGCAAAGGCGCGGCGGCGGGAGGCGCTGGAACGTCCCGGGCGCTCGGTCCTCCGCTGCTTCCCCTGGTGGCGCGGAGCTGCGATCCTGGCCGGCGCGGAGAGGGATCAGGGTCCGGGGCACAGGGGCCGGCCGGGCCCCGGCAGGAAGTTCACGGCAGCCGGGCGGGCGGCCTATTGTCCGATGGCGGCGGTGGCTGGGCGCGCGCGGACCGGAGGGCGGCGGGACGCGGAAGTGAGCGCGCCGGACGCCGTCCCTGCAGCTCGGTCGCCGGCCGGGCACGTCGCGGGCCTGCGAAGAGGCGGAGGCGGAGGAGGAGGCCGAGGGGCGGGGGCGCCGGCGAGGGGCGGGGTCGGCGCGCGCAGAGGCTGGCGCCCCTGGGCAGGCCCGCGCCCGACCGGTCTGGGGAAGCTGGAGGTGTGTCCCGCGCGTCTCTTCTAGCGCTCAAGCCCGGTGATGGCGCCGAGTCCCCCGCCGCCACTGCCGCCCCCTGAGAAGCCTGGCCCAGCTCCGGTCTTCGGGCAGGGCTGGGCGGGGGCCACTCCGTGGAGACGGCTGGCAGGCGGCCTGGACAGCTTGCGTGGAGACGAGACGGGCCGCTTGGAGTTTGCGGGAGTCTGGAGGGCGCGCGCTCCTCTCCCCACCGTGCCTCAGTTTCCCGGGTGGGAAGCCAGCCCCTTGTGCCGCCTCTGCCCCAGCCGTACCCTCCCCCCTACACGGGGATGCAGGATTGGCGACCCAGGGTGTCACCCGTGGGCTGGCCCAAGTCCTCCTAGACAGGTAGAGAGACTGAGGCACCGAGGGGGAAGTGTCCAAGATGCCATCGTGACCAGCAAAGCGCGGATGCGAGTCCAAGTCCTCTGAAAGGGTTAAAAGTCATGTTGTTGCCCGGAGCGCGCTTATTTGAAGTCCTCTGTGCGGCAATAAAAACACGTGCCCTGGTGGCTCGTTATTCACGAGGGGACTCCTGACCCCCCCGAATAGATCCACGCGACTCTGAGGGCGCCGGGCCTGACTCCTGGGCGCCCTCGCATGGCCCAGCACTCCCTGCACCACCTCCGAGGAGACCCTGGAGAGGTTTCATTTCCTGAACAGCAGCCAGCGTGATCCCAAGGCAAATACCAGAGCAGTCACTTCCCTGCTTAAACCCTCAATGCTTACCCCGCATTTGGATTGAAATCGGCCCAATACCACGGCCTTCCTGTCCTGGCGGGCCCTGCTTCCACCCCCTCCCCCGTCCGGATTTGGGGGTCTTCCTTCCCTGCCTGCTAGCTGCAGGAGCTTCCTGGTGTCTACCGAGAGCTGGCCCTGGAACTTCTCCGTGGCTCATCCTTACTGCCACTGCCAAAATCACCTCCTCCTAGAGCCCTTCTTTTTCGGCACCCTCTTTATTTCCTGATCAGTTCTGATCACTATTTATATTTGTTTACCTGTTTACATGTGGGTTTTTTGGTGGTTGGTTGGTTTTCCACCCCATTAGACCATATCTGTATGTCCAGTATATGTATGTTGTAGAACCTAATGGTTGAATAAGTGAATTAGTGAATCTGTTTGCCAGGGTTGTAACAAGGAACAAAAAATGTAATACACATGACAGCGCTTTGTACTCTGTAAATCCAAAGTGTGGTTCGTGGGCCAGTAGACTGGAATCACCAGGGAGCTTGCTGAAAACACAAAATCTCACAGCCCTGCCTTCCCCGCCCCCATCCTATGGAACCAGATTCCTAAATGGTTTGCACAGTAAAGTTTGAGAAGCACTACTCTAAAGAACTATACTAGAATGAGGTATTTATATTTTTAAAATATCTTTTTTTATCTGCAAAAGTAATACATGTTTATAATAACAACTTTGAACAATACAGAGATACATCAACTTTTAAGAGTTGCCCACAATCCCCTTGTACAGAGGCAATCACTGTTAAACAGCCCTTAGGTATTCAGTAATACTTGTTATTTAATAACTGGATTTACTCATAACCTACCTGAGTGATTTGCTTGTGAAATTTCTAGAACACTGGTTTTCAAAGTATGGTCCCAGAACCAGCAGCAGCAGCATCGCCTGGAACTGGTCTATATCAGTGGTTCCCAAACTGCAACGCGCATCAGAATTCCTTAAGGAGCTTATTCAACGCGGGTTGCTGGGACCTACCCCCAGAGTTTCTGATTCAGCAGCTCTGGGGTGAAGCCTAAGAATCTGCATCTCTAACAAGTTCCCAGGTGATGCTGTTGCTGCTGGGACCACACTTGAGAACCACTGGTCTAGAGTCCCAAGTCCTGAGCTTCCTAGAAGCACTGTGGCAATGACCCTTGATGCCCAGAGGGGTGAGGACATCTATCAAAGTGGAAGGCTGTGGCCCGCTTTGCCTGACCCTCAGTATTGGGGAAGGAGCTAACGAAGCACTGGGAACATGCAGCCACCCCCCTGCAAAGTCTAGCAAGCCCAGAGCCAGCTTCCTGTGTGCTCAGTTATAATAACTGGGACCCTGGTACAAGAGCCATAAACACCAGCCAGCACCTCTTTAGAATCAGTCTTCTCTTTTCATCCTAGCTTGGCAGCTGCCAGGGCCCACCATCCTTGGTCCCCTTCTAAGCCCCCATACCCCCATTTTGGCTTGCCTGGAACGCTCAGAGTTGTGGACTTTACTCCCCACTCCCACTGCAATTCTAGAAGCAGCTGCACCAACTCCACCAACTAAACACACAGACCTAAACCCACAATCCACATATTTCCTGGCCAGACTATCTTGTCCCCTCTTAGCAAATACCTTATACCTTTACTAAACAGCTCATAAAGATGGCATCTCATGAGCATTGGACCACATAGTATACCGCCTGAAAGGGTACTTAGAAATGCTGGACGTCGCCAGGAGACCGCTGGGTGTTTTACTGCTGCTGTTTAATGCTTAAGGGGCAGAGACATTTTCAAATTCTGGGCCCAGCATTTAGAATCCCAGCTGTGGTTATTTAATACAGGCCTGTTTTGCCTGTACCATATGCTCAGAAATGTCTGTTGGTTAACATCTCAAAAAATGTGTTAATACTTGCACACCAGCTGTTTACACAGCAACATACTGAAGAGCTAAATATTTTTATCAGTAAGTAGGTGAGCATGGATGGTTCTGTGTAAGTGCTTACCAGTAATGTTTTGTTTTGTTGTGTTGCATTTTGCTGAGTGAGAAATGTCCTACATTCTATTTTACCTGTAAAGCCGTTTCTATATAACAAAAGCCATCAGCAACACAGAACTTTCCTTTAAGTCTGTTTTCCTTGAAGTCTATTTTCATGAGCACGAGGATGTAAAAATTGCCTGCCCACGAGCATACTGTGGAAATGTGGAATTTTCACCTTGACCGGCCCAGAGTCTCAGTGACATCAATCAGATCATGTCCCTTCGCAGCTCCAAACCCTCCAGCAGCGTCCCAAACCACACTTAGAGTAAGACCCTCCCCTTGGACCCTATGTGATCGGGTCTCTTGCCACCCCTCCCGCCTAATTTCCCCTATTCCCCCTGCTTAGTCTGCTCCAGCTGCAGTGATTTCCCTGCCGCTCCTCGCCCCGCCCTTACCATGCATTCATTCATTCACCAAACAAACATTGCTGGGCACCTCTGATGCCCTGGGCCCTTTTCCAGGTGCTGGGGATGTGGCAGACAGCTGAACAAATTAGCAGACATCACTGTCCTATTTGGACATACATCCCAGTAGGGGGGGTGAAGTAGATAATCAACAAAATGGATACATCCCTTATAGAGGGTATTAGCAAGTGATGAGAGCTAGGGAGAAAAATGAAGCTGGGAAGAGGACATATGGAGGGGGTGCCATTTTCAATACAATGGTCAGGGAAGGTCTCCCTGAGAAAGTGACCCCTGAGCAAAGACTTGGAGAACAGTACAAGGAAGGAGAGAGGTTAGAGACAGGCAGCCATCTGAACAACTCTTCCCAAGAGTTTTGTTGGGTAAAGTGGAATGGAGGGAAAAGTGCCACTAAGAGAGAGTTTAAAAAAAAAAATTTTTTTTTTAATACGGGAAATGGTACTGCCTGTTTCTATGCAGATGTGAATGAGGTAGTGGCCAGGGAAAGGAGAATTGCTAATATAGGAGAGAGAGAGGAGGATTTGGGGAGTGGCATGCCTGAGAAGCAAAGGGGGGCTGGGCTCCCCTGCACATTCTTCCATGGTAATAAAGAGCAAGGATTTGGGCAATAATCTGATGGGTAAGTATGTAAGGTGTTCGCATCTTGGAGTGGTAGGTAGCTCTTCTGATTAATTTCCTCAGCGGGATAGGAGGTAAAGAGAGTTAGCTGAGAGTGAGGCCAGGGAGTTGTTGCTGGGAACTGGCCGTCTAGGGGAATGAGACAGTGAATGGGCTGGAGAAGCATTTGTAATGGAAGCATGAAGCTTCCTCTGTGCTCCCCACCCCAGATCCTGGGCCTGAATTGCTACGAGGCCAGCCAGCATGGGGCATGTGTCTCTCCAGAGGAGGTTCAGCTGCACGGATGTGGGTGTGGAGTAGGTGGAGAGTTGGGTCTAACCAGGGCTGGCTTTTGCCAAGTGAGTGCAACGTATCTAGAGTGGGCAAGAGAGTTGCGGTCTGTCTGCCTAGAACCTGCTCCCCAGATGTCCCCGTGACTCCTTCACTTACGGTCCTCAGGTCTCCACTCAACACTTACTCCCCTGGGAGTCTGGATGCCCCCCTATCCATCTCCATCCCTACCTGCCACCGCAGTGAACGGCTATCTCCTCATCAGGATGCCAACTTCACAAGGCCACAGGTCTTTGCATATTATGTTCATCGCTATATCCCAGGAACCTAGAACAGTGCCTGGCACTGTTCCCCAAATGCTTGGTAAGTGAATGCATGAGACACATCAAAAAAGGGAGTACAAATGTTACCATCTATAGGTGGAAAGACTTAATTGGACTTAATGGTGACCCACATTCAGAGAAGCAAAAAAAGGAGGCTGTATTATTACTCTTGTAACTGTATGTCACTGCAAACCTTCTGCAGATCTTGTTTGATTACCTTGTACCAAATATTTGATCTGCATCGCATATCATATACCTTGCTAGTCAAGGGTATGACTACATAGAATTGTAGGTGTGTTTGAAAGTATAAAGGATATTGGACTTAAGAATATCTGTTTGCATGCATACATATGTTTTTTATATAAGTGTGTATAAAGAATTATTGACTAAACGGCATTTGAAAAACACTCATCCAATAGGCTGTAGGCAGTAAACGGTGCTTAGACAGCCTATGAATTACCACGGGGCCCAGGAAGCAAAGGGCTCCTGTCTTTGGACAGAGCCCTGCTTATTTTGCAGTTAACTGAATGGGCCTCTCTGTCACTTTTGCTTGGCTACAGGGAATGTCCCTGCACACAATGCTGTGTGTGTCCTAAAGCTGGAGGGCTACTTCAGGGAGAGCTCTGAAAAGAATCTTTGTATTTCAGCCAGGCAAATGGATGAAGAAATAAGAACCCAGGTTCCTTTGGGCTCTTTCCATCCCACCAATGTCTCAAGCAGGCCAGGAAGCCCTGGTCCTTCCAAATCTGTTTCCTGAGCCTTAGGCTTTTCCCAAGTTTCACTGTGGAATTGTCCCATGAATGGAGAGAAGCAGCTGCGATGAAGGCCCTTTCCTGGTGCTTCTAACGAGGCTTTGTCTCATGATTGTCTCCCCTGGAAAGCTGCCCAGGCCAGACCCAGATTTAGGACCATGACCTTGCTCTGTGTGTGCAGCCCCTGCCAGGCTACTGAAGCCCACCCTTCCCCAGTCTCAGTCCCACACCCTGGGCCTCCCGCCACATGGGAAGACCAGCTGCAGGCATGTGCCAGCCACAGGGCCCCACGTGGCTCCCCACACACCCACGGGGAGGGAGGCTGCCCCCTGGCCCTGGCCCAACCCCTCCCGGGCCATCTGCTCGGAGATCAGCGGAATATGTTTAACAGAACAATGAACTGGAATGAGTTTTGAATCAGCACCAATTTTCTGCTTACTTTTTTTTTTTTTTAAAGTAATACATGTATATGGCTTAAAATTCAAAAGGTGCAAATGAGCACCCAGTGGAAAAAGGAGTCCCTCCTGCCCCTGAGCCCCAGTGCCCCTCCAGAGACAACCAGCGGCATATTACCAAAGTACACAGGCACGCGCATTTCTTTTTCTTAACACAGAAAGTAAAAGTGCACTGCCCCTTGCTTTTTGCATTTAACAATACTCTTGGAAATCTTTTCATATCATTTCACATGCAGCTGCCTCATTCTTTCAGAGGGCTAATATTTCTGTCTTTGGGTGAGTCATGGATTTCTTAACCAGTCTCCTATTCACAGAAATCTAGGCTGCTTCCAGGCTTTTGCTATTACGTATTCTGTGGCCATGACTGACTTATAAACCATACCACACCTGTTCAAGCCTAGCCGTGGGATAAACACCCACGAGGCAGGTATATTCTTGAGAACTCCACCATGCTGCCTGGATTTCTTCATCGACAGCAAGGACCTCTGCCTTGTTTTCTGCTGGTTACCATCTCACTGGGGTCAGGGTTAGAACCGTTGATGAGTCATAACAAGAACAACGATTATTAAAAGCGTCATAGCACCTACGCTTTGCCCAGCACCATTCTCTGTATTCTACATATGTTACAGGGTTGAATCCTCCCAACAGCTCATGAGATAGGTTCCATTATCCCCTCCTTTATACAGGTGAGGAAACTGAGGCACAGAGGAGGTAAGGAACTTGCCTGAAATTCCACAGCTAGGAGGCATCTGGGATCGGAACCCAGGCAGCCCGGCTCTGTGCCACATCACCTCTCATAACAAAATCACCTAAGAAATCACTTGGCTACTGAAGCTGCTTCCAGGGTGTGTATATCAGTGGGTGCTTGCCTGCAAAGCCTGAATGGGAACTGTGTCTTCTGTTCCCAACACCCTGTGTGTCTAGAGTGAGGACTGGATTAGCCTGTAAGCTCTGTGACAGTAGGAACCAGCTCTGCCTTGTTCACCTTGGTACCTTGCATACTGCTCATTAGTTACTGTTGAATGAATATTATCTTGAATAATAACAATGCTAGTAATAGCTGCTATTTATGGAGCACGAGCTAGGAGTCTGCCATAAATTATCTCATTTAATCCTCACAACAGCTGTCTGAAATAAATTCCATTATACTTCCATTTTACAGATGGAGAAACAGAGGCTCACAGAGGTTAAGTCAATTGCCCAAGGACGCATAGCTGGTAAGTAGATGAGTTGGGATTTGATCCCTGGATGTCTGCTCTCTACCTCGAGTGATTTCTGAATGATGTCAGTCTGCACCTAAGTCTGTGAATCCACGAGTTTCCCACCTAGGAATTGACCTCCACTGGGTCAATAACCACACGTCCTTTTTAAAATATTAAATAAACTTAATTTTTAGAGCAGTTTTAAGTTGAGTGGAAAGTACACTTCTGTGTACTCAGAAGTACAATTTTTAATTTCATAGAAATATTGAGTGGAAAATACAGAGATTTCCTATATGCCTCCTGACCCTACACACACAGCCTCCTCCACCATCAACATCCTGCACCAGAGTGGTGTATGTGTTACAGTCAATGAACTTATGTTAACACATCATTATCATCCAAAGTCCACAGTTTACACGAAGGCTCAGTCTTGGTGTTGTACATTCTATGGGCTTGGACAAATGCAAAATGATGCGCGTCCACCATTATAGTATCATACAGAGTAGTTTCACTGCTCTAAAACTCCTCTGCCAACGCATCTCTCCCTCTTCCCTAACCCCTGAAAACCACTGATCTTTTTCTGCCTCCATAGTTTTGCATTTTCCAGAATGTCATATAGCTGGAATCACATAGTATGTAGCCTTTCCAGATTGGCTCCTTCATTTAGTAAAGCCTCCATGTCTTTTCACGTTTTAGGGTAAATAGGTTACAGTTTGTATTTGTGGGGAGGAAAGGCCAATAAAGTTTAAAGATAGAAAAAAGGATAGCTAAAAATTAAACCATTGAGTCTCTGGTCCACCTGAAAAAAATCAGGCAGAACAGAAGCAGAAGGTGGTCTGTCTACCAAAGGGCCGCCAAAGGGGGCTGTCAGCCCTTCACACAGCGCCCCAGGCTCACACTTTCATTTCTGTCTTGAAGTGAAGGCAAACAGAGAAGCACCAAGATTGAACCAAGAAGACATTTATCACACATCTTCATGCCTCTATCCCTTTACCAGCCACATTGCCCATATTGGGTACAAGGAACTCATTAAAACAAACAAAAAAAATCCTGGGGGGGAAGGATAAATTAGGAGACAAGGACCTACTGTATAGCACAGGGAACTCTACTCAACACTCTGTAATAACCTATATGGGAAAAGAATCTGAAAAAGAATAGATGCATGTATAATGTCTGAGTCAGGCTGCTGTACACCTAAAACAAATACAACATTGTAACTCAACTATACTCCAGTTAAAAAAAAAAATCATGTAATCATGCTGAGTGTGGAAGTTCTGTGTGAGTTTGAGCATGCTAAACATACTATTTAGTTAAATGTAAATATTTAAAATATGCCACAAACTTTGAACTCTATTTTGATGCTATTTGTTTTCAAATATACTGGGAGTCTCAACGAATCAAAGCAGCCAGGACCTTTCTTGACCCTTAAGAGGCCCCATCTGCTCGGGATCTGGGAAAAAAGGAGCTAAAAAAGAGTGCGTGTCTCTGTTATCCAGCCCTGTTCCCGCAGAGAGGATCCAGAATGCTGGAACAGAATGACGAAGGATTTGGGGCATAGCACGGGGCTCCAGTGGGGACAGAGAGTGTACACCCAGCCCACCCAGGGCTGGCCCTCTGCTCTGAACGCTCCAAAAGTTCTGTTGCTGCTGCTAAGCATCCTGTCTTCTTTGTGAGACAGGAGATCAACTGATGTAGGTTAATGAAATGCAATTTTTTAAAAAATTTATTTATTTTATTTATGGCTGCGTTCAGTCTTCGTTGCCGTGTGCAGGCTTTCTCTAGTTGTGGTGAGCAGGGGTTACTCGTCATTGCGGTGCGTGGGCTTCTCATTGCGGTGGCTTCTCTTGTCGCGGAACACGGGCTCTAGGCGCGCGGGCTTCAGTAGTTGTGGCTCATGGACCCTAGAGCGCAGGCTCAGTAGTAGTGGTGCACGGGCTTAGTTGCTCCGTGGCATGTGGGATCTTCCCAGACCAGGGCTTGAACCCGTGTCCCCTGCATTGGCAGGTGGACTCTTAACCACTGTGCCATCAGGGAGGCCCCGAAACGCAAGTTTTGTTAAGCAAATGAATTTCGTGATCAGGGGCTTCAAATCTGCAGAGAGTATGTGAATATAAAGATATCATCTTTATATGTATTTGTGTCTCATGTAAAAGAAAACATGTTTTCTGATGCCAAAAATAATTTAATTGACAAAATTTGGGAAAGCATGGCAAGTACATAGAAGAATATAAAAGCCAGCCCCCTGGGCAGCAAAAGCCAAGACAGTGTTAAAGTGCAAATGATTAATTCAAATATCACCTGTGAAATTAAAAGGGGTGAGGGACCAGGAGTGGGTGGGAGAGCACACAGACTGTGATGCAGGTCTAACACCTGTGAGGGCAAAGGGAGAAGGAAGGAGGATTGGGCAGGAAGAGCCTCAGACTGCAGTGAGCTCTGGGAGAGTTTTGGCCAACGCAATGTAAAGCTCCAGCACAAAGATTGCCTAGAAGAGTCTCATGCTAGGCAGGAATGACCAAGCCGGAGTACTCCACACTTAGTCATTGGTTGTGGCTGCCAGGAGACAGCGTAGCCTTGGCTCCAATGTTGCAGCTGGAGGCTCTCAGCTAACTACCTCCTCTTGGCAGGTTCTCTCTTAAAGGGAGAGCTGACCATATGTATGTGTATGAATGTGAATATGTGTGTGTACGTAAATTATTTTTGTTTTACAAAATTGTGATCCTTTTGTACAGACTGCTTGGTAGTCTGAATTTTTTCTACTCAGTTTATGCCACTGAGTACACTAACACATATCATTAAATGATTCTTTCAAATCATAATTCATTAAATGGAGCTTCTGTGAATCCACCAGTTTTCTGAAATGATGTGCTAAATTTCGTGACAGTGTATTTATGAGCATTTTCCCAAGGACAGAGCTGGTAGTTTTCCTCACATCCTCTAAGGGGTCCAAAAAGTTAAGACCCACAATCTAAAACATTATTTATGGCAGTGATATACCATGACTTGTGAAACCGGTTCCCTACCATTGAGTGGTTTCCAATTCTCGGCTATGGTAAACATTGATGTTCATAAATCTTAGCATAATATGACTATTCCCTTGGGATAAGTTCCTATACAAGCAATGCTGAGTCAGAAGGTACGTGCCTCATCTTTAAGGCTTTTGATACTATTGCCAAATACACCAATGCCTGGGAATAGAGAGCCTTGGACAGATGATAAGAAAATCCTGGTTGCCATAACTTTTTTTATCCCTTTTATCTTCTCCACTGGTGCACATTATTATCCTCATTTTACTGATGAGCTCACTGAGTCTCAGAGAGGTTAAGTAATAAGTCCAGGGTCACACTGGGATCTGTCTGGTTCTAGAGAAGCCAGACTACAGGGGACTTTTTCATAAAGAGCCCCATTATTTAACCATCCATAGGCTGAATCTTCAAATACTTCCCCACTGAATTATTTATGATTCTTTTGCTTGCAAGTGACAAGGGCGCATCTCAACCTACCTTAAGAATAAAGGAAGCTGACAGCAGGATATGTCATGGTGCATAAGGCCCGGAATGTGGGTGATGCTGGGTGTGTGAAAGATGGTGCTCAGTCAGGGTGCTGCCTCAGCCCTCTCCTCTCTGCTCACCACGGCCACGCCATTGGCTTCTCTGGCTGCATAGTGACCACCCCCAACGCTCAGGTCCTGCCTGTTGGAGTCCAGGCAATCACTGGGAGATTGACTCTGCTTTTTCTGTCTCAAACCCAAATTCCTGGGAAGGAACTCTGACTGGCCGGGTTAAGTCAGGTGATTCCCCCTCTCAGTCATTGCTGCCAAGGGAGGAGCTGGGGCAGGGGGTGGAGTTGCCCCGTATTAACAAGAGCTCTGTACACTAAGTAGTCACCACAAGCAAGGAGGGGAAATGCCATGACCCCTACAGTTTGCCCTAGAAGAAGGAGAATAGGATTTTTCATGGTCCCTCTTCAGCTCATGGAGATAGTCTTTGGGGAGAAAAGCACATGCCCTTGACCCTGGGCTCCACCTACAAGTGTGGTAGGAGATCTGTGGCGCTGCAAGAGAACAGGTGTCATTTATTTGTTCAGCCAATTCTTTGTGGTACTAACAGTGAGGCCCTGGAGCAGATGAAAATCATCAGTTAGCCTTTTGGTTATTAGCCTGCCACCCGCCTACCCCCAAAACACACATGCGGCTCAGAGTCCAAAAGGAAGAGCTTAAGTAAAGGGGGAGATGAAAGTTCTCTGTACAATAAAGGCACAGGCATTTTCAGGGAGCCTGTTAGGGAGAATATTTAAGGGGAGATCTGGAAAATCCAGATACTTGGGGAGCATTCTCGCAGAGGAAAAGCAACTCCCAGTTCTGGGGCAGCAAGGCCAGTGTGGCTGGAACGAAGGGAGCACTGTGGGAGAGGGGGCATTGAGGCCAGCAGGGCTGGGACAGGGAGGGGGCTCTCAATGGCCCACCGCTGGGTTTGGCCCTGGGGATTGTTAAGGCAAGTATGTGATCTGAGCTAAGCTCTGAAAAGATCAGCACAGCTGCCATGTTAAGAATAGACTTGGGGGCTTCCCTGGTGGCACAGTGGTTGAGAGTCCACCTGCCGATGCAGGGGACGTGGGTTCGTGCCCCGGTCCGGGAGGATCCCACGTGCCGCGGAGCGGCTGGGCCCGTGAGCCATGGCCGCTGAACCTGCGCGTCCAGAGCCTGTGCTCCGCAACGGGAGAGGCCACAACAGTGAGAGGCCCGCGTACCGCAAAAAAAAAAAAAAAAAAAAAAAAAAAGAATAGACTTGGGAGTGGGGTTGGTGCCAAGGGTAGGCGCCGGGAGACGGGTGAGAAGGCGAGGCTGTTGTAGGGCTGTTGAGGGGATGGCACTGAGATCAGGGAGATTGCCCTGGAGCCAGAAAACAGTGGACGGACTCGAGATACCTGGAGATTGTGGATGGATATGTGGGAGGCAAGAAAATGGGGAGAATCAAGGATAATTCCTAAGTTTCCCATTTGCGTAACTGGATGGTTGGGCGACGGGTGACGGGTCATTTACTGAAAGGGAGCAGACTTGGAGGGAAACAGGGTTGGAGGGAGAAATCAAGAGGAGAAGCAAAGAAGACAGCTGAGCGGCCAGAAAAGAGGTCTGGCTGGACATTAGATTTGGAGTCATTGGTGTTCGAAGCCGTGAGGCTGAGTGAGCTCACCTGGGCAGGGGGTGTAGCTAGAGAAGAACAGAGGGCCCAGGACCAAGTCCTGAAGAGCTCAAAGAGAGGGAAGAGCCAGAAAATGAGCCTGAGGCAGAGCAGCCAGGGAGGTACCAGGAGAAGAAAGAGTGTGTGACATTAAGAGGAGGGTCAATCCCTGTTGTGGGTTTGCACCATGGAGGTCACTGTGGGGGGCAGTTTCCGTGGGGAGGGCCATGGCTTCCCTGGTGTCATGGGAGCAGGGGCTGGATCTACTTCACTTGGGTGATATGGAAGTGGGTGACTCCACGCCAGAGGACTTGGGGACCTTTGTGCTATGTCTGTAGAGCAACATGAAACAGAGAAAAGTGCCTGTGACATTTTCATCAACCAACATGGTTGGGGTGTGAGCTGTGAGGGCAGCCTGCGGGCAGCCTGAGGAACGCCCTCGGAGCTGCTAGAGGAACTGTGAACTGAGGACCTGGGTGTGAAGCCACTCCCCATCTGCTACATGGGAGAAGTGCCCTGCCACATGGGGAACGTGAGCCCTACAGACAGGAAGGAGGATCGCCCTGTTTATTTCTGTCTGCCTGATTTCACATCTGCTGACGTCTTCACACCCACCCTCCTCCTCTTCTTTGAGCCTCAACGGTTGAGGAGCTAAAAATGTACCCCTAAGGCCAAAGCTATGCCTTACGCTTGGTCAATTTAGCACAACCAGTCTACTGGGGAACTCAAAATGCAAAATACTGAGAAGTAAAAATGCTCACAATCCTCTAAACCTGTAAAAAAACAACCCCAAAAGATGGAAGAGATGTGCTCCATGCCCTCCGAGCACTGTGACCATAAGACTAAGACGCAGCGGGTGTCCACAGGGCACCCACCACATCTGAGGGCTGCTTGGAGTGACTATTTTTTTTTCTTGTCAAAATAAATGGGCCTTCTGTGTTGAAAATGATTTCACGGTTTCATTTCCTTCGAAGGCATCCTGCCCTCATTGACGTGAAAATGCCTCATGGAAATTCCTGCTGTGGGCTGGCTGTCATGGGTGACCTTCAGGGCACCTGGGGCCCCCTCCTGCAGCCCCCACCCACTTGAGAGCTGACCTACCTGGGATCCCCCAGACCCCAGGCTTCTTCCCCTGGTAGGGCCTGAGTTTATGGCAGGGCTGGGAGAGAACTGCTGGCCCTTGGGACCCCCTGGTAGGCCCTCCAATCTCCAGCTGTGGGGAGCACGATTGCCTGATGCCAGGCTCTGAACCCAGGTGTGCTGAGGCTACATGTCCCATAGGCTGCTCCCAGCCCCTGGCTGAGCTTGGCGGGGACAGATGCTAAGACAGGCCTGTGCCTGGGAGATGCAGGGCTCCTCCAACAGGCAACTTTGGCCTGGGGAAGACCTTTCTTCTCCCTTCCTTCTCTCCTTCCCAGGGGTCAACCAGCATCTCCTTCTCCAGCCTCCCGCATCTCCCTCCCCATCCCCTACACAGGCTTGGAATCTCATCTTGGTATTTGCATCTCAGAGGATTCAAGTTAGCACACCTGGAGCTTCCAGAAATTGATGGGAGTGTAGCAAACAGCCCCAGTGTTCATTGCCTGGAGGGCAAGGTCAGTCTTATGCCATAGTCTGTCTCTAATTGGGGTCATTCCTCTGTCCCCTTCTCCTTTTTTTTTTTTTATTTGAGTTCCTTATATATTTTATTTTATTTTTTAAAATTTTACTTATTTTATTTATTTATTTTTGGCTGCGGTGGGTCTTCGTTGCTACGTGACAGCTTTCTCTAGTTCTAGCGAGCGGGGCCTCCTCTTCATCACAGCGCGCAGGCTTCTCATTGCGGTCGGTGGCTTCTCTTGTTGCGGAGCATGGGCTTTAGATGTGTGGGCTTCAGTAGCTGTGGCACGCAGGCTCTGTAGTTGTGGCACATGGACTTAGTTGCTCTGCGGCGTGTGGGATCTTCCCAGGCCAGGGCTCGAACCCATGTCCCCTGCATTGGCAGGCGGACTCTTGACCACTGCGCCACCAGGGAAGTCCCCTCTGTCCCCTTCTGAAGAGACAGATTCCCTCATGAGAGGTGCAGGTGGCATCCCCATGCCTTTGTGGTGCCTGCTGCAGAGCGCTGACACTGAGCTCCAGCCTGTCTTAATTCACATCCGCCCAAGTCACTGAGTGTCCCCATGATGGGCACCTCAGTGAGCTGGTGATTCCCATGTTCAAGTATGAGGGGACATGTGACTTCACACTGAGAAACATAAAGCGCAATGGGACGCAGTCAGCAGTCCATCCTCTTGTTTGTCAGGGAATGTGACTTTAACCAGGGATTCTGGGTGCTGGGAGATTAGAGAAGAGGGATGGGAGAGGAGGAGGGAGCAGGGAGGGATGGTGAAGTAACAGGGTCATTTTATCATTTACCAAGGGGAGGTGTGGGGCTGGCAGTGAGTGGAACATAGGCAGGAGGTAGAGAAATCAGATGGAAAAGAGCAGCTGAAGACCTGTACTGGGTTGAACAGTGTCCACCCCATCCCCAAGAATTCATGTCCTTCCTGGAACCTCAGAATGTGACATTATTTGGAAATAGGGGAGTTGCAGATGTCATTAGTCAAGATGATGTCAAACTGGAGTAGGGTGGGCTCTAAATCCAACATGACTGGTATCGCTATAAGAAGAGGAGAGACACAGAGAGCCAGGAGGAGATGCCATGTGGAGACAGAGGCAGAGGTTGGGACAACACAGGGGCAAGCGAGGAATGTCAAGATTGCTGGCAGGCCTTTCTCGCCTTCTGAGATGGCCCACACTCTGTCTGTGGAGTGTTTCTCTCTAAATAAATCCACTTCTTACCTATCACTTTGTCTCTCACTGGATTCTTTCTGCGATGAGACATCAAGAACCTGAGCTTCATTAAGTCCTGAAACCACGGAACAGAAGGTCGAGCCCTGGTCCGGGAAGATCCCATATGCCGTGGAGCAACTAAGCCCGTGCGCCACAACTACTGAGCCTACACCCATTCAACTTGTCAGTTTCAAGTCTGACACCCATTCAAGACTTGAAACTAAGTGACTGAAACTACCAAAGCTATTAGCCCCCGGAGAGTTCAACTCCTGAGCACATGAGGAGATCAGCCCCTCTCTCTAGCTTCTTGACAGAAGACAGGGCAAGTTCTTTCTGGGGAGAATATTATCCACCTCATTCTCTAGTGTGCCTTTTTTTTTTTTTTTTTTTTTTTTTTTTGCGGTACGCGGGCCTCTCACTGTTGCGGCCTCTCCTGTTGAGGAGCACAGGCTCCGGATGCGCAGGCTCAGCGGCCATGGCTCATGGGCCCAGCCGCTCCGCGCGGCATGTGGGATCTTCCCGGACCGGGGCACGAACCCGTGTCCCCTGCATCAGCAGGCGGACTCTCAACCACTGTGCCACCAGGGAAGCCCTCTAGTGTGCTTTTATACCTATGTCTGGCATATACTAAAAAAAAAATTATGACACATGAAGAAGCAGGAAAACGTGATCTTTCATGGGGAAAAAAGAAACAAATAATAGAAACAGACCCACAGATAACCCAGCTGTTGGAATCAGCAGACTAAGTATTTAAAATAACTTTAAATACATTAAAGAATTTATGTAAAGAGATAGACAAATATAGGGAAAAAATGGACTAATTCAACAGAAAAATGAAAACTTATTTTAAAAAAGCCAAATGGAAAAATTTGAATTAAAATACGTAGTATCTGAAATGAAGAATTCCTTATATATATAAGTTTAACAGTAGACTAGACACAGGATAAGAAAGAATCAGTGAACTCAAAAACATGCCAGTAAATAAACAATTACCACATAACCCAGGAATTGCATTCTTCGGCATTTATCCCAGAGAAATAAAACCTCATGTTCACACAAAAGCCTATACATGAATGTTCATAGCTGCTTTATTGGTAACAGCCAAAAACTGGAAAAAACTCAGACGTCCTTCAGATAGTATGTGCATACCATGGAATGCATCTCAGTAATAAAAAGGAACGAACTACTGATAAATGCAAAAACTTAGATTAATTTCAAGGGAATTGTGCTCAGTAAAAAAAAGCCAATCCCAGAGGTTACATAGCATATGATTCCATTTATGTAACATTCTTGAAATGACAAAATTATAGAGATGGACAACAGATTAGCTATTGTCAGGGGTTAAGGAAGGAGTGGGGATGTGGTAGGGAGGTGGGGTGGTTATAAAAGGGCAACGTGAGGAATCCTTATACTGATGGAACTGTTCTGTATCTTGACTATGGTGGGGGACACATGGACCTACTGTTGTGATCAAATTGCACTGGACTAAACGCATGCACACACATACATCAGATCAGTACAAGAAAGACTGAGGAAATCTGAATAAGATCGGTAGATTCTATTAATTTCATTATCATGGTTGTGATATTGTACTACAGTTCTGCAAGATGTTATCATTGGGGGAAACGGTACAGGATCTGTTTGTATTACTTTTTTTTTCCCCTTTTTAATTTTTATTGGAGTATAGTTCATTTACAATGTTATGTTAGTTTCTGCTGTATAGCAAAGTGAATCAGTTATACAGATACATATATCCACTCTTTTAGATTCTTTTCCCATATAGGTCATTACAGAGCATTGAGTAGAGTTCCCTGTGCTATACAGTAGGTCCTTATTAGTTATCTGTTTTTTTAAAAAATAGTTCTTTATTGGAGTATAATTGCTTCACAGTACTGTGGTAGTTTCTGTTGCACAACACAGGGACTCAGCCATGTGCATACACATGTCCCATATCCCCTTCCTCTTGAGCCTCCCTCCCATCCTCCCTATCCCACTCCTCTCAATCATTGCAAAGCACCGAGCCGATCACCCTGTGCTATGCTTCTGCTTCCCACCAGCCAACTATTTTACATTCGGTAGTGTGTATGTCGATGCTACTCTCACTTCGCCCCAGCTTTGCCCTCCCACCCCATGTCATCAAGTCCATTCTCTATGTCTACCTCTTTATTCCTGCCCTGCAACTAGGTTCATCAGTACCTTTTTTTTTTTTTAGATTCCATATATATGTGTTAGCATACAGTATTTGTTTTTCTCTTTCTGACTTACTTCACTCTGTATGACAGACTCTAGGTCCATCCACCTCACTACAAATAACTCAATTTTGTTTCTTTTTATGGCTGAGTAATATTCCATTGTATATATGTGCCACATCTTCTTTATCCATTCATCTGTTGATGGACATTTAGGTTGGTTCCATGTTCTGGCTATTGTAAATAACGCTGCAGTGAACATTGTAGTGCATGTCTCTTTTTGAATTATGGTTTTCTCAGGGTATGCATTACTTCTTACAACTGCATGTGAATCTATTTTTTAAAAAAGAAAGGAAGGACTTCCCTGGTGGCGCAATGGTTAACAATCCGCCTGCCAATGCAGGGGACACGGGTTCCCCTGGAAGATCCCACATGCTGTGGAGCAACTAAGCCTGTGCACCACAACTACTGAGCCTGCGCTCTAGAGCCTGCGAGCCACAACTACTGAGCCCACGTGCCACAACTACTGAAGCCTGCATGCCTACAGCCCGTGCTCCACAACAAGAGAAGCCACCGCAACGAGAAGCCCGTGCACCGCAATGAAGAGTAGCCCCAGCTTGCCACAACTAGAGAAAGCCTGCACACAGCAATGAAGACCCAATGCAGCCAAAAATAAATAAATAAATAAATAAATAAATTTATTTAAAAAAGAAAAATAAATACCAAAGAAAATTCTTTAAGCCAACAGGAAATTATCTCAGACTAAAGGCCAGATCTGCAGGAAGAATCAATAATATAAGAAATGGTAAGTATTTGGGTAAATATAAAAGACTATTTTTTTTTGTTTTTAAAGCAAAAATAATAAGCAATTTGTGTGGGATTTATAACATATGTATAAATAATTTTGACAATAGCTAATAATTTGACAATAATTTGACAAAAGGACAGGAGGGGATAGTTGTGTCAGAACAGTTCGATTTGTCCATTGTGAAGTGATTACAACACTAACTCAAGGAAGATTATTATTGGTTAAGGTTGCACATTGTAATGTCTCAAATATCCATGAAAAATAATACGAGGAGATATAATAAATATATTATCTATTCAACACTCATGACAAGTAGGTAGAATGAGCATTAACACCCAATTTCACAGGTATAAAAACTGAGGCTTGGAGAGTCTAAAGCTTTGCCTGAGGGCACCAGATGGGAAACAGGTGCACCAGAACTTAAGACAGGTTTTCAGACTCCCCAAGCCCAGTGTCCCTCCCATCATTCTGAGGTTCAACAAACTTTTTCTGTGCAGGACCAGATAATAAATATTTTAGGCTTTGTGGGCCATAGAGTCTCTGTTGCAACTACTGAACTCTGCAAAAACAGCCACAGAGGGCTTCCCTGGTGGCGCAGTCGTTGAGAGTCTGCCTGCCAGTGCAGGGGACACGGGTTTGAGCCCTGGTCTGGGAAGATCCCACATGCCACGGAGCAACTAGGCCCGTGAGCCACAACTACTGAGCCTGCGCATCTGGAGCCTGTGCCCCGCAACAAGAGAGGCCGCGACAGTGAGAGGCCCGTGCACTGCGATGAAGAGTGGCCCCCGCTCACCACAACTAGAGAAAGCCCTCGCACAGAAACGAAGACCCAACACAGCCAAATAAATAAATAAATAAAATTAAAAAAAAAAATCAGCCACAGAAAATTCATAAATAATCGAGCATGGCAGTGTTCCGATAAAACTCTTTATTTATAAAAACAGGTGGTGGGCCAGATTTGGCCCATGGGTCACTGTTTTCCAGTCTTGCATTATGCTACTGTCCAGTGGTTTTGTGGCTCTGGCCCAGAGAGGGTCATTGTGATCCACAGCCAGTGTCCACAACCACCAACATAGCAACAGGCTCTTTTTGGTCTATGGCTGTCCCCCGCCCATCTACCCTGCCTGGCTCCCGTGGGCTCTGGCCCCAGCCTTATGATAAATAGAAACCTTAGTTCCTTTTCATTCCTTCCTCAGGGGAAATATCCAGCAACAGGCCAGGGACTGCTGGGCCCCGATTACTGAATCACATTTTGCTCTCTCACCTCTCCTTTCCAGACTTAAAAATAAACCCACAGCGCTTCCGCCAGCAGCAACTCACTGCCTTCTCACTGTCTCCCTGTGGCCTTTACTTGAAGCTCTCTCCCCTGAGGGCTTCCAGTCCTTAGGGTCAGCCCAACTCTTGACAACCAAGACTTTAAAACACACACAAACAATATTTGCAAGAGGCTGATGTGCTCCAATAATGCCCCATGACTGATGTTTAACAATGACTCTGTGGCAGCCCAGGCAAGAGAGGCCAGAACTGAAGGCTTAACTGAAAGAGCAGGAAACCATCCTGTTGCTGTCCTTTTGTTCCCCGGCAGAGAAACCCCCAGACTGTTACTTAGGCCTGCTCAACAGTTTCTAGTTTACAAAATATCCCCAGACTATTTTCAGCAGATTTCCCTTCCAGGACGCCCATCTCACCCAGCAGCTGGCATCACTGTGTCAATTTTGTTATACTTTTTTTTTTTTGGCCTCACCGTATGGCATGTGGGATCTTAGTTCCCTGATCAGGGATCGAATCCGTGCCTCCTGCAGTGGAAGCGCAGAGCCCTAACCACTGGACAGCCAGGGAATTCCCTCAATTTGTAATTAAGGAAATAAAAACCTCTGCTGGGTTTAACAACTTAACTTGCTCAAGGTCACTGAGCCCACTTAGGACTAGAATCATTCATGCAAATATTTACTGAGCACCTACTGTGTGCCTGATGGTGTTCTGGGTCTGAGACACAACAGAGACTAAAATTGCTGTAAATAAATAAAATAAGGCTGCATGAGTCCCTGCCCTCACGATGCTGACCTTCTGGAAGGAGAGACAAATGATAAGATAAATATGCAAACTGTGTCATTATTTGCTAGGGGGTAGGGGATGCTGGGGATGGGGTGGTATTTGGTATAGTATGGTCAGGGAGACCTTACGAGCACAGAGACCAGCAGGGGGTGAGAGTAGGAGTGACCTGGTGAGGGGCTTTCTTGGTAGAGGGACTCTAAGCCTGAGATGTTGAGGCAGGAGTGTGCCTGGTGTGCCCGGGGAACAGCAAAGAAGCCAGTGTTTCTGGAGCAGAGTGACCTCGGAGGAGTGTGGAGAGGCAGCGGTGGGAGGGAGTGGACGCATCATGTGGAGACGGGTGTCTTATTCATTTCCAGGTACACTTCGCTTAGCACAGCACAGAGCAAAGCACGGCTGATCAGAGGTTTATGGCAGCTTGTGAGGCTGCAGTAACAGATGCGGGGGAGCTCAACCCTGCGGGTGACCCGGTGTTCGGTCCTCACCCAGAATCTGTCCCGGACCTCCTGCGGGGAGGAGGGGCACAGGTAGAGTGAGTGGGGAGAGGCCTCCAACTCACATTCCTAGCTCTTGCACTGAAAGATCAGCACCTGGATAAAAGCGAGATGGGATCTGGGAAGCGAAGACCCCTCCACCCCCTGCCCCCACCTCTCCCTGACCTCCAAGTCCACCCTCTGGGAGGCTCCTGTTTGTCGTTACCCTAGGCAGGCCCCCGCCCAGACCTCTGACCCCTGCCCTGGCCCTGGGGCTGTGCCTCAGCTCACCTGCCCCACCTGTGACCACCAGGCAGTCATTTGTGGCCGCAGGGAAAGAGAGGGCTCTGGGAGGGGAAATGGGGAAACCAAGGTCAGGTCTCTGAACCCTCCTCTCCTTCTCTGCTCCCTTCCGCAGGGCCCTGTCTCAGGCCACAAAAGCGCGGAAAAGGGGAAGAGAAAGGAACTATCCTGTGCTAAGCACTTACTGTGTACCAGAGCTGATGACCTCGCGCATCCTGGTGGGCACCGTCCCTGTGGGGCGGTGGAGCCTCTGAGCTGTGGGAGGCTGGCCCAGGGTCCTGCTGGGTAGGTCATGACTGGCTTTTTTTGCTTTTAGCACTTGGTGTTATAGATTTTTTTTTTCTTAAAGCATAATTGATGTACAATATTCTATAAGTTATAGGTGTACAATACAGTGATTCACAATTTTTAAAGGTCATATTCCATGTATAGTTATTATAAAACATTGGCTGTATTCCCTGTGTTGTACAATATATATCCTTGTAGCTTATATAGACTTCTTAAAAAAAGTGAACATTTGAGGAAATAGAGATTCTGAAAACTCATACACATTAAGCGTACAGGTCAACAAATCCTCATAAACTCTGCCATCAGCACCCAGATCATGAAACGGAAACCAACAGCACCCACCTCCAGACACTCACCAGCTGGCGACCTCAGGCAGGTTCCCCGACAGCTCCAAGCCTCAGTCTGCCCATCCGTAAAGTGGGGCCCTGCTTGTTAACCTCCTCACAGCACATCTGGTGAGGATTAAATGGGATAAAGCATTTAATCATAAGAACACTGGCCGAGTCATCAGCCTTTCTACATACATGAACTCATCGAACCCTCGCAACAACGCCAAGGTTAAAACTGTCATCCCCACTTCCCCAGGTGAGGAGACAGAGGCTCGGGGGGTTAAGCGGCCCGCTGAGCTCTCAGGACCAGTACCTGGGAGAGCGGGGACTCCAGCCAAGCCGAGTTCCAGGGTCCCCCATCTCACCTGCCATTTGCCGAGCTCAATCTCTGCACAAAGTTAAGCTTAATACACAGTAGAGTCCCGACTTATTACTGTGCTTCCATCAACAATACGGACGACTCCCACCATAGGTGGGTGCTGTCACAAGAGGGTTCCCTGCAGTTTGATGCCTCCGGTGATGGTGTCACCTGAGCCCAGGTGAGGATGGGGGCCTCCCTGTGTAACTGTCTGCCTTGGCCCCAGCCTCAGGCCCTTCCCTGACTGGCAGCTGTGGCTTGGATTAATCCTCAAGACTAAACTGCCCTCCCCACGACACTCCTAGTCACTTGGTGTGAAGCTCATCCTCTGTCAGGCAAAACTGAATTACCAGTTCCCTCCCCCAAAGCAGGTTTCTGGCTGTGGGCTTGTGCATGTGTTGTATGCTGGCATGTATGGCGCGGGGTGTGTGTGCAGTATGTGTGGTATTGTGTTATGTGTGTGTGGTATCTCTGTGTGTGTGTGTGTGTGTGTGTGTGTGTGTGTGTGTGTGTGTTGAGGTGTGGGTGTGTATATGTGGGGTGTGTGTGTATGCGGTATGTGTGTGTTGTGTATGGGCTGTGTGTATGACGTGTGTGTATGTGGTCTGAGGAGTGTGTGTGGTGTGTGTGTGTGGCATGTGGTCTGTGTGGTGTGTGTGTGTGGCCCACATGTTTGTGTGTGTGGCGTGTGTGGCATGTGTGTGTGGCGTGTGTGGCGTGTGCGTGTGGTGTGTGTGGCGTCTGTGTGTGTGGCGTCTGTGTGTGTGGTGTGTGTGGTGTGTGTGTGTCGTGTGTGGTGTGTGTGTGTGTGGTGTGTGTGTGTCATGTGTGGTGTGTGTGTGTGTGGCGTGTGTGTGGTGTGTGTGTCATGTGTGGTGTGTGTGTGTGTGTGTGTGTGTGTGTGTGTGTGTGTGTGGTGGGATGGGGTGGGGTGGGGGTGTTAAGCCTCCAGGACCAAAACAAGGTGAAGCATTTAGGGCTGTGTCACATTTCTACCGTTAATGAACAGCTCTGACCCTTCAGAAACAGGAATCTGAAGAATTTCCCAGGTTTCCAGCAGGGCATGTGGGAAACCTGCCTTTCCTACCTTTTAAATTGCCCCACATCTTCCAAACCAGCAAAACACTCCAAACTGTCTGCCTTAATCAATGTGTGAATCTCACGGAGGAAGAAAGTGGGGAGAACTAGAGACCAATAAACGGACCTTTGGAGTAAAAATCAGTCATTTATAAAGTGGCACAAAGCAGATCTGTGATTTCGTACATTTCTGGAGTGAGGCCTGGAGCCCAGGACAGAGCGCAGGGCCGGCATCAGCCGGCAGGCGATGAATGAGTTATTTCAGAGCCACTGTTGGCAGCATTCACACACTTAGAAGGTAAACAGTCGTCACTCAGGAGATGCCTATATATCCAGGTGTCAGCAGACAACTGAGATATTTAGAAGATAACAGATTTACACAGACAGCCAAGAATTTAAAAGCAAAGATTGTTCAGGTGGTGGAGGCAGGTGGCTGCCCACCGAAGATTTGGGTCCCCCTTCCCTT
The DNA here is from genome assembly GCF_964374135.1 of Grampus griseus. Lineage (NCBI taxonomy): Eukaryota > Metazoa > Chordata > Mammalia > Artiodactyla > Delphinidae > Grampus > Grampus griseus. The sequence continues at coordinate 62,410,515 of NC_139004.1, read as the reverse complement.
AGGCAGAGTTGTTCTTGGGAAGGGGCTGCCCAGCCGGGACCACATTTCCCAGCTCCCTGAGGCCAAGAGAAAGTGGGCAGAAGCGATGTATGGCCATTTCCAGACCCGGCCCATGAAAACCACCTTATGAAATTCCACCTCTCTCTGCCCATATCTGAGGGCTGGATATCAACATCCAGGGTAACTTGAGAGCCAAGAGGTGAAGGTGGTGGAGGTTCCTTCAGCCTGGGTCCCTCCATCAAGCTGGAATGGGATGGAACAGGATCCCTCCCTGCTCCCTTCTCCAGAGGATTAGACTTAGGGAATGAGAAATAGTTTGCTGAGTGAGTGAGCCCACTGTGGCTTAGGGGTTTATCTGTTATAGTTACATTAACAGCTGATAATTTTTGAAAAATTATTGCTCAAGATGATTGGTAGACAATCAAGATACTGGCAGACCACTAAGGTGTTAGTGCACAATTAAGGGGTTGCAGGTAATCATGAGGTAACTTGTAACTGAGGTCTACTGCACTCACTAAGAGGGGAACTGACTCCTAAGATGTTAGTAGTTGTCTTAGTTCTGGCTGCTCTAACAAAGTACCATAGACTGCATGGCTGATGAACAACAGAAATTTATTTCTCACAGCTCTGGAGGCTAAGTCTGAGGTCAGGGTGCCAGTTTGGTCGAGTTCTGGTGAGAACCCTCTTCCGGGTTGCGGACTGCTGACTTCTTCTGTCCTCACGTGGCAGAACGCAGAGGGGAAGCAAGCTCTGTTGTGACTCTCATGAGGCCACTAATCCCACCCACAAGGGCTGCACCCTCATGACCTCACCTAGTTACACCTCCAAAGCCCCACCTGCTAGTATCATTTGGAAGTACGATTTCAACATATGAATTTTAGGGGGCTACAAACATTCAGGCCATAATAAAAATCAATTAAGATATTACTAGAAAGCTAACATGTTATCTGATAACTAACAGGTTAACAGACAACTAATCATGGAGATACTTGGTGACATCCGGCTTTTCAGCCTATTTCCACGTGGTGGCTACCTTGTGTCCTGCCCACTGACAGCGAGCCCCCTGGGGAACCCACCTCGCAAAGCCCCACTGGCCCACCCTGTCCCTGTTTCTATTGGAAGGGAGCTGCCTTTTCCCTGATGAATGACATTCCAGGTTCAGTGAATAATAGCACCTTTTGGGTGGCCCCGCCTCCCTAGTTGACCCCACAGTGTCCACTATACCCTCTGGACACTCGGCCCTCACCTCACAGTGTCTGAGGAAGGGGATCCCTGCCCAGGCCCGGTTCTTCTCCTGGTCCTGAGGCAGCCCATGAGGGTGCAGCTGCAGCAGGTGTGGCAGGTGAGTCCAACTTTAGAGGGGGCTGGGGCGAACCACCCCTAAGTAATCACAGATGAGGTTCTTCTGTGGGCAGAGGAAAGGATGTTCTGGGGAAGACACTGGCCCAGCCGCTGTGAGGCCAGGCAGCTCTCACTGTGCCCACAGGCCCAGGCCAGGTCTCCCCTTCCATGGAATTTTCCTCGCAGTATGTGGAGTAGAGCAAAGTTGACCCCCTGACTTCTAGGTCTCACTGATGGGCCTCAAAGGTGAGGGCTCCCTGGGAGTGGTCAGTCCCAGGCTCAGAGAGAAAGCCCAGACCTCTCCCTGGGCACCAGGGAGGTGCTCACCCAGGTGTCCTCAGATCAGGAAGTGTGGGCTTGGCAGGTTCTAGGGTACTCTGAGAGCCAGAAATCAGGGCTGTCTTGGAAAACCCAGGAGGTTCAGGGCTGGTTTGCATCAAGGCCTTTGGGAAGCAATGTGGTGGAGTAGGGTCGGAATCACGGCTCTGCCAGCCTCTCATGTGGTCTTGAGCTGGGCCCCTTCTGTGGTAAGGCTCTTACAACAGGGCCTGGCACATAACTAGTCCTCGGTAAGTGGTAGATGTTATTATTGCTGCTGATATCGGGGCATCTCAGGCATCACTGGGTGTCTGGCACGGGCCTGCTCTTCCAGAAGCCAGACAAGAACTGGAATTCAAGTTCAGGGCTTGAGGCGCATGGAGGTGAGTCATGACTGTTGGGTTCCAGGCGCGTGATTCCAGCAGGCTTGGCTCCCCACCCCCGCAGGGCCTTGTTACCCCTGTATCCGCTCCCTCACGTGGGCAGACGCAATGAAGATCTGGAGTGAGGTCAACCGTTCTGGATGGCTGTTGGCCCCACCCTGGGATCCGAGGCTGCTCCCCACAGGACTGGCCCTTCCTCAGCCGTTCCAGGCTGCCCCCTCCCTGCCAGCACTGCCTGCCCACCCACCCTTGGGGGGGGTTCCTCCTTGCTCATTGTTGGTCACCCCAGATTCCGATCTCCAGACTCATCAGCTTGGATGAGAGCCTTTGGCCGCCCACCCTCTGAGCTTCAGACAGGGACTCAGCCCATGAAACAGATGTTTTCTGCTTGCTCTTCTCACAGGAAGAAACGGAGTACAGACTCTACTCATTTTGTCTACCCTGATGGTTTCCACAATTAAGAATATTTACCTCCTGAGCTAAGTTTTGCCTGGCGGTACCACCAGGCTTTTCCTGCAGGGTAGGGGCAGGGGCCCCTGAGTGGAATGAGCACAGAATGGGGGTCAAGATAGTCCATCACTTACTGTAGGACCTTAAGCAAGTCACAGCCTGTGTGAGCCACGGTTTTGTCATCTGCAAAAGGGGGAATGATGCCTTCCAGTTTGGTCTCACCCACTGCCTTGAATGCAGCAGCACTGCCCGGAGCCACCCAGCCCAGGGCATCAAGGCAGGCCCAAGGCAGCTCAGCTTGTCCTCACTCCATCCTATGTTCATCCGCGTCTCTTGTGACTCTGTGTCCGTCTAGAGCGTTTCCTCACCCACAGACTCGCTGCTTCTCAGGCTTCTCAGGACTCTCACCTTCTCTCCTTGTGGGGGTCGCCTTGGGTGCTCCACCGGGTCCTCCTCACAAGCAGGGGTGCCTGTCCCCAGCTTCCGTGCATGCTGGCTGCCGACGGCTCAGCTGTGCTCCTCTGTGGAAACCTTCCCTGAGCCAGTGGGAGTCCCTTCATCCCAAGACGCCCAGGAAATTACTAACTATCCCCCTCCACCTGGTGTTGGCCCACAGCCAGTGATGGACAGATTCAGGGTACAAAAGCCCAGCCCCCTTCTTTAAGGAGTGTCTGCGGGGAGGTGAATCATGAGTGTGGGGCTCCAGTCTGCAGGGCCACATACATGCCAGAGCTCCAGTTCAGAATTCCCAGGAAAGAAAGAACAAGAGCTGTATTTCCTCCCAAGACACCCCACTTCCTCCCTCCCGGAAGGCAGGTTGGGGCTGAAGAGAAAGCATGAGCTGTGAACAGGAAGGCAGAACTGGGGCTGAATCCTGGCTTGAGCAGCTATCCGTGGCATGATGTAGGTAATCTGCTATACTTTTCTAGGCTTCAGTTTCCTTCTTTATAGGATGTGGGTCATAATTCCCACTTTGTAGCACTGATGTGAGGATTTAAGAGCACCAGCAAAACCCCTTGCACGGTTCCTGGTGCACAGAATGACCCTGTAGACTTGTCTGCCTCCTTCCCTTTCCTCCTAGGCTGAGAAACACCAAGAGGGCAGCTGGTGGTGGAGGCCAGGGCAGCTGGTGCAGGAACCATGCCCTCTTTGGCCCGAGTAATGGCCAACTGTGGCCCAGCAGAAATGTCATCAGCCCAGTTGCATGTTGCTGCATGTCCGTGTGCACTAGTGGCCTCATAACCCTGACTTGGGCTCAGTTCAGGAATCAAACCACCTGGAAATGAAAACCAAAGCCAACTTCGGATCCTCAGCTTTTGGTTTGGAGGCCATCTTGTCTGAGCATCGGCCTGCCAAGAAGCCTGTGGGCCATGAGTGGCTTGCAAGGATTTCTGGTGGACTTCTTTATGTGGCCACAAACCTCTAGCTCACACCCCTGGGCCATCTGCCCCCAGCAGCCTCAGGCCATCAATCAGTAAACCCCAAGCCAAGGCAGCAAAGGCAACAGGAATAATGGCCACTCCATTCAGTCGCGAGGCTTCCCTAGTAAGCCCCAAGCTTCCAGCCAACATCTCAATTTTCCTGACTTCAAGCAAGATGGGCAATTAGGTGAGGGGACTGGTAGGTACAGTGGATGGCATAAGGGGATTTGGAGGCCAGAGGACCTGGGTTTGGATTCGGTTCTTCTACTTAGCTGTGGAAACTGAGCAAATTACTGAACCTCAGAACCTGGGTATCTTCATATTTATGAGAGAATAATCCCTTCCCTCTAGGGTTTTAGTGGAAATTAAATGACATAATGCAAGTGAACTTGTTGAGTCCAGTTTTTGACCTAATCAAGGCAGTTAATAAAGGACTGAGATCATTTCCCACCCCAGGGATCAGATTTTTCTGTTCAATTTTTCCATTACACCAACCATCTCAGTAGTACCAATGAGCTCTTGTTTTTAAAAGTTTTATCCTCTTGGAGAAAAAGGTCTCCAAAGACGTGCTGGTTAGTCCAGTGGCCTTGAGGCTGGACTCGCCCATTGCTCTGGCCAGATTATGTGCAAAGGGCTCCCTACACTCATCTTGTTGACAGACTCAAGACCACTTACGTTACTTCTGGAATAAACAAGACAATCAAGCAAAAACACTCACTCGCCTCCTTGTACCAAATATCCTCATCCATTCACTTATATTTAATCCACATTTGCTGGTACATGGAATTGGATTGTGTGCACTCAAGTCAGCTCTAGGAACGTCTTAAACATTTGCTCCAGAGTTCCGGCCCCTGCCTTCCCTTCTGGTCCTAGTCTTTCCCAGCTCTACTTCATTGTGTTTTGGTCGTTACCAAATTCATCCCAGTTAAGCTGAAGGTTAGGGAGAGAAAGGACCAGTTAGACATATGGTTCAAATGCATCAATTAATCCGGTGGTTTTCAAACTTAGCTGTCCATTAGAATCACCTGTGGAGCTTTTAAGATTTCCCAGATGCCCAAGTGCACTTCAGATCAATTAAACCAGGATTTCTGGGCATGGGGATCAGGCAGAATATTAAGTTTGAGCCAAGTGACTTAGTTGCTGTTACTAACGTTCCTGAGTCAGTATGGTCTACCATGTTCTGTAAGTTCCCCATGCATCCCACTTTATAACAGTCCACGTGGAGTCAGGCACATAGCCAGTGCTTCAGATGACGATGGAATACCTCAATCTGTTCCTGATTAACTCCCAGAATTGGAATATGGTGGCTATTCCAGGATCACACATATGTCCCAAAGTCATACATGACAAACATTTTATTCCATTAAAAAAAGTCATCTGTTAACTGCTGAAGTGCAGGGGACCACATCTGAGGCTACTTCAGAAAAAGGCATCAGAGAATGAATACAGATTTTCAGTGTCACAGAATGGCTAGATTCTCCTCCTCCCTAGATTCTCCTCCTCCTCCCCCTATTAAATAGTAATCAGTGGCTTAGGCCAGTTCTGGTAAGAGCACCTGATAGCTGACTTCACAGAAACCCAGGATCACCCTAATATACAATGACACAGGGTCTCCCTGGCAGCCAACTGCAGTGGCTCAAGCACAGGAGGAGATGCCTGGGTGGCATCAGTCCCACCCCCTGCAGTGGACTTGCTCTTCCTAATGACTGGCTCTGCGGGCCACATCCATGGCAGCATCACCATCTGCGGCGCACATGAGCAGACTCCCTGTTGAGCTGCAGCGGGCTCCGAGATTGGTTCCATCCGAGGCTGGAACCAGCTCCGTTCCGCTTCACTTCACAGCAAATTTTACACCCTGAGGGAGTGGTTAGGAAGCGCTGCTCACCATTCACAGTGGGAAGTGGTACTTCGTCCAAGAGCCTGAGTACCAGGATCAGAGAAGGCCTGGCAGGCAAGTCCAGCTGGGCTGGGGTGGAAACAGCCTGCACGGCAGGGCTGAGAAGTGGTGGGAGTGCTGGCAGCCAGACTAGCCCTGCTTGCCTTTTGATTCCGAGCAACTTCTTCTTCTTTTTTTTTTGGCTGCGCCAGCTCACAAGATCTTAGTTCTCTGACCAGGGATCGAACCCGGGCCCACGGCAGTGAAAGCGCCGAGTCCTAACCGCTGGGCCGCCAGGGAATTCCCCCGAGCAACTTCTGAAGACCCCAGTGTCCACTCTGCATATGGATATTTGGACACGACCCAAATGGCTTCTCCATCTAGGCTGAAGGCGGGAGACAATCCACCACGATGCTGAGGCTCTGTCACCTGTTCAACAGTGACTGCCCACGCTGCTCCTCAGCCCCTGTGCCTCCTCAGTTTAGCCTTATGTTCCTAACACCTGCCTAAGGCAGTGCAATTTCTGGGGTCCAGAAGCTCCCAGGCTGCTCGAGAGGCTTCGTGCTCATCCTCACTTGCTTTTCAATTCACCTTCTCGCTCCCACCCAGCTGAATCTCTGGTGGCTTCCTATGGGGCTAGATGCTTCCTCCACCCTGCAATGGTGGAGGAAGGTACTGGGTCCCCACCCCACTTCACTCATATTTCTCCTCTGCCTCCACCCACCTTCACCCCTGCACCAGGCCACACCTCAGAGGCACCCTGTTGATGCCAGCCCGTCAGAGTGCAAAGGCAGACATTCAAGACATTGGGCTTGGGGCTTGGTGGCGCAGTGGTTAAGAATCCGCCTGCCAATGCAGGGGACACGGGTTTGAGTCCTGGTCCAGGAAGATTCCCACATACCGCGGAGCAACTAAGCCCGTGTGCCACAACTACTGAGCCTGCGCTCTAGAGCCCGTGAGCCACAACTACTGAGCCCGCATGCCACAACTACTGAAGCCTGCACGCCTAGAGCCCGTGCTCCACAACAAGAGAAGCCACGACAAAGAGAAGCCCGCATACTGCAACGAAGGCCCAACACAGCCATAAATAAATAAATAAATAAATAAATAAATAAAATTTATGTATATATATAAAAAAGACATTTGGCTTTTTCCTGCCCCTGGGCCCCAGACTCCTTCCTTCATCCCAGACCTGGAGGAGGTGCCTCAAGCCCTCGTGGTAGCCGCAGCATCCCTGCAGTCACTCCTGTATCAGGAAGTTGATGAGGGCGGTTCGGGGGGAGAGGAAGGCCTTCTTGATGCTTCGCCCCTGTAAGAGCCTGACACCCAGTTCACTTTGGAGAACCAGTTCGTGGACTTTGTCCTGGTCCTGGGCAACTTGTTGGGGCACAGGGATTTTGCCGCAGGCTTTGTTGTTGATCTGAGAAGGTGAAAAGCCGAGACAAACAATGAGGAAAGTCCTGAGAGTGGCAGGCAGCCAGACATCAATACCCACTGCCCCTCAAGGGTACTGCTGCCTCTGTGTGGGGAAGGAGTACGGGAAAAGAGAAAGAAGAGGCAGCACCTAGCTTCCCGGAAGAACAAAGCGCACTTAGATGGGTAGGATTAACGCCTGAACGCTTTGGATAAGGAGAGGGAGAGGGCGCCACCCTGTACTTCCTGAGTGCTGCCCCGTCACAGCTGTGGTGGAAACTATGTCAAAAATCCTCAGCACGAGATGGCTTAGGCTGTATCCGGGGGTAGAGGGATTATTGTGTTACTGAAGCTCAAATCAAGTTTAGATCTGGCTACAGGGGGTGTCACCGAGGATTTACCTAGATCTCACGTGGACTAATTTCTGGGGTGTGTAGGCAACTTCCCTCCCTGATGACTGGCTCCAGAAGGGGGCGCTCAAGTTTGACCACCTGGAAGCTGGACCCACATCACACACAACTCTTGCCTAAAATGGGCCAGTATAGTTCTAGCCGTAGTGGTATTCACTGAATATTAGTTTCATAAGGATAAACTTCACATCAAATATGAACTGATACTGCCACCGAGGAAAGCGACACATGACCCAAATAGCTTCTGAACAGCCGTGCTTCAATTCCTCCATCCCATGGCTCCTGTAAGAACGTTTACGTTTTTTTCACGAATGCTCCTGTTTTTAACTTGGAAAATAAAGTCACTGTGTTATGAAAAATTACCAGGAATAACTTCTGAAGTTTCAACCCAAGCACATTATCCAGGATCCCTTAATCACCCACCTCATCTTTTCAGATTTCTGTAGAATTTAGTGGCATTCTTATGGGCTGCGTTAGCCTAGATCACTGGGTGGGAGACAAGTAAGACATCACCTCAAACAGCGGCTGCTTGACTTTAGAAAGGGCTCCCAGTCCCCATTTGGGGGCCTTGCAAGCTTCCGCCCCTCCAGCTTTGCCACCTCCACTTCATCGCTCAGCCTTGGTCCAGGCCTCTGCATTGTTCTCTTGGACTTTTCCAACAGCTGCCTGGAGGGCCCCTGGCCATGAGCACTATCCACCCGCCCCATCCACCACTACTCACTGACAGGAGCCCTGCAATGGCTAATGACAATAAAAGCTCACATTGTCTGAGTTCTCACTCTGTGCCAGGCACTGTGCTCCACAATCCACCTGAGTGAACCTGTTTATCCCCACCACAAGCCTGTGAGGTAGGTCACAGCCGTTCCATCCCCAATTCACAGAGGGCAAAGCTAAGGGATAGGAGGTGAAGCCACTTACCCAAGGCCCCTTTCCAGCAAGTGGTGGAGATGGGATGACCCCATGGACCCTCTCTCTTCCCTGTCAGCCCCCAACCTCTCGGGATGGAGTCTGGCCTTCTCTCCAGTGCTGCCCTGCCTCTGCCTCTGTTCCACCCCCTCCATGGCTCACGGTCCAGTGAGGACTTTCCCCGCCTTTGCTCCTTTCTCCACTAGGGAAATGCTGCTCCTCTTTCAAAGCCAAGGTCCACATCCCCTTCCTCGGATGCCTCCTCCAATCCCCCAACTGCCAGAGGCAGCGATGCTGATGCTAGCAGCATTTAATATTTACTGAGTGAGTTATTAAGCCCTGTTCTGCCACTGTTTCCTCACTTGTAAGATGGGGTTAGGCACGTATCTGCCTCGTCTGTGAAATGGGGAAAACAGCGGGGCCTGCTTCACAGGGCTGTTGTGTAGGGTTAATGAGTTAGTATCTGGAAAGTCCTAAGGGCAGTCCCTGCCTCTTAGTCGGTACTCACTGCGTGTTAGTGGCTTTTGTCATTAGTGTGTCCAGAAGCAGGCTAAGTACCTCCTGGCATTATCCCATCTAATTCTTTCAACAACCAGGTAAGGCAGGCCCTGTGTTTTCTAACTGAGGAAACTGAGGCTTAGAGAAATTAAGTATTTTGCAAAACTGAGATGGTCCAACTCCCAAGCTCTTACATCTTAACCTGGAGGCTACACAAACTCTCGGTGTGCATGACAATGCGTGTACCTCCCCAGACTGTCCCTCCTGGGTGCTGGGCTCCATGAAGACGATGTAGTGCCTCTGGGCTCAGAGCACACGGGCACGGCTGAACTGAATTACACCGAGTTATACTGTTCTGTGTTGCAACTTCTATTTCTGGCCATGGCACCAAGTGAGATCACGTGGAGACAGAACACAGACCTTGACAGAAGTCCTGCCACATGGCACAGTGCCCCAACCCAGAGGTTCTTGAGTTGGGTGTACTTGCAGGGAGTCCTCCACACATTTTAAATCTTGGATTTTTATTTCAATGATAATCTGAAATTATTTTACCAATTATCAAACCTAAATTTCTTTTCTTCAGTGGTAATTTAAAATGGAAAGACATTTTCACAGATTAAAACTTCAGTGTCTCAGGTTGGTATTTCTCAGTTGCGCTGAGGATGAGTTCTTAGGGGTACACAGATAGTTATTTCTTAGAAACATTATTCAAGTTAAAGAAATCGCCTCTCTGTGCCACAGGCTGGTTTCGGTTTTGAGGATTTGGGGAAGAAGCCTAGCAGGGCAGCCCCCCTCCTCCCCTCCATGGAGGGGGGAGCAAATCGGAGGCAGCGAGGAACTAAGTGTCAGGGAGGTGGTATGGAGACAGAGCATCTGTGAAGGAGCCAGTCTCCTGGGGGCAACTGGCTTTCCCAACATGGATCTGCCCGCAGGGCCCAGGGTTTGCAGACGAAGCAGGTGGGGCCTGGCAGGCCCGGCTCCTGTTCAGCCCCTGGGTGATTACTTTGTGGTACTTTCCACAGTTTGCAATTATTTTGTTTATTTTTCTCTTTCCTTCTTCTTTTCCCCTATCTTTCCCACCAGGCTTTAAGCTCCGTGAGGGCAGGGACCCTGTTTTTTGCATTTCAGTTTGTGTCCCCAGAGCCTAGCACTGTGCCTGATGTATTGATAGCATAGGTAACTTGATAATGACTGAGGAATAAACAAATAAACGTGGGCAAGGTGACGAGCTTCTCTGAGCCTGTGTCCTCAGCCGAAAAAAATGGGAACAGCTATGCCTATCTTTTACGGTGGTGAGAGTTAAATTAAACCTGGGATGTAAGTTAGCTGGCCCACGTGTGGTTCAGACTAAAAGGTTCACCCCTTGTTTTCTTTCCCTCTTCAGCCACATCAGCATATTTAGGAGATATTCCTCATAATGGGTCTCAGATTAAACAAATTAAATACATAAAAATTACATAAGGATAAACTATAGGAGAGTTATTTGCTCTATAATCAACTACTTTTATGTATTTAAAATGATGCAATTTACCAAAAAATAAATTTCATGTAGCCTTTCTGAAATATATTTTGCAGCGCGAGGTGTTCCTTGCCCACCTCCTCACCATCACCCTACCCCCTCCAAGAGCCCAGAGCAGCTGAATGAAACTTAGAGAGATTGAAACACAGTTGGAAAGGAAGACAATTAGAACCTATAATGTAGGACAGGTTGATACTTTCCACTTTCTGGCCACAAGTTTTATGCTCACAAGCTTTTGGCATGCGGTAACTTCAAAACTGAAGGTGCTGGCAAAGGAAGACAGGCTGGAGGGTTGGGCGGAGAGCTGAGTGGGCTAGAAAGGCCTGGCGAGAAACTTCCAAACCCATCCGTGTGTGTGTGGCCGGTTCGCCTTGGCCCTAGGGGCTGCAGGAGACACTCACCAGAACCGCCATCTGTACGACATCGGGCTGCTGGAGGAACTGCGGGTCCACAGCTGGCCAGGCTTGAAGCAGCACACTGGTGTCCCAGGCGTAGTGAGTACACAGCTTCCTTGGCACCAGCGCCAGGCCTGCAACGCCAAGGCACAGAGAGTCACTGAGCACGTACGAGGCCCTTGGGAGCACTAATAAAGCGTTTGCCCTGACACAGCCTGGCTTGGAGCCGTCTGAGGCCCCAGGAGGCCACACCATGGCTTTCCACAGCCTACCAGGTGCCCCCTACTTCCTTCAGCCTGGCTCATCATCCCAGTTTATAGGTAGCTTTCTTTTTCTTTTTTTTCAAACAACATCCAGAGCCATAACGATGGATGGACACACTGTTCTCAAGTGCATTTGCAAAAGCAAGGCTGCTGCTTTTACTCGGTCTCTCTGCAGTCCTGCTGGTGAAGGAATCCTTTGTGCTCCTGAGAGTGGATCCCAAAGTAATGAGCTGCATTTGCTTCCTTTCTGGCCCATGAATACTTGTGGCCTCAGAGTACTTTTACTCATAATCACCAGAGCCAACATGCTGAGAACAGCGGGCGCTCCTCCTGGACCTACTCTGAGGGCGCTCAACCTTTCCGCTAAACTTCTTCTCGGGAGGGGCTCCCGCCATTACCAAATTGGAAAGAGCTGTCCTTGGCTCAGGGTGGGTCAAACCCGAGGAAGCAGGGAGGAAGGAAACCCTCTCCAGTCTCTCTTCCCAGAGTGCTTCACGCTGCAGCTCCCAAAGCAGAGGAGGCTCACCATCCAGAGCTGCTCAGGGCCAACTGTCAGTGCTTTGCGACTTCAACCAGGGGCTTCCTAGCAGGGAAAGTTGGATTTCCAAGCCTCTGTTGATCTCATGAGTACAAAAGATGCCCCCAAATGGGCAGGAAATACACAGAGCAGAAAACAGATCCCTGGGCAATTGTTGTGTGGTATCCCCGCTGCCTCCTGGTCCTCCCAGAGGCAAGCCCTGGGCAAGCGGGCAAGTGCATGTGGCCCGTGTGCCCACGCTGGGGGCGGTGCTATGGTAGATGCACAGCCCTTACGCTGTGAATGGCTTTTCCAGGGCTGGTGGAGGTGGGGTGGCCCTTACATACTTCCCCCTTATTACTAGCCTTGAGACCAGCAGATGCATTTGAGGGACGGGCCCATAGCTCAGGGGATGGTCTGAGGCCAAGTCTGGGACAGAGGGAATGAAGCCCACCAATGCCAGTCCCGAACACTGGGCTGTGAATGACAATGTTTTATTTTATGTTCTTTGATGACAAAAGTAATGCATGCTCCTTGCAGAAAATTTGTAAAAAGTCTAAAAACAAAGAAGAAAATCATGTTTACATGGATAGCATCTTTTTAACTTTTTATTTTGAAAGATACTAATGTATTTAATGAATACTTGTATGTACAAACCAACTCCACAAAATGAAACCAAACTACCACCAGGATCCTGCTGTAGATATAGTTTTGGATTCTCTTTTTTCCTACATTTTAAACTAATAATCAATTTCATGGAAAAGGATGACACACAATAGTATATACAGTATGGCCACAGTTTTAGTAAATATTTAAATAAACAGATAAAAATTTAGAAGGAAATACATCAGAAAAGCAGCAAGCATTAACCCCGGGAGGCAGAAGTATAGATGATCTTTCTATTAAAAACAAATTTATTGATGATGATGAAAAACCACCACTGAAACAATATCAATGCTGGTGAGGAAGCGAAACAATGGAATTCTCATGTACTGCCTCTCTCTAGGCCTTTAGTAGTATTAGGAAGAAGACAGCTACCAGAGCATTCACTGAAGCATTGTTGACGTTTTTTTAATAGTAAAAATAATTAAAACTTCAAACAGCCCATATGTCCATTAGTAGGGGACTAGATAAATAAATTGTGAGCTATTTATTCAACAGAATATTACACAGAGTGAAATGGAATAACTAGAACTATAAGAATAAACATAAATTTCAAAAAAAATGATAGATTTTCTACAAGGAATACTTATTACTTTTGTAATTAGAAAAGATATTTAAAAACAGTTTTCCATGCTATAACATCAGTTCGAGATTTTTCTTCAGTTTTTTTTTTTTAGGTTTCATTTTCTTGCCCATTTATCCATAATTTATTTTGCATATAATGTGAAAAAACATTCTTAAAAAGAACTTGGTCAGGGCTTCCCTAGTGGCGCAGTGGTTGAGAGTCCGCCTGCCGATGCAGGGGACACGGGTTCGTGCCCTGGTCCGGGAAGATTCCACATGCCACGGAGCGGCTGGGCCTGTGAGCCATGGGCCCATGAGCCTGCACGTCCGGAGCCTGTGCTCCGCAATGGGGGAGGCCACAACAGTGAGAGGCCCGCGTACCGCAAAAAAAACAAACAAACAAACAAAAAAAACTTGGTCAATTCTCCAAATCCAATCTGTTGAATAAACCTTCTCTTCCCTATTGGTTTGTGATTTTTCTTTTACAATATATTATATTAGGGATGGTTTCAGAACTATTCACTACAAAGATACTCAAAATGCCTGTCTGTGATGAGCTGAAGAACGGGCCAGAATATGAATTAACACACTGCTTCCTTCATTGAGAAATTCTTGCTACCAAAAAAATGGTCAGTCTTACACGAATATGTGCTTAGTGACACAGGTGATGTACCTACTAAGCTCCTTATCTTGGCCTAGAGACAGTTCCTAGACCAGCCTCAGGTCTACGGACCACTCTGAATAGCACTGGTCCATTTTGTTCTGTTGACCTCTGTCTTGGTTCTTGTGCAGGCATCACAGATTTGTTGTAGCTTCACATGTTTTACTATTTGTCACTCCTATTGTAACCCTGTGCTGCCAGTCAACCTGAGGGAAGGAAAGGCCCATCGGGGTCTGAGAATCAAGTAGCATAAAAGATGTATTCCTGGGGCCCATCTGGCCCCTGTGTCCTGGGATTCCCATGCTTCTAATGAACTTACTCCATTTCTAACAGATGTGCCTTTTGGCAGAAGCAGAAAGGAGCTTCCTGCTTGTTCCTCAGAAGGGATCCTATTAAGACTCATATCGCAAGACAGAGGTCACAGAAGGAAGATAATTACTTCTTTATTTTAGCTGGCTGGGCCAGCACGCCTTGTCCTGTGACCCAGCTGCAGTGGGAAGCATTCCAAAATCTCCGCATGGCAGTTGTACAGGATGCCTGGGAGATGAAAGGACATTGGACACAAATGTTCTGGGCAGAAGCTGTTACAAATTCCACTTTAAAAAAAATGAGGAAGTCCAGCCTTCCTGGAGCAATTTGGATGCTTATTTATAGCGGCCTGGGCCCCTGCCAGCAATTCCATATAGATGGGAGTGGGGCCATCCTGCTCAGCAGGGAGGAAAAGAAACTTACCACCCCCAGTTCTACGTAGTGTTTTTGCCTTCCTGCTCTTTTTAGGGTAGTAAAAATACCTAATATTTGCATGGCAAATACAATGGTTTCTTTACGTGACACAGGTCAGGTCAAGAGCTGGCCTTTGGGAAGCATGTGGAGAAAGTCTGAACACAGGCTGGGAAGTGGCAAGGCCCTGGCACACAAGGCCACCACGCAGGGCCAGCTGTCGCTCTCAGCCCACCCCCTTCCTGCCCCTCCTCTGGAGAGCTGTTGTTGCTGACCTTCCCGTGAAATAACTGAAACAAGCCTCCTCTCCCGCTCTGAGAGCTGGTGAGGTTGCCATGCCACCATGGCACCCGGAGTGAGTGCTGGGTGGTCATGGTGCCCGTGGATGGCAGGCCTGTCTCCAGCCCACCCCCATCCTCATATACACACAGAGGAGGACCTGGGGACTCTGTGGTGTCTCATCCCCATCATGCCTCGTCCAGCCCTGGCACTTCCAAGGAAGTGGACCGGAAGTGATGCTACTTCACATTAGCCTTTACCCACAGAAAGGGTTCTGTTGACATTATTTTGAAATAACAACACTGACACAGCATACACATTCATGTATAAAACCATCCGAACATCAGCAGATGTCTTACTGTCCCTTACAAGTATCTTAGTGTCCCTTACAAGAAGTGTTCCCACACTTCCAGATTATTTGTAGATTTGCAGTTGTTGTTACTGTTGTTGTTGTTCCTTGGCTGCACTGCGTGGCTTGTGTGATCTTAGTTCCTCAGCCAGGGATTGAACCTGCACCCTTGGCAGGGAAAGCGTGGAATCCTAACCGCTGGTCCGCCAGGGAATTCCCAAGATTTACAGTTTTGTTGAAATTAATGAATACAGCATATATGTACAGCAAAACAATATAGCTACAATATTTTACCACCATTTTTACTAAGAAAAATGGGTTTATGGTGGTAGACTATACTTCAAGATTAGAGTTACTTCAGAAACTTAAGAGAGGCAAAGGGTCACCTTGTTGTGACCCTCACAATTAAAGTACTGATGGAAGACTTGGAGATGACAAGAGGTAAAAGCCGGAGGCAAAAACCAAGATAGATAAATCACTGTTGAAACTGTAAAAATGGCCAGAGAAATAGAAATGGAGATCTTATCACCACATTTTAAATAACTTGTATTTTGGACAAGAGGCTCATCTCAAAGCAGCACAAAAAAAACAGAAAAAGAGGAGAAATCACTGAAATGCCCATCAGTGGATGACTGTTTAATAACCTATGGAATATTCACTGGGTAGGACACCATATAGCTGTTAAAAAAGAACAGGGTCAGGGCTTCCCTGGTGGCGCAGTGGTTGAGAGTCTGCCTGTCGATGCAGGGGACGCAGGTTCGTGTCCCGGTCCGGGAAGATCCCACATGCTGCGGAGCAGCTGGGCCCGTGCGTGAGCCATGGCCGCTGAGCCTGTGCGTCCAGAGCCTGTGCTCCACAATGGGAGAGGCCACAACAGTGAAAGGCCCGCGTACCGCAAAAAAAAAAAAGAGAACAGGGTCAGCCTGTAAGTTTTGATATAGAACGACTCTATACACTCCATATGGTAAGAGAGAAACATTTCACATACGTGCATGGATTTCTGTCAAATCAACTATCCAACTGGCAGTGGAGGTGCCTGGGGAGAGCCACTGAACGTAGGGGTGAGGATGGGAGGGAACTTAGGACACACCCTTTGTAAGAACTGAAGGTTTTACAATATGCATATAGATGTACTTTTCAATGAAAAATCTAGGTTCTGCTTTTGCTTTAAGAAGCCCAGAGAGGTACACTGGAGGGTGAAGCTATTTTCTGCAGCTGGCTCTATGCACTTTTCTTCGGAAGCGGGGCTTGTATAGCTGTGAGATCACCCTCGAGGAGCAGCGCTCCTTGGGCACTTAGGGCAGACCCATCCCATCACCACGAGCTCCTTCACACTGCTCTGCAGAGCGATGCAGGAGACACGGGAGCCTCACACACTAGTGGGATGAATGGCTGCATCTGGTCAGTTGTGTGTGTGTGTGTCTGTTAAAACCTTCCACAACAAGAAATAAATTGCTTCTTCCCTTCCTTCCTCTCTCATCGTCTATGACATTCCAGAACCAGAATCTCAACACTCAGGACTTGTGGGTTTAGAAAGGTAATTTAAAACAAACAAACAAAAAGAAATTGAAATGATTATAGATTCATAGGAGGTTGCAAAGAAATGTACAGGAGGTCCTGTGACCCCTCCCCCAGCCTCCCCCAGTGGTAACATCTGGCATAACTACAGCACAATATCAAAACCAGGAAATGGACATTGGTACAATCCACAGAGCTCATTCAGATTTCACCAGTTTTTGTTTGTCTGTTTGTTTGTTTGTTTTTTGTGGTACACGGGCTTCTCACTCTTGTGGCCTCTCCCGTTGCGGAGCACAGGCTCCGGACGCACAGGCTCAGCAGCCATGGCTCATGGGCCCAGCCGCTCCGCGGCATGTGGGATTTTCCCAGACCGGAGCATGAACCCGTGTCCCCTGCATCGGCAGGCGTACTCTCAGCGACTGCGCCACCAGGGAAGCCCAAGATTTCACCAGTTTTATAAGCACTAACGTGTGTGCGTGTGGCTTCATATAACCACCACTGCACTCAAGAGACAGAACTGTTCCATCACCACAAGGCTCCCTTTCCCCTTTTATGGCCACCATCCCTTCTGCCCAGTCCCCAACCCTACCCTGGGCAACCACTAATGTGTTCTTCATCTCTGTAATTTTGTTTTTTTCAAGAATGTTATAAATGGGATCATAGAATATACAGCCTTTTGACATTGGCTTTTTTTTTTTTTTTTTTTTTGCCGTACGCGGGCCTCTCACTGTTGTGGCCTCTCCCGTTGCGGAACACAGGCTCCGGACGCGCAGGCCCAGCGACCACAGCTCACGGGCCCAGCCGCTCTGCGGCACGCGGGATCCTCCCGGACAGGGGCACGAATCCGTGTCCCCTGCATCGGCAGGTGGACTCTCAACCACTGCGCCACCAGGGAAGCCCGAGATTGGCTTCTTTTTCACTCACCATAATCCCCTTGAGATCCATCCAAGCTGCTGCCTGTTAGAAAGGTCTTTTTTTTTTTTTATAGTCAGGCTATAGTTTATTACAGCAAAGGGATAAAAAGCAGGATCAATAAAGGAAAAAGGTACATCAGGCAGAAGCTGGAGGATACCAGGTATAAGCTTCCAAGAGTCCTCTCCCAGTGGAGTCACACAGGACATACTAAATCCCCCAGCAATGAACTGCAGAAACACATGCAAAATGTTTTCTTCCAGGGAAGTCTGCTTGAGCCTAAGAGTCCAGGGTTTTTATTGGGGTAACTGCAGTGGTAACTGCAGTTACTGAAACTTCAGACCCTCCAGAAGGAAAGCAGGTGTTCACCATAAATCACATTTTTTACACAAACTATCCACACAAGCTGGTATAATGTGGTTCAAGACGTCAAACATGCACAGTGCCCTAATCAGTTAGTAGCATAGGGAACATTCTAAGACCTCAGTTCCTAGGAGCCAGCCAAAGGCTAGTCATACAAGTAGGCCCTTCTGAGAATGTACAAGATTTGAGTAACTCAAGGCTGCTGGGTTAATTATTTACTTCACAGATAGGAATCAAATTATCGTGAATTTAATGTACTATATATATATATGATAAAGCAGTACATTATAAAATACATACATTAAATTATAATTAAATGTAAATAAATATATCATAAATGCTATAGGACATATCATACATATGATAAGCAGTACATTAAATGCAAGGTATTATTATTATTACAAATGAGTAATGAGGGCTAGAGCTGTCCTAGGGTGTGACTGAGCAGAGTAATAATGGACATTTGCGAGGCAACTCCTGAGAGCACTGAATGGGAGGCTGTGAAAAAAATCCCACTGAAGAGTTTTTCTCTCTGATAGAGATAATTTTGTCACTAGAACCATTTTGTCCCTCTCCAGTTTGACACCATACATTCTTATCATTAGCTACGTATTTCTTGGGGGGGCATGCACAAGCTAAATTGTTCCACCACCCACGATGGAGTTTTGGCAAGGATGTGACCCTTCCAAGGAAGGTGCAGAATTGAGCCTCTGGAAAAAGGCGTAGACAGGTGCTTCCTAACAAACCCTGAGCAAGGCTCAGTAAAAGACTGTGATTAGTAATATGATGACTAATACCAACAGTGAATTTGAGTCTGAACTGAATTGAGATGAATTTATGTGAACCTGAATACCGTGGGAATATCATTTTGAGCTAAATACTGGACTAGATGCCCAGCCAAACCCTGATCTTTTTTTTTCCAAAAAAAATGTGCCCTCTAAGGATGAAGAAAAAGACTATGGAGATGAAACTTAGGCACTGTGCATTAGAATGATTTCCTTGTGGAGAGGGGAGGAGGAGGGTCATCCTGAGGAGGCACACTTACCCATGCCTAAAAGCATTTACCAAGGGATAGTCTGTATTATCTGAACCCAGTTGGTGGTGGCAGCCAGTAGACTGGAGAGCAACTTGGGGGAGGGTGGATCTTACAGATGGACAACAAGCCTCCTGATGGAGCTTTGGTGAGAGAGTGCATGTTAGAGTATTTTAGCTGCTGTCGGCCTCCTCCCCTGCTTTATACCTGCGTAGCTGCTGTAGTTCCCCCCACCAACTGCCCAAGAGGGGGACCTGAGGCAGTTGCCCTTATTCTGCATATAAGATAAAACCAGCTCATTTGTATTGCTGGTATATTCTTAGAAAGGTCATTTTTGATGATGATAAAATGATACCTTTAACCAGAGTACCACCAAGGAGCTCCCTGTTTGGTGATTTTCCGTTTTTTTTACTATCCACCAACAAAGGAAACCTTGTGTCCTTTGTGTGCAAACAGTATCAGTAACTCCAAATATGCAAAATTTCCCTAACACCCTCATAGATAGGACAGTATTCTATGGTGGTAAACAAAAGATAAATTTGTAAATTCAGATGTGGTCTATTGACCTTCTCAGATCCAAAGTTTCAGGAAGGAAAAAAAGATTTCCTCATCCTGTTGAAGTGTGCACACTGCCAAGACACTGGTTCTGTTTCTTGGGTCTCCACTGATTCTTAAAGTGATCGGTAGAGAAGCGCTCTGGGCTTCTCTAAAGGTTTCCTTTTATCCAGAGCCATGATGGCCATTTTGCCCATGGACCCCAAATTGCCCCCCAGAAGACAGATCTCAATTCTGCTGCCCTTGAGGGAGGATCTCTTTTATGAAAACCTGCTTCTCTGGAGAATTCTGAGAAATGGTAATTTCTGAACATCCCACCCTCACTGACCACATTTCCATTATAATCATTGTGAGGTTATCTTTCGAAGATGCAGGAATGAAACCAGAAGTTATATGAAAGCTATGTCTTTTAGAATAAACCAAATGTGTGTAAAAACTGTCCCAAAGGCTTGAGACAAGAGTGACTGACAGTGTGGGATGACAATAATGACCCTCACAACATAGCACTTCTGTTTGCAAAGGACTTTCAACACCTTGTGACACTGGCCCTTATCCGCTGCTGGGAGAGGCAGGAAGGGGTCGTGGCCCCATTCTCTCCAGAAGGCACCTGACAAAGACCTGTCTGTGAGTTAATGACCAAGGTGATATGCCTGGTGTGCAGGACTCCTCACTTGACTGTGCTATAGCCCCCGATGCTCATTCAGAGGAGCCACACACATACACATGTGCAGAGCCAGGAGACAAAGGCTTCCCATTGTTTCTTCGAATTAAAAAAAAAAAATTAGTTGCCATGAATTTGTAAAGCTTGAGGGAAGATCTTCTCAAGTGAATGAACACAGACTGCAATGCCCGCTGCTCAGAATGCCCTCCCCAGCTTTCCCACCAATGCCTAAAACAGAGCCAGGCACAAAATACATTCTCAATGAATGTTTACTGAATGGCTGAATGAGACATGCTAGCAAAACTAAGACTCAGTCTAGACCCACTCCTTATTATAACACAGCTCACAAAAGCCCACTGGTATTGTGTGTGGAAAAAAACATGGAGCAAAGTTTGAAATGGGCCAGTTGCTACCATACTGCTTTAGTGTATATCCTACTGGAGATCTTGTCACACAATTGAAGGACAGACTAACAGGGTAACACCACAGTGTACACCTGTCTGGTAAGACCTGCTGGGCAGGGACAGGACCCTGGAGACAGCAGACCCTCTCTGCCACCCTCCCAAATCCTGGCCCTAAAACACAGAGACTGGAGGGGCAATGCAAGGAGGGAGTTTCTGAAAACCCCATTTACATCAGTCCCTCCTGGGAGAAATGAAATGAAGGAGGCAGACAGATAATGTGGGACAAAAAAGGACAATAAAAGGGAGAGATCTGTATATTCTAGGGTCAGAGTAAACACTTTTATTATAAATTAGATAAGTTTTGCTTTAAAAGAAGGGAAGACTAGGAAAGAATTAACAGTGTGCCATTTAAAAGACTTAATGATCACAATGATCACCAATGCTAAATGAAAGAGGCATGTTTCCTGCCTAAGGAGATAATGAAAGGCTACATAATCTAATATGATATGGCAGTAGCCTGGCAGGACCTAATACCACCCACCCTTTAGGGCATTCTAGCTATTCAGCAAAGAATGGGTGAACGTCTTGTCCTGTATAGTCTGTTCTAAAGCACAGAAGCAACTCAATTCACTTGGTGAAGTCAGCAAAACCCTTACTCCCAAACCTGACAATGCCTACTAAGATAAAACTGGTGTCTCTTAGGCGTATAATTGCAAAATTCTAAATAAAACACTAGCATATAGAATTTAACAGTATGTTAAAGGTTTACTACCCCATGGTTAAGGTAAATTTATCCCACAATAGGCTATTAGGCAATCAATTAATTGGATGTAGGTCATGACAACAGGGCAAAGGGGAAAATTAAAAGCAAAGGATACAACACCATAACAATTGAAGAATGGATGTTAAGTAAAATCTACCTCCCAATTCCTAAGACGAGTTCTGGTAAACAAGGTTAGAAGGCCACTTCCTTAACATGACAGGGAATATCTACTGTAAACCAAAAGCCAACACCATACCTAACAGGGAAGTGTTCCATTTAAATCTGGAAATGAAACAAGATTGGCTGTTGCCAGTATTCTTTAACATTACATACGGTTTTCTAAGCAGTATATTAAAGAAAGTAAACAGACACAAGGGCATTACTATCAGAAAGGAGAAAATTTAACCTTATTTGCTGATCATAAACTCCTGGAAAATCCAAGAGGATTCTACCCCTTAAATGAAGGAGGAGAGATTGGTAGGGAATCTGGTTAGAAAATAAGGAAGTAAATTAATATTAAAAATTATATGCCAGATATTACCAGTCAAAAATTATTAAAGAAAAAAGATTCCAGTCACAATAACAAAAATAAAATGAAATGTGGCAAGATTACTTGAGAATAATCTTAAGAAATGTGTGGGACCTACATGAAGAAAATTACAAAACTTGCCCAGGCACGAGGGAAGTCTTGAATGAATGGAGAGACAGATCATGTTTTGGAATGGAAGCCTAGATGCAGTAAAAATGTGAAACTTTCCCAAGTTAATTCTAGGTTTAACCAAATCTCAATCAAAATCTCAAGGAGATTTTGGGAGAACTTAACAGAACTATGCCAGAGTTCTACTGAGAAGAATAAACAGGTGAGAAGAGCTAAAATAATTATGAAAAAGAAATGAATGCCACTTCTCAGAGGCCCCCAGATAAAAGCATGATGTAAACACAGCATCCCTAGGCTGCCTGGCTTCTGCAAGCTCCTTTGAAACATCCACAGAAGTCACAGGAGACCTCTGAACACAAGGTCTGGAGAACGGGCCCAGAATAACCATCAAGTCCTCCTGCACAGCACCTTCTCACTTCATTCCCATTTCCACAGAGAGGTCCCAAGTGCAGATGCCAAACGCTGGACCCCACGGCTGAATAATGCTCAACAAGAGGCTGGAGCACATGCTGCTCAGTAGTAACTAGTCAAGCAAGGCCTCCCCACCTACCTGCCCAGAGCTCCGAGGTTATGTGAGGGGCCATGGGAGCAGCCATCACCATCAGGGCACAGAGAGCATCCTCAAACTCAGGGCTGTGGAGAACAACTCTCTGAGAAGCTTGCTGAGGAACAGAAAAGAACAGCAATGTAAGAACACTGAGGTGTACAAGATAAGCCTGGGTAAGAAAGGCCATGAATGTATGTGAAATCCAGAGACACAAACAGGCAGGAAGAAACCCTCCTCAACATCATTTTTGCTCTGGGCAAAGAACTTTCCCTATTTAATCATAGTATTAAAAATAGCTGGAGCAGCAACAGCAGATATATTACTATTTGTCTTTTTGGCCGTGCTGCGCGGCTTGCAGGATTTTAGTTTCCTGGACCAGGGATCGAACCCGTGCCCCCTGCAATGGAAGTGCAGAGCCCTAACCACTGGACCGCCACAGAATTCCTGAGCAGATATACTGTTGACTGAGCATTTAACCACGCCCACGGTCTGATGCTAACGCATTTGGTTTTTACTACCCTTTGAGGGCAGTATTGTTACCCCATTTGACAGATTAAGCAGCTAAGGGTTAGAGTGGGAGAGTCATCTGTCCTGCGTACACGGTTAACCAAGAGATGGAGACCAGATTAGAATCCAGGTCGGTCCTAATTCTTAACCACTCAGCTATGTTTCCTATGTGCACAGAACCAGTGGGAAATACAGAGACTAGCTCAAAGGTTCTGCAATGTGGAACCTCCAGGACAGGGGTCCTCTTGCGCCCCTCAGGGAGCTCAGGGTTCCCCATTCTTCGACAGTTCCTGCAAACACTCAGTGTCTTCCTGAGGTGTGGCTAATCAGTTAACTCAGTCACACCCATTCACTTTATGGGGCACCTACTATACACCAGACTTCAGAGATAAAACGTCCAGAAAGGCATAGTCTCTGCCCTCAAGGAGCTGCAGGCCACCTCACCACGTGACTGGAGGCCACGCTCCCTCCTCGGTTACCAGCAAATGAGCACAGACGGGCCACCTACCGAGAGGGCACTGCTGAGTCCCATCAGTTGAGAAATCGCAGAATTCAGTGAGAAGTCCTCTGTGAAATGGGCAGTCACCTATTCGTAAAAAGTTGAATTATTCACTTTATTCAAATTTCCTTTAAGCTTTCCATAAAAAAACTAAATTATCCAAAAAATGTGAAACTAAATGCATGTAATAAAAGATATTTATAAATGTATTCACTATCTTAAATAGTCCCTTTATGTTTCGTCAGCACAAAGATTTTTTTTTTTTTTTGCTGTACACGGGCCTCTCACTGTTGTGGCCTCTCCCGCTGCGGAGCAACAGGCTCCGGACGCGCAGGCTCAGCGGCCATGGCTCACGGGCCCAGCCGCTCCGTGGCATGTGGGATCTTCCCGGACCGGGGCACGAACCCGTGTCCCCTGCATCAGCAGGCGGACTCTCAACCGCTGCACCACCAGGGAACCCCAGCACAAAGATTTTTAAAATCAAAGTCAATGTTGTTTCCACCACTCAAGACTGTTACTCTTCCCCCATATTTGGGACAGTGTTGGTTCCCATAGTAGGTGCCTAAGAAAACACTGATCATTACCTGAAAAGGAGGCAGGACCCATTTGATGAGCAAACATCAAAACGATAGTAAACAGGAGATGGGGTAAAGGATGTCACCTCTCTGTGGTTACATGACTTCAATTCACAGTGAAGATTATTGGTATACGGGATAAGGTTAGTTTTACATTTTCAAACACGGAGTCAACACAAGAACACAAATACGATTTGTCAGCTTTTTCCTGTTGGTGCTTTTCAATTTTGACCATGGGCAAAGATATAGAAAAATAACACATCCTTAAGATGCCCAGAGTTTCCAACTTGTTGAAATAACCCAATTCCATTATCTGACAGAAGAGAAGAATTTGCCAAATCCAAAGAGAAAAATATGGGGTATGAAAACGATCATTCAGGCATCACTCAGATCACTAAATTCAATTCCGTGAGCTCTGTTTCTCTGCACTATAGTGGAGAGGATGAAAATAAAGCTGAAGAAGTGTCAATAAATGAGACCATGCTGGACCCAGGGCCACTGCAGGTTATACAAACCAGAGGAAAAGCCCTGCTCCTTCAATGTAATCAGTTGCCAGAGTCCAGCGAAGTGACCTTGGCTAACTTTCTAAGCTTGAATCAGCACAACTTAAAAAAAAAAATTCAGCCTAAGGAGAATTTGGGGCATCTGGTACCCATTAAAAAATAGCTTCAGATTTCCTAAGGGCCTTCTTTCAAAGATATATGACATTTTTTCACAAAGTTCTTAAAAAAGGTGAATGTCATGGTATTACAGCAGACCTCTAGATGAACAATTTAAAGGGATGCTATCAATGAAGAATCTTTTAAAATGATTTAGACAATAATATACTCTTCTCTAAGAAGATAAAGTGAACAATTATTTTACCTGTAAAATTTAACCCACAATAACTCACGTGAACATTGTGTAACAAAGTACCTGAGTGGGAAAGTACTCGCTATTCTGAGTATCAGGGAACTCTGCTCTGTTCCTCACTGGTTGTGTGACTTTCATAAGACATTTAACCTCTCTGTGTCTCAGCTCTGCCCACAGATGGGATGATGAGGAGGCTAAAGAAGAGAGTATTTTCCAGCCCCTTTCAACTCTAAAATTCTGTTTCTGTTTTTATAACATATACAGTGTGTCATCAGTATGATATTAAATTTGGTTCTCTACCTGGATGTGTTAAATATGGAAACATGGAAAGTGGGCAGCTTCTTGAGATCCGGGATGGATAAATGGGAGGCACCATTAGTGGGAGCCATTTCCTGAGAGCATCTCTGTTCATGACAACGTTTGCACTGTTGCTCCACCTTGGTGAAATACCCAAAGCAGTAAGATCAATTAATCAAGGCAAGTGGGCCACCATAATAAGAAAGGAGGAAGACCCAGAGTGCCCACCCCAAGGCAGGGTGAGCCACACAGATCACGAGGGCTCAGTTACAGAATCAACCAGTGTCCCCTGGAAGGTTTCTGACCTGAGAGATGATGGAGTTCTTGTACTCCCACAGCTTCCTGCCCTCGGCTTTCTCCTCGTTACTCAACAGCTGAGGCCTGGGAACCTTCCCAGAAACCCTGGCCTCGATAAATCGAGTTGCCAAGGACCAGAGACGCTGCTGCCATCTCAGCACCCCAGGGAGAGCGTCGGCTGAGTGTAATGTCAGTGAATGAGAGAGAGAAAGAGAGACATGTGAGAATGATTGGTTTGGTTATACCTAAGTGACAAAGCACCTGTGAATGAAGAGACACTTCATTGTGCCCGGTGGATCTCTCCAAGGGCACGGAGAAGGGTCCTTCCTGGCTTCCAGTGTCTGGGAACTCAGACCAGGACTGACTCTATCATTTCTTAGAGCTCCAAATATTCAGAGTACAGGATGGCAGGGCTACACAAAGGGTTTCCACCAACTGTCACTGGCCCACAACGAGCTTAGAAGCTTGGGCCAGGATGTGCATCAGGGCACTGCCTCCTTGGTTAAGAAATCTTGCTGTGACAAAAGTGTCCTCGGAACTAACAGTGTGCTTGGAGACAGGGTTGACTTACACTGGTGCAGGTGCCCCATCTCACGTGGACAGGTAACATGCAGAGGTGGCAGTGGTCCACAGACCGCACTCTGAGCTGCAGTGCTGCACAGTCTGAGGTGTTTTAACACAACCCCTGTCCTCGCCAGATCCATGTGTATCACATATTTCAGATGTGTTCATCAAATCAGCTGTTCATCTGATCTGGAGAAGTTGAACAGCTTCACCTGGTGGCCCTGGTCACACGGCTAACCAAATTAGGGCCAGTTCAGGCCTTTTACACTTTAGCCACTGGACTAGACGTTCTCAAGCCTGGATGCACAGCAGGATCTTCTGGAAGGCTTGTTAGAGACAGATTCCTGGAGCTGGTCCCACAGGGAGGGCTGGGGAGCCAGAACCTGGGCCTGAGTGTCCCCAGGGATTCTAGTTCCAGGACTGGCATCTGTGACCACTGCTCCAGACCACACTTCTCACTAGAAATGGTGTGTTGAACTGAACGGTGATTCCAGGCATCTGATTTCTTTTTCCCGTAACACTTGGATAAGACCACATGAAGGAAAACTGAATTACTGATTACTGTTGGCCAGCTTATTCTAGGATATCCAGATACCTGAGATTATTCTACCTCACACCATTTTAGGTCTAAACAACTTTGAAGGGACGAATCTCCCCTGCGGGGGCCTCTGAAGGCTACTGTGGGTGACTGAAGAGGTCACAGGTAACATCAGGACCAGGCCCCATGCGGGGTTTTCTGGACTGGTGACAGGCAATGACACCATTCTAGAAAAAACCTTTCAGGTTAGACCAAAAGGGGACTGGCCTCTGTGGACCACAGTGGGCCCAGGAGTACCACAAACGCCAGTCTGGCTCAAGGAAACGTTTTCAAAGTGGGATCCTCGAAGAACCTGCATGAGAACGCCACAGACTCACTGAAGGCAGGCTCCGGGGCCCTGGCCTGGGGGCTGGGTCAGCAGGGCTGTGGTGAGGACTGGGAGTCTGCAGTCACAGCAAGCGCCCCCAAAGGTTGGACGCTCATTACATCTGAGAAAACTGGCCTAGGAATGGCACAGGATGTTGGGCAAACTGCTACTTGCCTCACAGAGCTGATTCCTAGAACCCTACTATTGACTCAGCAAAGACATTTCCTTCCTTGAATTCCTTTGGCACCGAGGCGGTTCACAGAGGAGGCAGGCTGGGAAGAGGAAGGTGACTTACTTTTTACATCCCACAAGATATCCTTCTCAGGAGGGGCGGCGAAAAGGATGTAGAGCCGGATGGTGTCAATGCCGTACTGCTCCACAACGGCCTCGGGGTCCACGCCATTGTGCTTGGATTTGCTCATTTTCTCCCAAGTCACCTCTAACTTCTCCCTCGTGTTTGCATGAACAGGAACAGAACCTAGACACCAGAAAATTGCAACAGTAGGGGATGTGTGATGCCGAATTGGTTCTGTGACAGTATATTCAATAAGAAAATACTGGGTGAGCAATTATAAGTGTCAATTTAAAGAATTCCACTAATTCATTTAACATGACTCGTTCTCTCCCTCTAGACATCATAAAAATGTTTTTGTTTTCAAATGAGTGAGGCCCACCTCCCATAACAAACCTTCCTTTTTCTCAATCACAAAACAACACAAAGTAATTTCCCTTTTTTTTTTTTTGCGGTACGCGGGCCTCTCACTGCTGTGGCCTCTCCCGCTGCGGAGCACAGGCTCCGGATGCACAGGCTCAGCGGCCACAGCTCACGGGCCCAGCCGCTCCACGGCATGTGGGATCCTCCCGGACCGGGGCATGAACCCGCGTCCCCCGCATCAGCAGGCGGACCCTCAACCACTGCGTCACCAGGGAAGCCCAATTTCCCTTTTTTTAAAAAAGTAAATTACTTATATGCAAAAAGGAAAGTGAAAAAGGATAAGGAAGACTCGCATATTGCTCTTCTCTTTATGGATTCAGGGTCTCCTTTGGAAACTGGCAGATGACCAGTCAGGGTCTCCAAGCAGCAAAGCACCTGAGAGGTCACTTCACCTGGGGGCTAGTTCCCCTGTCCGTGTTGAAGTCACCAGAACATGATCTCGCAGCATCGAAGCCCATGCGTGGAGTTAGCTTGCTGGGCTCACAGTAAACGCGGTGTCCTGTTTTGCAGCCCTGTTCTCTGTCTCCTTTCCACCCACACACCATCGGTCCAGACGGTGCTGATGGAGGAGGCCTTCCATGGCCATGTTTGGAGGAGGTGACCTTGCTGCCAAGCTCCAGTGGCTGGGACCAGGAAGGACATCTGAGAAGGCTAAGCTTCCTTCTCAGGAATTGGAACTAAGAGACAGAAACTCTGTCTCAATGGTGTTGGGCACTGGAACCAGAAGGTCCTAAGGAGCTGGGCCAAGACGTGGCTCTGCGGCTGCCAAAGGTCACTCTGTAAACTGAAATTAGGGAGAGCAGAATCCAAGCCTGGCGGAGGAAGGAGAACATGGCAGAAGAACAGAGAGGGGCAGGGAGAGGAACTGGAGGCTCAAGAAAGAGGAGAGAGGAGTGGCCTGGCGGCTTCCTACATGTTGTACTTCCTGCGGCTGGGTTTGGACGATGTCCCTACACCCCTGTGCGAAACCTGCCTTTGCGTGGATTTCTGTTCCTTCCAGCTAAATACTCCCTCTAACAGCAACCAAACTCACTCCCCAAGGGACCAGCGTATATACCTACAAGCCAACTCCATATTTCATGAGAGGCACACCCACTAAGTAGACAGATGCCTGCCCTTGCTGATCCACGTCCATATTCTCCCCCTGGGGGCAAGTCTGCGTGGGAAGGGAAAAGATGTTCACAACAATGCTTGACCCCGTGACATCAGAGCAAAGGGAGACTGAAGTCCTGGAAGATGTTTTATCCAAGCTGTGGTGAGGATCAGGGAACGACTGCCCCCTCTACCCCACACCCCAGTCCAGGCTGCAGCAAGCCTTTATAACACTGTTGTGAAAATTAGGAAAAAGGCATCTTTCTGGGCAGAGAAGTTGAGAAGTTAGAAAAAGGTGCCCTCTCTTGGCAGATGTGGCCCTGAGGTGTATAGTTGGGTGAGTAGCTGGATCTCGGGCCCTGCTCACCCCCTCAGCCGGTTGCCTTTGTACATTACACAGACTGCACAGTCATACGTAGCAGCCCTGCCCATGACACAGACAGCCCTTCACCAACAGCTAAAAGTTATGTGTCCCCTGGATTTAGCTCCTTTCCCTCTGGCAAGTGTTGGAGAAACACTGCCAATTTCTGCTTCTCCAGCTTCCTTTTCTCCCAAGGACCATGGTGACCCTTCCAAACCCTGAGGAATTACTGCTTTAACTAGGTAATCCCATTGCCTGCTTCCACCTAAACCTTCTCTCTAGTGTTCGGCTTGGGAGCCTGCCTACCGTTTAAGGGGTTGTGGGGTTTACCTAATTTCATCCATTAAGCATGAGTTATTCTAATTTTAACTGCCAGAGTTTCTCACAGCCACCTCCCAATTTTCTGACACGTCATTTATTTGTATGCTGGGTGCACGTGATACACCCTCATCATGCCACCTAGAGATCTTTGAGGATGAGTGAAAACACAAGGTGGTAGGAAAAGGCTCGGGAAAGCTGGGAGAAGGGGAAGTCCAGGGGGTCAGGGGGAGGAATTCCACCAGGGGGCCCAAGTAGACTGGTGGCCCCTGACGTTCTGAAATGCCCCTCTAGACCACGTGGGGAGATGTGCCGAGAATGCCCCAGTCTTACAAGAATGTCTCTTGGGTCTGGGGGCTCTGTTCCTGAGATGGGCTGTCGAACACAGGCTAGGACAGGAGGTGATGCCAGAGTTGACTCCATGTTATATACAAAAGAAAACACTTCCAGAAACTGAACTGACACTTGAGCTGGATGGGATGGGGCTGAGGGCAGCCAGCCTCAGCCTCAGAGGGCACCAGCCCAGAGCCAGCTGAGGCTTTGAGACCATGAGGCTAAAGGGTCACTCGCCTAGATTCCTGCCCAGCCAGGGCCTGGCAGCGTTCGCCTGCTTGGTTTTCTGTGAGCACCTGGATGGGACTAGATGGGCCATTCTTACCTGTGAGATCTACTTCCTCTCGCTGTAGATACTGTCCAGATGGTAGGCGGAACGTCTGCCCCTTGACAAGGCCTTGGGCCAGCAGTTTATGAAAAGGCTCTCTGAGGAAAGATAACAAAAAAAGAAAACTGGTGGGGCAGGGATTCAAAGCATCCAGAAAACAGCAGTACAAACCTTACCAGCTGATGAGCAGAGATAACTGCCCTGCATGAAAACTGGCTGACCAATGCCACTTGTAAATCCAACTTGAACAAATGGCTCCTTACAAATAAGTGATAAGGAAATTAAGTCAAATCAGAAGAAGTTAACTACTTTCCAATGTGGCAAAGTGGAAAGAACATCAGGCCTCACGTCTGGAAGGCCTGGATCTGAATCTCTGTTCTGCTTCTCAAAGACTTTTATGAGCCCAGACAAGTCACTTACTCTGAGCATCAGTCTGCTCCTCTGTAAAATGGGGATTTAAAAAACCTGCCTCAAAGGGTTGTTGGGAGAATTAAATGAAATGACTGCATGAAGATACTTGTAAATTTTAAAGGTCTATACAAATGTCAGTTATGCTGAGCCCGGAGTAATGAAGGGCTCAGGAGGATGTAGACAGGTTTACGTTGGGGTTTTGCTCGTTAAGATTACTCTTTCCTTAACTTTTATACAGTGCCTGCTTACATTCTTTTTAAAATTTTAAAATCGTACAAATTATATATGAATATGCCCTTTCTCTTCAAATTCAAACACCCCTGCCCCCGCCTTCCCAGGCCTATTCCCCTCTGATGAGGCAGTTACTATCAGTCCATACAGATCTATTTCCTTTTTTTTTTTGGCTGCTCCAAGAGGCTTTCAGGATCTTATTTCCACAACCAGGAATTGAACTCGGGGCCCCAGCACTGAAAGCACAGAGACCTAACCAGTGGACAGCCACGGAATTCCCCAGATATATTTCATTTTTAAACATCTATCGAGCATTTTCCATATGGGTGGCTTACAATTTATTTATAGTGCCTATTTTTTTTTTTAATAGTGCCTATTTTTTTAAAAATCTGTTTTAGGGCTTCCCTGGTGGCGCAGTGGTTGAGAGTCTGCCTGCCGATGCAGGGGACACGGGGTCGTGCCCCGGTCCGGGAAGATCCCACATGCCATGGAGCAGCTGGGCCTGTGAGCCATGGCCGCTGAGCCTGTGCTCCGCAATGGGAG
Organism: Grampus griseus; assembly: GCF_964374135.1. NCBI lineage: Eukaryota > Metazoa > Chordata > Mammalia > Artiodactyla > Delphinidae > Grampus > Grampus griseus. Next base: position 62,379,327 of record NC_139004.1, on the reverse strand, counting down.
GGGCCGCAGCAGTGAGAGGCCCGCGTACCGCAAAAAAAAAAAAAAAAAAAGCTGTTTTAGTCACACCCTTACTGGCTGAATAATGAACTATAGATGTTTTCTCTTAAGAGGACAAGAAGGGGTTGACCCTCCTACTGAAATTACTTTGTCTCAGATTTGAAATTGTTACTCAGTTTTGAAGCATGTGAGCAAGAGCTATTCCAAACTCCAAGTATTTGTGGAAACCTCTGCTGAGAGCATGTGCCGTATTTCACTCTTACAAAGCAGAAGGTAGGAACGTCTGAATGAGGGGACAGATTGATGTTTTCCACCAATATCACCCCCAGCATGACGAGCCTATCGATGTACAAACCCTCGGGTGCTTCAAGCTCACTTACATGGAATGGCTTTTATTTAGAGGCTCAAAAACCCAATAACCTCAAAGAGGCCAAGCCGACCACAAACCCAGCTCTAGTGATGGAGGTAGAGGGCGCTGTCTTTGTTAATTTAACAGGATCTCATTTCACACTCGAGGCTCATGTAGATGAACCCTGATACAAGGTAAGGCCTCTGGACAGGCCTCTGAGTTGTACACTGTGCAGCCCCTGTCACAGCAGCTGTGTGGACAGAGGCAGTTTAAAGGAAACTTTCTAGTGGATTCAGAGGGACAAAGTGGAACAAAGAGGCTTACTGGGAAAAAGATGAAGGTCAGCTAGAAAAAAAGGACTCCTGCCCTTCGTATTTTAAAATCTTGTTATGAGCGTATGTATGTATGCATGTGTGCATGTGTGAGTTTGGTGGTATGTGTGTGTGGGGGGGGTATTTTCCAACGTGGAAAAGACCCATATATTTGACATCAAATGTAAATGTAACACGTATTTTTGAAGCCTCAAATTATTCAGTGTCACAGGGCCCATCCAGCATGGTACTGTGTTAATTTGGAAGAAATGTCACATGTGCATACGCATAAAAATAGTCACCCCATTGTTCCGGCTCTAAGATCTATCTTAATAATAACCTCTTTTGAGTCATAAAACTGCCTTCCTTCCACCTCCAAGAAATTCCACCAGCAATGTCACCATTGGCAGAATGACATCCTTTTGTGCCACATCCCAGCAAGATTCCCAGAAAATGTGAGTGATGGAAAGATATGAAAAATGATTTAAAAATACAATGCACTTGGATCTCATGATGCATTTTAATACAGAAGCACCTTGAAGGGGGAGCAATGGTGTCTGGGGTCCCTGTTTCTCAGGAACACTGGCACAGACTCCGCGGGAACCTTGTGTCCTCGGGCCACATGAGCCGTATCCAGGGTAGGTTGGGGTTTTGATGCCCGAGGACCCAGATCGGCATTTTCCTCAGGAAGCTCAGGGAATTGTACCCACAGACCAAGCATGCAGTTCTCTACCATCAGTCCCATCTACCTTCCTGGCCTCTCCTCTCACATCTAAATGCCCCTGCTCCTCACAGAGGTCACAAGGACACTTGACCATTCCCAGAATGTGCTGTGCTTCCTAGGATTCAGCAGGAATGCCCACCTCAGCCTGGGTTCCTGGGGAAACCTGGACCCAACCTTTACCACTGAGCTCAGGCATCCCCTTCTCCGGTGGCTGTCCCTGTACCCTGCACACAGTCCCCTTCACGCAGCTCCGAACCCTCCTTTGTGCCCTGCCACGTCCAGCACACCCTGCCGTGAAGAGCATGACCAGGTTGCCCTGTGATTACAACATAAATACCCGTCCGACCCCCGCCCTACCCCCACCGTGGCAAGGAGCATTCTCTTGTCCTTCCCTCTATCCCCAGCGCTTAGCACTGTACTCAACAGACAACATGCTCTTTAAACATGTTCAAAACATGGATGGATGGATGAACAAATGCGAATGAACAGACAGATGGCGGGATGGAAGGAGGAAGACACGGGATGTTTGGGGCTGCCAGCTCCTGAAGCCATCTTTGCCTTCTATCCAATCTGAGGTGGCACCTGGATTTTAACCTCATTACAGAAACAATACAACACAGTTTTAAAACAGAAGGAGAAAATTGTATGGCTACGTTTCATTGGGCAGATGAAGAGACTGATTACAAAGCAAACTGCACAAGTGTTCTACACAGAAGGGATGCCTCCCCAACCCGCAGTGGCCATCAGTGGCTCGACGAGACTGATTTCTCACACGCCCAGGATGCACGTTTTTGAGCACTAGCTTATCTTTCAAGAATCTTCCTCAAATAATTTTACATGCTGCTGCCTAACACAAAAGAGACAGACTGCAACCTTGTCCCTGCTGTGCTCAGTGGCAGGAGGATGAATTTGCTGTTACCGTCTTAGGCTCTAGTGTCCCTGTACCAGTTTTTGAGGTTTTTCCTCTCTTTTCTCACTTTGAGTACATGGCTTTGGTCACTCTCAAGAGAAAGAAAAAAGATGTCTTTGGGATGGAAGGAGGGAGGGAATAATCTGGATCCCAAAGATAAAAGACCAGTAGGATGATCAAAATCAGTAGCGTTAAGCCTCCAGAAGGGGCGGGGTCAGAAACAAGGAGCTTGTTCTCCAGTCTTGCAGGTTATCAAGTGGCGCAATGCTTCCCCCTTCTGGGAATGGACAGAATTGCAACCTGCTGGAATCTTGACCCTAACTCTAGCCTTTCCGCCTAAGGCTGCACTTCTCAGACCTCATCTTTTACAACTCTCTCTTCTTTTGTTTTTTGTTTTTTCGTTTTTGTTTTTGTTTTTGTTTGCGGTATGTGGGCCTCCCACTGTTGTGACCTTTCCCGTTGCGGAGCACAGGCTCCGGACGCACAGGCTCAACGGCCATGGCTCACGGGCCCCGCTGCTCTGCAGCATGTGGGATCTTCCCAGACCGGGGCACGAACCCGTGTCCCCTGCATCGGCAGGCGGACTCTCAACCACTGCGCCACCAGGGAAGCCCACAACTCTCTCTTTTTTAAAAGTAAACTTTTAAATGAGGTAAAGCACACATACTGAAAAGCATATAATTCCTACGGGTAAAACTTGAGGAATTTTCACAACATAAACACACCTGTGTAACCAGTACCCAGGTCAAAGATCAGAATGTGACCTACTTTCTGAAGGCCCCCTCCTCCCACTTCTAGGCAACACCTCCCCACCATGGGCACCACCAGCCTGGCTGCTAACACCATAGATCAGTTCTGCCTGTTTCAAAACCACTTCTAAGCCTTTCAGAATGAGGGATCTCAGGGGAGCGTCCACACTGGAGGCCTTCTCCAGAATGGCAGGCGTACCCTTCTCACACAGCAGCACACCCAAAACAAGGCCTGCCAGTTAAACGAATAAATCTTAATTTCCAAAAGTTAGCAACAACACAACTTGATAGCTGAGGCTCATCTGGGCTACCTTCTTCCAAGGCTGAAGCACTACAGGGCTGGCTGGAAGTGTCATCTAGTGTAGGGATGGCAAGACTGCCCCAGTGCCCCTCCCGCCCCATCACTGATCCATGGCAGCACTTCCTGGTGGACTCAGGCCGAGGCTCAGAATTCTTGGTATCACGTCCTCAGAAAGCAGAGTTACGCCGTGAAATCTATCATTTATTTATTCGGCAGGTATTTATTGAGTGCTGACTATGATTCCGTCACTGAGCCAGGCATTAGGGATGTCATGGTGGGCAAATCAATTACTGCCCTCAGGGAGCCAGCCTGTCTGCTATCACTGAACCAAACCAATGCCTGACCACCTCAGAGCTGGGAAGGAGGAACAGAGAGTCCAGTCAGATCTGAAGATCAACTCCCGCCACATCAAGCCCAAACTGCCGGCTTGGCCATCGGACTTCTATCCCTCCCTTTTCGCTTCCTTTGCTCTTTCTACATGTTGCCCATATGCGTTTCCATGTCCTCACTCACACACTGTTCCCTGAAGTGCTATCAAAACTGCCCATTTGTCAAAACTCTACTCCCCCTTCCAGGCTTGACTCAAATGCCACCTCCACTGTGAAGGCATCTCAGGCCCTCCTGGTCAGAATTAGTTGCTCTTTCCTAGGTGTGCCCAGTGTTGTGCCTGTGACGGCATTGGGCAGATACTACATGTTACTGTGTATTCAGGTGAGTTGCATTGCTGCCTGTCTTCCTCCTGAGAGGGAGGAGGAGGAAGAGGAGGAGCCGTGAAGACCCCTCCCAGCACCAGTTCATAGTAGATGCTCAATTAATGAAACTGGTTTGAAATGAATGAATAAATAAATCTGCCAGCAGCAGAGGGGGGGGCAATGTGGAGGGGACAAGAGATGAAGGAAGAAAGGGGATGAAGAGTGAGCACTCGACGCTATGGCTTCCAGGTGGGGCCAGAACCTTTTTGCAGACAGAGGCACACTCAAAGATTTCAAACTCTTTCTATTTCAAGCCCTTGGGAAGATCAGCAGGGAATGAGAGTGAGAGAGAGAGAGAGAAATTCTACAGTGGGGAGGGGCGCTTCCCAGGTCCTGGAATCCTGCTCACCCCCCAGTGATTCTCCCTCCACTCTTCCAGGGCCAAAGGGCTCTGGGAAGCTGGTTCTTATTCTATCCATCCTCAGGTGTAGTTTAGCCCAGAAAGAGGAGTCACATTTGTATTTGAGCGGCAACTGGGTACAGAGCCCCCTGAAATTAATCAAAGAGCTTACAGTAAAATGGGCGGCCCAAGACATGGTCATAAATCGCCACCACCACAAGGAGGAGGCATGAAGTGTGATATAGAGAAGCACGGTACATGGGAATGGGGGACAAGGGGACATCAAGGGCCCTGCTAGACTTCGAGTCTAGTCCTTCTGGAGCAGAGATGACACCACATTGCCAGGTTCATTACTCAGATTCATAACAATGTAACTAATGTATTTTCCATTTGTTCATTCATTCATTCATTCAACAAATGGTACCTGGGAACAAACCTGTATAAGCAAACAAGTTATTCACGCATCACAATGACTGTGTATAGCAGGGAGCTTTAGAAGAAAATGAAGAGTGAATGTTTTTAAAGTCTGGGAACAACTTCTCCACTGGGTTAAGATGATGGCCACGCCTGGGCACCCAAGCTTCTACTTTCCTCCATTTGAAGGTAAAAGGAGGCACTTCCAGCAAGGTCAGGAGTGCAAACGGCACTTTCTCTTGTAGGTGGCACCCTCCTCCACTTTGGGTGGGTCATGCTGCTGGTGCCCGCAAGGGACCAACATGACCAGGCCATGTACCTGGGTCCCAGACCCCTCCGAAGGAGCCCGGGGACACCTGTCCAGCCAAGCTATGTCCCAGGGACCCACCTGCCCACCATCTCCCTGGTCACTGCTCCCACCCACTCTAGCTCCTGGGCCTCTCTCAATAGCCCTCCTCCAAGCTTCCCTCTGAAGGGAAAACTGGACAACAAATACACAAACCGGGGAACAGGGGGGTGGACAGTATTAATGCACTTTCGTCTTGTTTGAATTTTTTTAAACATGCATTTGTCCTTCTACGATATTTATTTACTTATTTATTTAGCTAGTTAGCTAGTTATTTTTCAAGAGAAGGAAGGATTTATCATTACTGGCAGCAAGTAAGGAGAACACCGGGGATCTTTCCCAAAGCAGCGTCTCCCTGAACAGCAAAATTGGGAAGTTTTTTTTTTTTCGGACGCACAGGCTCAACAGCCATGGCTCACGGGCCCAGCCGCTCCGCGCGGCATGTGGGATCTTCCCGGACCGGGGCACAAACCCGTGTCCCCTGCATCGGCAGGCGGACTCTCAACCACTGCGCCACCAGGGAAGCCCGGGAAGTTTTAAGCTAAGGGTACATGCATATTCATGACTTCTGTGATTTTTAAAATAAATTAAATTAAAAACAAGAAGAAGAAAGTGAAAAGTCTGTAACTGTAAACCACCAACAAACCCCTTCTGACTCTGAAGCCATTAAAGGTAGAGGCGTTCTGCAGGGCATCTGCCTTGAGGAAGGCCTAGATGGTTTCACTTTCATGAATACAAATTTGTGCTCTTTGCTGAGCCAGCTTTCTTCTCACTCCTTCAATACCACCCCTAGAGATGGATTACCTTTTTTTGTACCACAGCACAGCTATATGCAATCAGAATGAGGAAAAGGGACGGAATCTTCAGTTTCCTTGATAGTTTGGACTGCACTAATTCAGAAATTACAATGAATACCCGCTGGTCATTGAAAGGCACCTTTGTTCAAGGAAGGAAAGAAGGAAGCAAGGGAGGGTGGGTGTGAGGAAGGGAGGGAGGGAGGAAGGTCACTAATTCTTAGGATTAACAAGGAATTTCAGAACATAGATAGGCTATTTTAAGCACCCTTGTAAAACTCACTGCATAAAGGAATGCATTAACGAAGATGGGCTAAAAGAATCTCAGGATCCATCAGAGCCCTAACTAGTCACTGCAGACGACATTTCCCTACTTAAGAAGACCTGGAGAGCCTGCTACCCACTCTCCTGCCTGGTCAGGAGGCTACTATAGATCTGAAAAGAAGAAAACAGAAAGCCATGGATCTCTGAAAATAGTTTCTAACTGGGATTTTTCAGACTAAGTTCACCTTGCTCTTCATCCCTGCCCTGAGTCTAGGACCATCATGTTCACAAAATTAGCCCGTTTCTAAGTATCAAGACATGGCTCATCTTAAAATATCACGGTTTCCATTTCCTAGCAGCCAGCCAGGGGCATGGAAGGAAGCCTTAGCATTACGGCGAGACTCAAGTAAGGCTTTTCTTCTCTTCCTTTGCCTTTTCCCAATAGCTCCATTTCTGGTGTGATCAGAAAAAGTTCCCCGGACCACGGATGGGGGCCTGCTGAGCTCTCAATGGTCAGCAGGTGGCTGTTAGCACGGGAGCAGCAGCTTCCGACACCCCCCGCTCTTCATTGTTTGCGAACTGCAGGGAGAAAGTCGATTCAGGGAATTTAGTGTCTGAGTTGTATGAAAGAGCAAGAACAAAAACTGACAAGATTCCGTGTTACAGCTGTCTCTCACAAAGGGGGAGAAAAGGCTTCCTGATCCCAGTTCAGTGGAGATGAACAGAGACACGTACCCCCACCGAGCGTGCCCCTCTGTGCCTTCCAGCATCCTGGTGACGAGCAGCCAAGACTGGTGCCAACCTCATACTCACACTGGCAGGCCCAGTGCACTTCCCTGCTTCAGAATATAAACTGTAAACGACTTTGCTTTATTTTCTGTTATAAAGTTACATAATCATTGGATAACATCTGGAAAAAAATCCATTAAAAAATAATAAAATCATCAATAAGCTCATCATCCAGAGAAAAATAGTGTTAGCACGCTGACATAATTTTTTCTAGTCTTTTCTCTTGCTTTGGGTATGTGTATTGGTATGTGTGTACATATAAAGACAGAGATAATCAAACTATCTACAATTTTCTATCTTGCTTTTTTCACTTCTCATTACTAAGATGTATTTCTCCATGGTATTCAACATTCTTTGTACAAGAATCCTCCCTAAGATGGGGTATACTTTGCCCTTTCTCAGCATTTTGGAGCAGTTAGGTTCAGGGTATTTAGCTACTTGAAGTAATACAGGAACGCTTTGCTGTATAAGTTTGCATTTCTGATTATTTCTTTAGGATAGATTTCTAGAAGTGCAAGTAGTGTCCAAAAGTGTGACTATTTTTAAAGCTCTCACTATATACTGCCAAAATGCTTTTCACAAAGCCTGTTCGCAATTGCCTTGTAGTATATGAGAGAGCTGTTCTCATTGGGATGCTATACGGAAAACAGTACCTCACTGCTGTTTATTTTGTATTCCTTTTGCTGCTAGAGAGATAAACATTTTATAGTATGTTTATTGGTCACTTGTATTTCTCCTTTTGCAAATTTCCTGTTGACATCAATTCCAGCTTAATCATTAACCTGGTGTTTCAGACACAAAATAAAGGCACTCGCTGTCCCATGTGATGGCATACCCAACCCAGAGGCCAGTTTCTTATAAAGGGTAAAGAGACCTTCTGAAAGTTCAAACTGCAGACCTAAATGTACCAGTGATGAAAGAAAGGGCCAGGGCTCTTTTAGGAACTAGGAAGATTATTAAATCTACATAAACCTTTACTTTTATATTGATATTTGAAGACATTTAACCAGAATCATAGAGTGAAAAGAGGGCTCAGAGGAGACTGAATCCCTAACCTATGAGGCCACTGAGAACCAAAGGGGTTAGGTCTCTTGTCCACACCGCTAATTACAGGCCCATGTGATCTCGGGACAGAGGTTTTTTTGGACTCCCAGTCCAGAGCTACTACTTGAGACAGTGGCCACGTGGCTGAGAAATGAAAACAAAAGTGAACAGTTGTAGTCTCAAATCCCTTCTGAAATGACAACGCTAATCAAAAAGAATACAGAAATGGACATGAAATTCCAATTTATACACATTTCAGGAAAAATAGCTAATAAACAGAGAGAAATACACACATAAGGTTGACAGGTTTCAAAATTTCCTCTTAGGCCAGCTTGATAAAATTGTTTGGAGGCTTTAAAAAATGTTTAATCAGAGAGTTCTGAATTACTCATCACAGAAAGTAGATGATTTTCATTTCATCTGAGGCCAAGTGGTTTACCAAAACACCTCTGATAAACAGGTAACACTCAGAAATAGTTTTCAGAGGCTATTGTTGCCCTGATGTAATGTAACAGGAGTAATTCTGACAACTGTGCTGAGAAACAGAAATAAGATGACTTTCTGCACCTTCCTCAAAAAAGTCAGCCTTCTAAATACTTAAAATAAATCTCCCTCTTTTTGGGGGGTGGGAGGGCATGGAATAGAACATACCATCTTGTGAAGAATTAAAAAAATATATTGCCTAGGTCTATTTCCATTTATACCATACAGCTGTCCCTTAAAGTTGATGGTAAGGCACATACCAGGTGGCCCTTGAGGATTTGCAAATTAGAAATTTATCTGAACAGAAACAAGTCACATCCAAAACTGTATTTTAAATTATGTCGGAATGCTACAAACATTTTTCCTCCTTGACTATAGTTTTAAAACACTGTAAAGAAATCAGAAAAGTAGCCAGGGCCTGTCCTACACCTTAAATTAGTGAGCCGTTGAATAATTTATTTACTCATTCATTACTTCTACAAATAATTGTTCCAAAGCTGAGAAATGTGCCCTACTGTTAAGGAGCCAGAAGCCATTTATGGTCTTTGTTTCTAGACCTACATGAGAAGGAAATATTTCTCATGTTGTATTTGGCCTTTGAACTAAACCTCTCTCTATCCAACTCTCCTTATCCCAAGAAGAACATTTCCTTTGAACAACATAAACTTTTATCTGTTTATATCAAGGGGTTAACCTCAACTTATTTAAACAAATATTCACTGAGAATATATAATGTCCATGAGACTGTGATAGTAACAGAACACAGTTTCCATCCTCCAGGGTAATCTTTATCTAGTGAGGTAATGAAGTTTCCGTAGAGAAAATGCAAGGCAGAATGGTAAATTCTATAATCCAAGTTACAAACATTTTAACGACAGTCAGCCCTCTTTATCTGTGGGTTCCACACTCGTGGATTCAACAAACCGTAGATCAAAAATATTCAAAGAAAAGAAAAATTCCAGAAAGTTCCCAAAAGCAAACTTGAATTTGGTACACCCAGGCAACTATTTACATAGCATTTACACCGTATTAGGTACTATAAGTTATCTAGAAATGACTTAAAACATTCAGGAGAATGAGTGTAAGTTATATGCAAATACTACACCGTTTGGTATGAAGGATTTGAGCATCCTCAGATTTTGGTATCTTCGGGGGTCCTGGGATTAATCCCCTATGGATACCAAGGGATGACTGTAATTTATTTCTCTGAAGATTAACACTGTTAATGTGTTTAGTCCTTCTGATGCAGATGGGTTAATTTTTACACATGAAGGTCTCTGGGACTAATGAGAAGAAATTATTTTAAGCATTTAATTTATATCCTAAATTAGCTTTCTGTAGACTTTTAATCCATGTATGCATGCACAGAATGAGGGAGCAGGTCTGAGCATGGGGTGAAAAGGGACGGAGCTTTCAAGGTACTTCATTTTAATGAAACTGGATTTTAGTCTGCATTACAGAGGTTCCAGAAGTAATATATTTTTTAAGGATCAAAAATTTAAAAATACATATTCTTTGACCCAGCATTCTCCAGTGTCAGGACTTGAACCTACAGATATGATCCCAAATGCCTGCTAAGCATATAGATAAAGAGCATCATTGGACTTTTTTTTTTTTTAATAGCAATTAGAAAATTAGGTGACTGCTTAAATAAATTATGGTATATCCACATGACAGAATACTATGCATAAATTGTAAATGCTGATGTAGAACGACCACTGAGATATATTATATCAAAAATGTAAAAGGCATATATATATATATATGTAACATTTAAAAATGAATATATCAATAGAAATATGGAGATATGCAAAATATTTTTCTGGAAGAAATCAAAAGAAATTTAACAGGTTGAGGAGGTGGGTAGAGGGTGGGATGCAGAGAGGGAGATTTCAATGTTCACTTTCTGTGCTGTTAAATTTTTAAATTTTAACCTTAGATGTATTACTTTTTCATTACTTAATTTTTAAATTGTTAACATGAAGTTATCTGGACAAGGAGATAACCAGATTTTCCCCCCCTTTTCTTCTCTGCAACTAAAAAATATTCTAAAGGTTGTTGTACTAAAAAAACAAAACACAGCAAAAACTGAAAAAAAATCCCAGGAACTATGCTCCAGGCAGTATGGAAGACAAGAGAGCCTGAATCATTGTCCTGATGAAAAACAAGTAAAAAAGTCAGATAAGATATAAAACATGTATAAAATGTTTTAACTGTGTTATTGAGCTGGCAAACTCTAAGAAATGAGGTTGAAATAAATGTATTTTTAGATAAATAATAATAGATGGACCTTCACTAAAAAACATGAGATATATTTCAGTATAAGGGAGAGTATGTATTTCAGATAAAAGGGAAATGATTTCAGATGTTAAAGTCAGAGATGCAAGTAGGAAGAGAAAAAAGATATTAGTAAGTATGTTGATCCAATGCAATTACAGTTGAACTCCCAGTAGATAATCTCTGTGGAATTTGACAAGCTAAATCTGAAATTATATGGAAGAACAAAGGTCCAATTATAGTCAAAAAACAAATAGACTAATGGACAAAATAAAGACCCTATAAATAGGCCCTTGCATATATATGAAAACTGGATTTATAATGGAGAGGGCACTGCAGATCAGTGGGGAAATGGATGGACTGTTCCATTAAAGGTACTGAGACACTAAAAGCAATAGCCATAAAGGAAAAGATTATTAAAATGTACTACATTAAATTAAGAGTTTCTATTCATCATTAGTGGCAGGGCACGAATAAAGACACAGATGTAGAGAATGGACTTGAGGACCACGGGGTGGGGGGCGGGGGAGAGCTGGGATGAAGTGAGAGAATAGCACTGTCATATATACACTACCAAATGTAAAACGCATGGCTAGTGGGAAACTGCTGCATAGCACAGGGAAATCAGCTCGATGCTCTGTGACGACCTAGAGGGGTGGGATAGGGAGGGTGGGAGGGAGGCTCAAGAGGGAGGGCATACGGGGATATATGTATACATATAGCTGATTCACTTTGTTGTACAGAAGAAACTAACAACATTGTAAAGCAGTTATACTCCAATAAAGATATAAAAAGATACATGAAATCCATGTGTGACATGAAAAAAAAAAATAAAGAGCACAATAATCATTAAAGAAAAAAAAAGTTTCTGTTCATCAAAAGACACCATAAAAATAAGACAAGCCAAAAACCGGGAAAAAATATTGCAATACATATAGCTGATAAAGGATTAGCATCCAGAATATTTATAGAACTCCTACAATTGATAAAAAACAACCCAGAAGAAATAAGGGCAAAGGACACAAATAGGGATTTAACAGAAGAGGAAACACAGAAGTCCATAAACATAATAAAAATATGCTAAACTTCATTAAGTAAGCAGTGTCTTTAAATTCAAATTTAACTCACAAAGTGATCCATTATATAACCACAAGTTTGACAAAATTTTAAAAGTTAGATAATACAGTCAGCCCTCTGTGATTATGATCCAAGGTTGGTTGAATCCAAGGATGTGGAACCCATGGATAAGGAGGGCAGACTATGAGAATTGTGCATCTACAGATTCTGGTATCTGTGGTGGGTCCTGGAACCCATCCCCCGCAGATACACAGGGATGGCTGTACTATACGTTGTAATGATGAAGATCTTGAGTGATAGGACCCTCACCTCTGTTGGTGCCAGTGTAGGTTTATATAACCAACTTGGAAAACGGTCTGGCATTTCTTAGTGAAGCTGAACATGTGGTTACCCTAATCCTACTCCAGGTACACATCCTAGAGAACTGTTAACACGCGTATGTCAGGAAACGTACCGGGATGCTTACGGCAGTTTTGTTCTTAATTGCACAAAACAGCCCAAGGACCATTAATGGTGATATAGACATAAACTGAGCTCTGTATTAGAAATTCCATTCCATGTAATGGAATACCAGATAGCAGTGAATCACGAATGAAACAGAACTCCATGCAGGAACATGGGTGAATCCCCAAAAATGCTGAGCAAGAGAAGCAAGAGAGAATACATGAAATATGATTCTACTTATACAAAGTTCAAACACAGAAAACTAAACAACACATACTGTTTAAAAATATATAAAGAAGTATGGGCTTCCCTGGTGGCGCAGTGGTTGAGAATCTGCCTGCTAATGCAGGGGACACGGGTTTGAGCCCTGGTCTGGGAAGATCCCACATGCCACGGAGCAACTAGACCCGTGAGCCACAACTACTGAGCCTGCGCGTCTGGAGCCTGTGCTCCGCAACAAGAGAGGCCACGATAGTGAGAGGCCCGCGCACCGCGATGAAGAGTGGCCCCCGCTCGCCGCAACTAGAGAAAGCCCTCGCACAGAAACGAAGACCCAACACAGCCAAAAATAAATAAATAAATAAATATATATATATATATAAAGAAGTAATACATTTAAGAAAAGCAAGAAAATGATAATTCAAGATTCAGGATAGGGATTGTATGGAGGAGGGGTGGGTGGTGTAGGAAGGGGGATGATCTGATTAGTGAGGGCTCCCTGGGTAATCTAAGGACCTGTAATACTCTATATCCTAATCTGAGGAGGGGGTGCATGGATGTTCATTTTATTTTTTAAATTGTATAATACATTAAATACATATTATATAATATATATATTATATATACATATATATGATACATTTCATGGGAAAAAAGCACACACACACATCTTTCTGAACATGATGGGGAATATACTATAGTCCAACAAGAAAAGAATTTATCAATGGATTTACAATGTGATCCCTAGTTTTTAATCCATTTTATCAGAATGACATATTGAGACAGGATTCAGTCAAGCTTGGAAACATAGCTTACACCAAGGGACCATATGATAAACACTACCTCACATGAGAAGCTATAAAAAGCTGTGTGACATTATGAACCGCTCTTCTCTGCCTCACAAGCGAAAATCTCAACTACTTAACTCAGTTCAACAGAGAAAAGCTGAAGGGAAGATCCTATGCAAGCAGGCAAACACCACGGGCTAGAACTGACTAAGCAACATAAATGGACTTCCAGTGGTTAAGGCTGACAATGACCTCTAAAGTATGCTTGAAAAACAGAGTTCTTCTGCCACATATATTTACCTTGCTTCAGAAGAACCAACACCTGCCTTCAGTTGCTGTTCAAGGAACTGAATTCTTTTGCAAAGCAGTATAAATGCTCACCTGTGCTTGACCATTTTTTGATCATGGCAAAAATGACTAAAGAATCTTGCATAGAACAAGTGCATGACAGCATGTTCTTTCCCTCCAATGTACAAATCCACAGGCATCCAGTAATCTGCCAACGCTGTGCTGAAAGGGCTGGGAGGAAGAGAGATGGTCATTTATAAAAAAACCCTGCTTTGTCACAATTGCATAAATTAGACCAATCATAATTTGCATATTCCCTGAAATAAATTATGTCAGAGAAAAACAGTGATTTTCTTATTAAAATATAATGAGAGAAGCTTATATAACAAAGGAGAAAAATGTCAGAGCAGTGTTAATTTATGAAATTTATAAAAACTGTTTCAGAAGCCATATTGACATATTTTAACAAATGTGATTTTCATATATAATGAGGACAAAAGGAAAACATACCAGCAAAAAGTGTATTTCTGAACAATGCATATTTGACTATCTGGATTTATTTTAATTTTTATTACCATAGACAATCAAGATTTTTGAGTTCTTACCAATAGAGGGCAATATGGCACGTACAATGGAGACTCTCATGCAGACACTAAAAGTTCATTTTAAGACAGAAATTCATTTGCCTTCCTAGTGCATTAAGAAATGACATGCATGTCATTTCTTCATACACTAGAAAGGGGAAATAAAGTACACAAGTCCAAGTCTAGAATTAGTACTTTTCCATGCAGATTTGTGCACATGTGAGAGGGTGTCCAGTTTGTCTGGTGATTGTTAGAGAGTTGGACCACTATTGTATGTTGCTAATAATCATCGACTGTAGTCCCAAAAATGCCTTGTGAAAATGTTATGCCCTATGTAACAGCAGAGTAACATAAAATTACATTTTATAAACCAAAAAATAAATAAATAAAACAGAAATTCAATCTTATTTTTAGAGCAGCCTCAAAATGCAGATAGTCAGCAAGAGCCTGCATATGCTTCCTGAATGCACTGAGCATACTTGGAGTAATTAACATGAAACAGCCTAGTTCTGTCACCTAATAGATACTTTTTAGTCAAGAGAGGTCCTAAAAGAAAGGCTTCCTCACTGGAGGCATCGTTCCCTAGTCCTAATGGATGCTAGGGAGGAAAAGAAATGCCACTCACTTTATTTTCTCTGTGTGTGTGTGTGTGTGTGTGTGTATATGTGTACACTGTGTGTGTATACACTCCGTGTGTGTGCACACTCCGTGTGTGTGTACACTCTGTGTGTGTGTGTGTACACTGTGTGTATGTGTGTGTGTATACACTCCATGGTTTCACATATATGTGAATTCTCTTCCCCACACCTCAAGGTACTTTTTTCCCTGGCGCTCAGCAGGTGGGCCTGGCCAAACACCATGTGTTTGCCTTAAGGCAGCTTGTTTTTCTCTCCTCCAGTTACTATGCCAGAATTCTGATAAAATTTTAAATAATGTTTCTTTGTGAAAAATGCTTCCCCAGAGAAATCTAACTGTTCATGCAGGTGACAGAAAAGCAAGGGAAGTCAAGAATGGTACTCGGCCTGAAAGTAAGTTTGAAATAAATTGAGCAGTGAGATGGGATCTATGATCTTTCCTGGAAACCACCTAGTGAGAATGCAAGCCAGCATGGAAATAAACAGCAGCATTTTACAAAGGAAATGATGTGATACGTGGTATTCCCAAACTGGGGGCTGTGAAGGTCTCGGGACACACCTCTCACCAGCTAAGGGTCCCATCATTAAATTGGAGTCTCATCTGTAAGAAGGTTTTCCCTTGAAGCATTCTGAGAGGTGGAGAGCCTGATTTCCCTTGCATTCTAAGGCAGCTCTTCCTAACTGGAAGTCACCAAAAGCCCCTTCTAGAAGGAAGACCCAGAAGAGGGGCCCCTCTGTGGGTTAGCCGGGGCTGCCCTGGTGGTTCCCAGCCACAGCAGTCGCCCTGTATCCTTTCTTGCCTCTGCCAGCTACTATTTACTCCGGATCCTGCTCATTCTGCACAGCCTCGACTCAAATCACAGATCCGCAGGACTGCAGGGCAGGCAGGAGCGCCTGTCTCCCTGGAAATATATTATCTTACAACCAACGAAGGAAATGGGGGCATTTTCATACGTGGACTATGGGGTTTCAGTATAATTGTTCTCCCATGGACAAGAGCAAGCTGGCAAGGTCTTTGAAGCACAGTGTCTGTGGTTTTCCTGTGCTCTGTACCAGTTTTCTTTTGTTCTCATTTCCTTCTTTACCTATCTACCTACTGCTCTCTTTCCCTTATTTATTTATTTTTGTCAAAGAAGCACATGCACATAGCTGAAAAAAATCAAATAGTACCAAAAGCTTTATAATTAAAACAGTGGTCTCCAGCCCCATTCCTTCACTAACCTCCCTCCCACCCCTCACCTGTCACTTAGCCACTTCTAATTCTTTCAGCTGTGTTTTCTGGCAATTATTAAAAAATGTTTATGCTCTTTGTTCGTTTGTCAATTTTGGAGATTATCTAGCACTGTATGTGCTAAGAAGTCATGCTTCTCAGCTCTCTCACACTCCCTACCCTCCTATCCTCCCTGAATAGTTACATCATTATTTTCAGTTAAGTAAGTAACATTACACCTTTACAACTGCATAAATGCAGTTCACCACAGGGCCAACGAGGGTATTAGCACTTCCTTCCTTTTTCTGCTTTTCATTTTTCTTGTACCTGGGACTTACTTGGCTGTGAAGAATCTAATTTAATAATCGAACACACTCCCTACAAGAGCCTGTTTCAAAGAGCACAATTGATCAACAGCTTCTAGCTCTTCTGTCTTTGGAGCCACTGAGTGTTCACACAATCCATGCCCTCCTATAGGGAGCGGACCACAGCAGGCGTTTCCTCCTGACTTGAGACTCTCTAATGGACAAGCTTTGCTTGAGGCTTCCCGTCAGCCTGCTCGAGACTTTCTCAAGCTGCACTGCGGTCTGAGGCTCTTCCTACGCCATCCTCCTACCTCCGCCCTCTCCTTTCACAGGTGTCAGACCAGCATCACAGTCAAGGGCTCGCCCTGCCAACTCCTGCTCCCTCACCTCCTTATTCCCTAGAGGCACTTGCCCCCATAAATCTCTTGCCCATCGAATTCCATCTTGGTGTTTGCTTCTTGGAAAACCCAGACTGACACATGCTCAAGAATTCAGCAGGGCTTTCTTTACCTCTGAGTATTCTGAGGGTCGGTATATCTGAAGTAGTACCAAGCAGAATCAACAAAGGTATCCATCGTATCTGTCTCTCTCGTGGCTGCTCCCTTGCACCTAAGAAATAAATGAAGTTCATCGATTGGTTTCTTTTTAAATATTAATGCATTTTCCACCAGCTTTTGAGAAAGCTATGACAATCATTATGAATTTAAAATGTCATAAGAACAATGCTCCATCATGAAAAGATAATTCACAGTGTGGACTCTCTTTGTACTGCAGAGTACATGATGTTTTAAAGAAACTTACAAAATAAACATTTAAATCTTCAACAACTAAAAGCCCTATTCTGTACTTCTCTGAATTTAACATGGTAGAATATCTAACAGGAATCTCGTCTCTTTGCTGCATTCACTTCTCTTTTAGGCATATCAAGATTGCCTTCAGCCTTATGAGGCAAATCAGTTTATGAAGAAAAGCTGAAAACCAAATGTAGTGAGATACTGTGCTGAAAAATGAACTTGGGGTTTTTTTCTATCTCTGTCTCTTGGGTAAGGGGAGCAGAAACCCACAAGAGGTGACCTTAGGAAGATAAATCACCTTGGGAGCCCAAAGGCAGAGGCGTGCTGGAGCCACCTCATACCAGCTTGTGAGGACTAACTGTTGGGATCGCTCCCCAACTCTGGGACAAATGATGCCAAGTTGGTGGTCTGAAATTAGCCCTTGGTGGAAGTACCTATACCACAGAAATGGGCTAACACTACAAATCAGAAGCTCCCCTCCAGAGAGCTATTTAGTACACACTTACCAACACACCACTGCCCAAAGGAAGCTTCCTTATAGAAGGGTGAAGATAGCCCCACTGTTCAAGAAAGTGAATGAAGTGAGATGCCTGGTGTGTAAAGGGTTGAAAAGAAAAAGCAATCCTCACCCTAGGCATGCAGATGCCTGGGGAGGACTAAGGTTCCACAAACACCTAACTGCTGAACCAATTTTGAAACATGTTGGTAGGGTGATGGCCCTGTGGGACTGAAGCCAAAAGCCACAACTTCTGGGAAGCCAAGAGAGAGTACCCTGAGCCAAGCCTGGCCAAGGAGGGTGCTTGGCTTCCTTGAAGACCCCCCAGAGGCATGGAACAGCAGGGGATGGGGTGAGCCAGCTACCGACAGCTATTAGCAGGGACCCTTTGTGGCCGTGAGAAGCCACAGCAGGAGAACATGGCTCAGACTCCAGGCTCTCCCTTCTGAGGCATGAAGTGGGACCAACCACCTCTCCAAATGCTGCCCTTTTGGCAGTATGGGTCCTCGGGGGCTCTTGGAGAATTTGAGGAGGGGGATGAGGAACCCCAAGAGGAACTGATGAATCCTCTGCTAAGTTAGCATGCAAGGGCTTCAGTCTGTTTTTAATTTAAAAATAAAAGAAGGGGTGCCTTTATATGTTGCATCTGTGATATAGCTCATACTGGCTTTCCGAATATTATTGGAGGAAACAGCCACTCCCCATCTTCTGCTTATTAAATGGAAGTGGCTCAGCAGAGAGCACAGGAGCCCAGATCTGGCAGGGCTCTGGGCTCCCAGCGGCCTCCTCATTTCAGTCAGGGGGCCTCCCACTGGGAAGAGTGGTGGTCCCTGGGGTAGGAGCTTATCGGAGAGAGCCCCAAGGGAACCCTAGTCCTGTTTCCTACAGTGCATCTCTAAATGAAAGCCAGGGGACTTCCCTGGTGGTGCAGTGCTTAAGAAACCGCCCGCCAAAGCAGGGAACATGGGTTTGAGCCCTGGTCCGGGAGTATCCCACATGCCGCGGAGGAACTAAGCCCATGCGCCGCAACTACTGAGCCTGAGCTCTAGAGCCTGTGAGCCACAACTACTGAAGTCCACACGCCTAGAGCCCATACTCCGCAATAGGAGAAGCCACCGCAATGACAAGCCTGTGCACCACAACGAAGAGTAGCCTCCATGCACTGCAACTAGAGAAAGCCCGCATGCAACAACAAAGACCCAACGCGCCGCCCGCAAAAAATAATAAAATAATTTAAAAATTAAATAAATAAAATCCAGGTCTTTTTATTTGGAAGGCAATCAACCAGAACACATACTATTTTGGGAAATAATTAGAAGGTAACTGTTACTTCTTCTTCCTCACCATTAGGGCACCCACACAAGTTAGGAAGAAAATGTAGGATTCAACTGATAATAGGACTAATATCTGACTAAAACTTGCCATGCTGATTTTCTTTTTAAAGGTCATGTTGGACTTGAAGACAACCAACATGTTTTCTTGCTGACACTAAAAGCTGGATTACATGGAAGAAGCTACTTGGTAAGTGGGATGGACAGATGATGGTAATGGTGACAACGTTATTACCATTATTAGCTCCAGAGTAATAATACTAACACTGGGTGGCAGACACTAAGCCAAATGCTTCATGGGCATTATCTCATTTAGTCCCTAGTAACCCTGGGGATTATGAGGTAGACACTACTCACGTCCCCATTTTGCAGTTGAGTAACTAGAGTTCCACGAGGTTAAGAAATCTGCTCAAGGTCTTAGAGCTCAAGGGGAAGGAATCCACCGTTGCTGGACTCATGCCTGTGGCCCTTACCACCATGCTGTCCCGCTTGGCCACACGGGCTCAGTGGCTCTCAGCCCTGCGTGCTCATTAGAATCATCAGGGAGACTTGACCAAGACCAAGCCCTGGGCTCTGCCCTCCAGGAATCTGCAGCCAAGGTAGGAAAACTTATCCCCACCACCAAGGCCCTGGGCTGCCACAACTGGCGGGCTGAAGGCTGCTGATGTCTCCGGCAGGGAAACCCTTTGTCACTGCTTATCAACAAAGAGGGTGATACCCTAAAATGGCCCAGAGCTTCCTATGTTCCTGACTGCAAACCCCATCTCAAACCTCAGAACCGCCTGGGTGAGGACCTGGGCGGACTGTTGGCAGGCCCGGGCAGGATGGCACTAACATTTCCAGTTACAGAGTGTCTGCTAGGTGTCACTCTGCAGTGTTACATGCATTAATTCTCGTCTTCTGAAATCCCTTCGAGGGGGTTATTTTAGCTCCCGATAAGGGAATCACAGCTCAGAGAGGTTAAGTGACTTTCCCAAGACCACACAGCTAGGGAAGAGGCAGGGCCAGGACTTGAAGCCATTACTGTCCGACTCCCCATTCTGAGCCATGCACTTGCACTACATGGTTACCTAATTACTGACCTAGAGATGCTAAGAAGAGGACTAAGTTATTTTAAAACAACCCCATCATGATCTATAAGGCAGAGAAAAATGGCTTTTCCATAGAAGGAAGAAGGGAAATATTACAGCTTGGTATCTGTTATTTGTTTAATCAGCTGGAATGCTATCATAAAAATCACATGTGAGACATGCCAGTGAATTAACAGGAAAACATAATCCTACTGTCAAAATGAGAAGAAATGAGATATGGTATGTTTCAGTATATTAAAGAATGAGACCCCCTGAGCATACTTGTCCTCGTAGCTACTACTACTCTGCTACTTGCGATAAAATCCCCACTGTTATCACAGTCACTATGTGGGAAAACGGTAAGGCATTTTCTCTCATCTCTGAGAAGCTCTTTGGAATATAAAATGGAG